>NW_027175932.1:15849403-15909403 GCF_023055335.1 Clinocottus analis | reverse complement strand
GGGGGTATCTGTCAAGGCTACATCCCGTACACGGTGGAGAAGTCATTGATGCTGCGGCTGCGACTACAACGCTGCACTTGGGAGAAACCAGAGCCGCTGAAGTTTGGAGCCTGCTGGCATAACTGGGATGTGGAAACGGCAGCACGGGGGAGAGAAAGATGGAGACAAAGCCGGGGAAAAAATTGCAAACAGATTTATTTGGCCTGTACGTGGTGTGCTCTGGTTTTCACCCTGTGGCGCTCACAAATCAATAATTGAACAGAGCAAGGATAATAGCCACTACACACATCGCACACTCTGAGCATGGTGAGGAAAACTCATTTGGAGAGAAAATAAATTGCTGCTTGTGGTCTAGAGTTGCTCATCACCTGTCTCCTTTCTGAAGGATGGATGGAGAGTGGAGACGGTTGCGCACACATTAGCTTGGATGCAGGGATTTCTGTCGATGCTTTACATGTCCTTTCACACATAAAGCACTCATCTGTTTCCTCTCCCACTTCTTGCCACAATAACTCTTCAAGGTGTGACCTGATCCCTCGTCCCACAGATTAGAAAAGCAGCCGAGTCTGGCAGACAGAGCCGTGGCAGACTGCTTCGCTGTAGTTCTTCCATAATGAGATTGTGAAATACTAGTTTTGAGAGGCAAGTACATTTTTTAGCTGAATTTGGGGATCAAGACGACACTGGAAAAGATATGCTCAGCTGTTCTGGGATGAGGGAATAGAGCTGCTGCTCTCACAGATTTGTAGAGCGACTTACAGTAATTCTGTTGCACAGCGATTATACGTCATCTATAAGCTACACACAAGTTAAAGGACGCTGACAAACCACTCCTACCTTTGCTGTAGTCAAAGTTGGGGCGGTGGATGGATCTTTCTGGCCTGCCATTAAGAGGTCCGGTTTCAAAGCCAGCAAACACGGCTCAACATTAGCAGCAGACTCTCTGGGTCCTCCTGATGCAGAAAAGTCCAGGAGCCACTTCCCTTTTCCTGTCTCCACCAGTCACGGACGTCCATCGAGGGAGAAGTAGGGTCACATTTCTCAAGACTTCCAAGCAATCAGAATTCCCTTTTGCATTCGTAGGAGTCGCCCCCTTCTGTCCAGCAGACAGAATGCAAGTTGAAGGCATTTCCCCGTTGGCTTTTGGAGGATACCGCCTGGTCTCGCCGACACCTTCAGCTGCTAAACACCAGGCCTCTGCTGTTAATGTTGGACACCGTATATTATATTAGTAGATTCGGATGACGTGTTGATACATTTATGGATTCATTTCATCGTTAGCTTGCGGCTTCATGAGATTTGTTGACGTATCCTGTAAACAGTTGGTCACTGTGCTATAAACCTGGATGCTCTGCCTCCTCTCAGAGCTCCTCATGGCATTTTAAATATTACACCTTGCCAAAGAAAATCAACCAATCAGAGCCGAGCAGCCTGTCACTCAGTCACTTGAAGCAAACTGTCAAGCTGGGCCTCACTGATCAAATAGGAATGAAATATGAATATGTATGTTCATGGTTTGTCTCGTTCTGGACTCAAATGTTTTCAGAATCATATTTTGTTCAGTAAAATTAGAAAGTATGCTTGGTTCTGGCTCTACCTTTTCAAACATGGCGGTCGGGTCACACGTCTTCTGTCTTTCATTTGAAACTTCACGAGCAGCGATTGGACGGCGTGTCAGAGGCTCCTCGGCTCCCATTGGTTGCTCACCTTCAGCCTCGTGGCATCACCACTAAGAGGCCGAGGAAGCTGATAATTTAACAGAATATCTGTGCCAGGAATTTCTGTTAGTGACAGCCTGAGTAAATGTGACAAAAAAGTCATTTAGATTCTTTAATCTTCACTTTGGGATTAAAGTGTGTAATTGACATTGCGGCCTCTCGGTGCTGCTTGTGGGAGTTTTAAACCTGAAGCGTTGTTATGCATGAACACACGGTGTCTAATCTACATATGTATCAGCATCTGCAGTTCTCTTTTAAACCCATAAATACACTTCTTGTCTTTTCATTTAGCTACAGCAGCAGGCTGTACGTGTACATAATTGTGCATGTGTCTGAATTACGTTTTCCCTGCGGGGACGAGACTGGTAAAAACATGTTAGAAATAAAGTTTAAGAATTAGCATTTAAGGAAATTCTGAGATTGCATCCAGAGAAAATAAAAAGGGAACAGTTCCACTAACTGCTTGATTCCTTTCCTTTCCTTCAGCCTTGGCAGCAGGAGCAGGAAAGCAGATTCATGTTTGAGGACGGGATCAATAGAGAGATCCTTGCCTCCTTTTCCCTCCTCCTGACACAGACACGTCTAATTTATTGTTTACCTTGCACTTATTGAGTTTTGAACATTGTTAAATCATAGCTCTCAGCTGTTTAATTTCACCTTGTGCCAGACATTCAATCCCTCGAGCATCCTGCCTTCATACATGCTAACTGCTCTGTACTGAGGAGGGATGGGAGCGGGGAGAGAGAGTAAAGAGAGAGAGAGGGAGAGAGAGGCAGATGAAGCCACCCACAGGGTGCTAAAATATCTTCCTCTCCATTATTTGGTCTCTCCTGGCTGTTAGGTATTCCTGCATGAAATGCTGATGCCCCCCCCCCCCCCCCCCCCAGGCCTTTCTTCTCCATCTTTTCCCCGTGGCAATAGATCAGATTTCCTCAGGGGAAATCATTACTTGGCATCATTACCATTCCCAACACTTTTATCTACTAGCCCTTGTTTCCTCACTCCATCGCTTGATTGGGTTTGGGGGGTGGGTTGGGAGTGGTGGGGGGGTGGGGAGGGGTACCTTTTTAACGCCAGCCCCGATAAACAGGTCTGGGAGGAGTTTGCTTTGATTGGGGTACTTTGAGGTGTAGATGCTGTCTTATGGGACGGCTGCTTTCTCTCTCCAAATCTAATATTTTCAATATGAGTCACGCAGAATTATTTATTGGCCGACTGCAGCAGATGTTTCAGTCCAACCTTTATTAGCAATAATGTTTAGCATTCAGCAGGCGGCTGCTGTGAGGAAGATGCTGTTACTGATGAAGATAAGATGAGAGGAAAGAGGGAGTCCTGGACCCAGAGTCCTGCTTAGAGAACGAGTGTATCATTATTATACACACACGCACACACACACACACACACACACACACACACACACACACACACACACTTCCTACACTTGAATTCTGAGTTTAATGAATTGGCCAAAACGCTTTAAAATATAAAACACATTATATTTTTATCATAGTTTCTTTTGGCCACATTGTTGTGTTCAATGTGTGAACCAGTGAGAGTCTGACAGTAGTTTCATTATTCTGTTCATCCAGTAGCTCTGTTCAGTGTTACACACTGCATGCTACACACTGCATGCTACATGCCACACACTACATGTTACACGCTACATGCTACACACTACAGGTTACACGCTACATGCTACACACTACAGGTTACACGCTACATGCTACACACTACATGCTACACACTACATGTTACACGCTACATGCTACACACTACATGTTACACGCTACATGCTACACACTACATGTTACATGCTACACACTATATGCTACACACTACATGTTACACGCTACATGCTACACACTACATGTTACATGCTACACACTCCATGCTACACACTACATGTTACACGCTACATGCTACACACTACATGTTACACGCTACATGCTACACACTACATGTTACATGCTACACACTATATGCTACACACTATATGTTACACGCTACATGCTACACACTACATGTTACACACTACATGTTACATGCTACACACTCCATGCTACACACTACATGCTACACACTATGTGTTACATGCTACACACTACATGTTACACGCTACATGCTACACACTACATGTTACATGCTACACACTACATGTTACACGCTACATGCTACACACTATATGCTACACACTACATGTTACACGCTACATGCGACACACTACATGCTACACACTATATGCTACACACTACTTGCTACACACTACATGTTACATGCTACACACTGCATGCTACATGTTACACGCTACACACTACATGTTACACGTCACCCACTACATGTTACACGCTACACACTACATGTTACACGCTACGCACTACATGCTACATACTACACGCTGCATGCTACATGCTACACACTGCATGCTACGCGCTACATGCTATACACTACATGTTACACGTTACATGCTACACGCTACATGCTACACGTTACATGCTACACGCTACAGGCTCCATGCTAGACCACCTGGTGGACTGGTCCCAGTGCAGATGTTCCTAAAGCTAATGAACAGCAGCATCGGGCGCTGCAGGAGATCTCCAGAGCCTTCAGCTCCCTGAACATCGTGCGGTCAGTGTTCCTCTTCATTGTCGGGCATACGCAGTGTGTACTCACCTGGCTGAGTTCTCGTGGTGTTTGCTGCACAACTCTTTGTGCATTTTATCTTAAGAAATGCTTCTGACGCTTATCCTGAGATTACTCCCCATTTTTCCTCTTTTTAAAATCATATTTTTCTAATGGGAATAGGTGTTCTTCCCCATTACAGTGTTTGAATTTTAGTTTAATATTGTGCATCGTGACTTGAGGGACTCTTGGATTGGAAAGTCATACTTTGGTTTTCCTCGAGCCACAAATAAAAGCAGTTTGCCTCAGCGAGCAGGTGTTAACCTCTTGACCTCTGAATGCTGAGTAATGACTTGTGATAATAGGAGTCTGATAGTCAAGCTGCTTTCACACCAAATCAGGTTATTAGTGCAGCGCTGGGCGTCTTCATGCTGCATTAACACCAGCGCCTGCTCCACGTCTGTCGCGTTCCCTCCAGATGAACGGTCCTCCGCTCACCCTAAAGGGTGAAATGCACCCCGAACTCTGCTGCCAGGCGTGGCTGCTCCTGTGCTGTTCACGCATATTTAAACAAGGTAATGTGCAGACATTTATAACTAAATTGGCTCCTTTCTATGAAATTGAGGCTCTTTGCAAAAGCAGCCTGACCACAGAAAAATCATTAGCGTCTTCAGAGAACTGCTGCTAACTGAAGCCCACTGATCGTGACATGTTCAGTCCGAAACAGGGTTTCATGTCATGTCTGTCATGTCAGAGGTTCTGAGGAAGGCCCCTGAGCCTCGACGTCAGAACCTGGATCTCTTTTCAGTCTGCCATTGTTTTAAAGCCCACTGTGTTTTTGCCAACATTATACATGGCCACATGAATAAGTACAACCAGATGCAAAACAGGGCATATGCACTCTGCTGCACAGCTTTGTGGCACAACTGCACTGTGGTATCATGAGCACAGCATCTTCTGTGAGTTGAAGCTGGAGGCAGACAGCGGCCTTCATCAGCTCCTCGATGCTCATCTGAAGAGAGAGGCAGTCAGAGTGTGGTGGATGAGCTTGTGCAGTTTGAGAGACATCGACCACGATGATATGTGTGTTTTAGCAGTGAAACATCAGGGTACCTCTGGTTGTGTCTGTTTTGCTCATTCTTTTTTTAATTTGTGTCTCGCAAGTTTAGAAGCGATGTAATACTAAATTGCTCAAAATTATCACTAAAGATTCATTCTCGCAACATGACAAATTTCTTTCTTTTTTCTTTAAATATTCAGTTTGGAGCCCAAACGCAAGAGTTCAAAGATGTGTTCTTATGCTCTGAATGTGCTGCACAAGGACAGAGAGTATAGGTGACAGTGATAGAAGGTCTTTCTCTAACATCTTGATAACGCTGTAGCTCACTCTGTGTCTCACTTCTTTGTATTGTTAAGCAGCTTCCCTTTGTGACACATATCTATAATTCACGCTCACAGTTTTGGGTTTCTTTGTTGTCCCTGCAGGCGGTCTCAGGTAAGTCCTGGTGCCTCAGTGGGCTGTTCGGGGCTGGGAGGCCCCGGGTAGAGCCTCGGGCAGCGGCTTTGGCCCCGCCGGCCTCCAGAGAGCCGCTCAACTGGTCCGCTCCGTCTTCAGAGACGAGGCTGACGCTCAGGAATCCCTCACTCTGTATCACTGCTTCCTCTCATGTGCCATCCTCTCTCTCTCTTGCTCGGCCCACGTATCCAGCACAAAGTGATTTACACCCCGGCAATGCCGCATGTGGGTGTGCTCTTCAAAATTGCGCAAGTGGGGTCAACAGGTCGACGGCGGAGGCGTCCAAAAGACGTCTATCGTGGGAGAGGAAGGACAAGAGGAGAGTCATGCTATGATAGCATGATAGCAGCTGTGTGAAATATGAAAAGTAACATGTTGTAACCTCAACATATACATGTCCTCCCTGTGGGATTAAATCTGAATCACTGTCACAACAGCAACTGCCAAACGACGCTTGAATCCGATGCTAATACGAGCTAACGGGCAGGTTTCCGGGGTGATTTCGGTGCCGGGCCCACAAACCGACCGACTTTTCAGCAACTGATCAAAAATGAAGTTCTCTCAGCCTCTGCGGGCCACCTCGGCCTCTCAGGCCGGGGCTTGTCGGGGTATTAGAGGTGTCAGGTTCCGTGACGGGGACGGTGCACAGTAATTATGGCGAGGCCCCGGCCCCCGTCAAGATCCCCTGGTGTCAGGAGGGCAGCGCTGGATTGGCAGGAGGAGCACAAGCTCCAGAGTCTCCAGAGGACCCATTAGGACCCTGATCAAGCAACCCCTGTGCTCTTCCACTGCACAATTACAGCTCGGCCCGCTCAGCTGTGGAGCTCACTGTTGTTTTTAGCGTCACCTCGGCCCACAGCCTCCTTAATAACACACTCAGTGGCGAGAGCTTGCAGACAGCAGTCAGCAGGGCGAGACGTGCAGGGCGACTTAATGATGAGGGTTACGGCTTCCGTGTGATGTTACATGAGGTGTGATTGGTAGAGAGATCCTGACCTCGCGGCGCTCCAGACCTGTTATTGAAAAAGTCGGCTGCAGGCTTTGTAATTGCTCGAGGTTTATGAGGATAGTTTGGGTTAATATTCCATTCAAGACACAATCTGGACGTCTTGCTATGAAATGGAGACACATCAGGTTTCTACTGAGGGTTGGTGGTATTTTGTTTGTTTTTGTGATTAAGACTAAGTGACACGTGAGCAATGTAGGTAATGTAATACTCGAACATTGCAGATGCATGCAGTAGTTAAAGAGGAGATTGTGAAAGCATGTGCAACAGAGAGCAGGCTCCTCCTGCAGGACGCTGGCTGCAGGGCTTTGCTCCCCAGTTCAGAACCGCAACACTTTGTATTTTGGGTTTAGTTTATGCTTCTCCTCCACTACATTTCAGAAGGAAATATTGTTTTTTACATTTATATGACAGCGACCAGCAACTACAACATTAAAAGACTGCTTACACATTATTACATCAGTGCTGATAATCCATTAATCCAATTTACATAGAGATGGAAGAAAAATATGTATTTTATAGTTTATGAGTACAAAAAACACAACGCTACAGTCCTGCATGCAGCCTTATATTTCATATTGTTATCAGCTTAATTTAAACAAAAGGAAGCAATATATAGATAAAATAAAATATTCATTATGCAGAAGGTCCACTTCGTAATGATTCCAGAAAAACATACAAAATGCTGATCCCAAGGCTTTAACCTATTAATGCACAAATCAATGGTGTAAGAAGATGTGGACGAGTACACAAACAAGGACAGCGCCATGTTGGAGAAACAGACTTTTAGCTACTTGGTCATTCTCCCTCATCACATCTCGTCCTGTTACAGAAGCTTCACAGGACACATCCATTACCACTGTGAGCCGTTTCCAGCTGCACTGGTGCAGTCAGGCCTTTGGCACGATGTGGCCAAAAGAAGCAGCAGCCGGCGGTCAGATGGCTATGAAACTGTGACACGTGTCAGAGGCAGCGAGTGCAGACCGGGGAGGCGTGGAGCGCTACGTATCTGGGACCTTGTGACGTGAACAAAGCAGTTCAGCCCTGTTGAGCTCAGCGTACGGGACCTGGAACCACAGCAGGGGGCCAAAGGGCTGTCCTCGTACTTTTAGTCATACATTGTTTGTTGCACATGTACCTTTTGATTCTCATTTTGTACATTGAACGGCGTGAGTTTCAGCGTGTGCGTATGCGGGAGGCCTATTACTTTCTGTATTTTCTAAAAGTGCACCTCTGTTTATCGCTGATACACAGTTCTCCTCAGATCCCCCATCTGCACTGTTTGATTACACTCATCCTCCAGAGAAAGAGAGGAGAAGAGGGAGGGAGGGAGAGAGGGAGCAGTGCCTTTGAGTCTCCGCCGCCATTTCACACAACAAAATAAGACGTTTCATCGCGCGACGCGTCTCCACCAAACGAGCTGGGTGGGTTGGAAACTGAGAGAAAATTGCCTTTTGAATAATCCACTTCTTGATTTTTTTTCTTTTTTCCCCCTGAAAGGTTTTCTGAAGGTTATTGTTGAGAATAATGCAGCTCCTGCCCCCCTGCAGATGACAATCATCTTTCCAATTTGTTTGAGATTAGGTCATATGGAAACAGCGCATCGTAAACACACAGGGTCGGCATGCTGGCGGTGGAGGATGGGAGGGTGGCACCGTTTCCCCCTGTTCTGGGTGCATCCAGCCTTGATTGCCATGACACTGGCAGTAGCAGAAACCAGGGCAACAAACAAACAGAAATCCACAGATCTCTGTTACTAACTGGGAGAAGGAGAGAAGCTGACGACCCCCCACCCTCCTTCCGTAGCAGCATGACCAGATTGGATGTTTGATTTGCGGCTGGATCAGTAAACACACTACGGCTTCGGCTGTTGCTTTTGATTCAACATAAATCATATCTGAACAAACAAACGAGTTCTCAGTGTTTGAGATACGGTGGCATTGACATCAGCGCCGCCATCTGAGAAGAGCATTAATATTTCTCTTAGCACTACTAGAGGCCCACTTTCATCGCTAAAACACTTAAAATAACATTGCAGGGCATGCTGGTCATCTGCGGTGTGTGTGTGTGTGTGTGTGTGTGTGTGTGTGTGTGTGTGTGCGTGTGTGTGTGTGTGTGTGTGTGTGTGAGAGAGGTGGATTGCAGTCATTGAGCTGGTAGACTGAGGCCTAAGTGGACATCTGGTAGAGGTTACTCTGCCACATCAAAAGACAGTTCTGAAAGTCTGCAGAACCGTGCATCTCACATGCCGTTAGCATCCTGACCGTTGTGTGGCTAACGACAAGCGGATTCCTCGGCTGCGATAACTCGCCTAATGCGCTCTCTGGATGGAGGATGAGTTGACTGGGGCAGATTAGTGCTGGGACATGTGTTTCAGATGCAACTACACAATCAATGCGGCGCTAATTGTGTTTCTCAGGGACATTGGACTTTTTTTGCTATCTAGCTCTGTCAATAATCAACCAGGTTAGCTTGTGACATCAAATGCTTCTTTACTGAAGAGACAGCATTAAACCAGAAAGCCTAACAATAGAGATTAGCCTGATACTGCAGAAGCGGTGTATAATATTCAAACATCAACATTTGTTTTCCACAATCACAAGTGGACCTTTCTAAGTACAACAGCTCACACTTGGCATTGGTTTCTTACATGTGGCTATAAAAAGGGTAAAAAAAAAACCTCCCAACAATATAGACTGGATCTAAACCAAATCGCTTATTTGAAATTCTCAAAAGTCATGACCAAAGCTGCCAAATGAGTACGTAAAGAGAATGTGGCTATTTGCAGCCCAGAACATCTTCCAGTGTGTTCTGAGCGATCCAATCTCAACGCCTCCAAAGTGTCTGAAAGCACAGCTGCTCTTGCAGGTCTGAACGGTGCCTTAGTCAGAAACTACCTTTCCTTTGTCAGAAACTACCTTTCCTTTGTCAGAAACTACCTTTCCTTTGTCAGAAACTACCTTTCCTTTGTCAGAAACTACCTTTCCTTTGTCAGAAACTACCTTTCCTTAGTCAGAAACTACCTTTCCTTTGTCAGAAACTACCTTTCCTTTGTCAGAAACTACCTTTCCTTTGTCAGAAACTACCTTTCCTTTGTCAGAAACTACCTTTCCTTTGTCAGAAACTACCTTTCCTTAGCCAGAAACTACCTTTCCTTAGTCAGAAACTACCTTTCCTTAGTCAGAAACTACCTTTCCTTAGTCAGAAACTACCTTTCCTTAGTCAGAAACTACCTTTTCTTAGTCAGAAACTACCTTTCCTTAGTCAGAAACTACCTTTCCTTAGTCAGAAACTACCTTTCCTTTGTCAGAAACTACCTTTCCTATGTCAGAAACTACCTTTCCTTAGTCAGAAACTACCTTTCCTTAGTCAGAAACTACCTTTCCTTAGCCAGAAACTACCTTTCCTTTGTCAGAAACTACCTTTCCATAGTCAGAAACTACCTTTCCTTTGTCAGAAACTACCTTTCCTATGTCAGAAACTACCTTTCCTATGTCAGAAACTACCTTTCCTTAGCCAGAAACTACCTTTCCTTAGTCAGAAACTACCTTTCCTTTGTCAGAAACTACCTTTCCATAGTCAGAAACTACCTTTCCTTTGTCAGAAACTACCTTTCCTTAGTCAGAAACTACCTTTCCATAGTCAGAAACTACCTTTCCTTTGTCAGAATCTACCTTTCCTATGTCAGAAACTACCTTTCCTTAGCCAGAAACTACCTTTCCTATGTCAGAAACTACCTTTCCTTAGTGAGAAACTACCTTTCCTTAGCCAGAAACTACCTTTCCTTTGTCAGAAACTACCTTTCCTTTGTCAGAAACTACCTTTCCTATGTCAGAAACTACCTTTCCTTAGTCAGAAACTACCTTTCCTTAGTCAGAAACTACCTTTCCTTAGCCAGAAACTACCTTTCCTATGTCAGAAACTACCTTTCCTTAGTCAGAAACTACCTTTCCTTAGCCAGAAACTACCTTTCCTTTGTCAGAAACTACCTTTCCTTTGTCAGAAACTACCTTTCCTTTGTCAGAAACTACCTTTCCTATGTCAGAAACTACCTTTCCTTAGTCAGAAACTACCTTTCCTTAGTCGGAAACTACCTTTCCTTAGTCAGAAACTACCTTTCCTTAGTCAGAAACTACCTTTCCTTAGCCAGAAACTACCTTTCCTTAGTCAGAAACTACCTTTCCTTAGTCAGAAACTACCTTTCCTTAGTCAGAAACTACCTTTTCTTAGTCAGAAACTACCTTTCCTTAGTCAGAAACTACCTTTTCTTAGTCAGAAACTACCTTTCCTTTGTCAGAAACTACCTTTCCTTAGTCAGAAACTACCTTTCCATAGTCAGAAACTACCTTTCCTTTGTCAGAAACTACCTTTCCTATGTCAGAAACTACCTTTCCTATGTCAGAAACTACCTTTCCTTAGCCAGAAACTACCTTTCCTTAGTCAGAAACTACCTTTCCTTTGTCAGAAACTACCTTTCCATAGTCAGAAACTACCTTTCCTTTGTCAGAAACTACCTTTCCTTAGTCAGAAACTACCTTTCCATAGTCAGAAACTACCTTTCCTTTGTCAGAATCTACCTTTCCTATGTCAGAAACTACCTTTCCTTAGCCAGAAACTACCTTTCCTATGTCAGAAACTACCTTTCCTTAGCCAGAAACTACCTTTCCTTTGTCAGAAACTACCTTTCCTTTGTCAGAAACTACCTTTCCTATGTCAGAAACTACCTTTCCTTAGTCAGAAACTACCTTTCCTTAGTCAGAAACTACCTTTCCTTAGCCAGAAACTACCTTTCCTATGTCAGAAACTACCTTTCCTATGTCAGAAACTACCTTTCCTTAGCCAGAAACTACCTTTCCTTAGTCAGAAACTACCTTTCCTTTGTCAGAAACTACCTTTCCATAGTCAGAAACTACCTTTCCTTTGTCAGAAACTACCTTTCCTTAGTCAGAAACTACCTTTCCATAGTCAGAAACTACCTTTCCTTTGTCAGAATCTACCTTTCCTATGTCAGAAACTACCTTTCCTTAGTCAGAAACTACCTTTCCATAGTCAGAAACTACCTTTCCTTAGCCAGAAACTACCTTTCCTTTGTCAGAAACTACCTTTCCTTTGTCAGAAACTACCTTTCCTATGTCAGAAACTACCTTTCCTTAGTCAGAAACTACCTTTCCTTAGTCAGAAACTACCTTTCCTTAGCCAGAAACTACCTTTCCTATGTCAGAAACTACCTTTCCTTAGTCAGAAACTACCTTTCCTTAGCCAGAAACTACCTTTCCTTTGTCAGAAACTACCTTTCCTTTGTCAGAAACTACCTTTCCTATGTCAGAAACTACCTTTCCTTAGTCAGAAACTACCTTTCCTTAGTCAGAAACTACCTTTCCTTAGTCAGAAACTACCTTTCCTTAGCCAGAAACTACCTTTCCTTTGTCAGAAACTACCTTTCCTTAGTCAGAAACTACCTTTCCTTAGTCAGAAACTACCTTTCCTTAGTCAGAAACTACCTTTTCTTAGTCAGAAACTACCTTTCCTTAGTCAGAAACTACCTTTCCTTAGTCAGAAACTACCTTTCCTTTGTCAGAAACTACCTTTCCTTAGTCAGAAACTACCTTTCCATAGTCAGAAACTACCTTTCCTTTGTCAGAAACTACCTTTCCTATGTCAGAAACTACCTTTCCTATGTCAGAAACTACCTTTCCTTAGCCAGAAACTACCTTTCCTTAGTCAGAAACTACCTTTCCTTTGTCAGAATCTACCTTTCCTTTGTCAGAAACTACCTTTCCTTAGTCAGAAACTACCTTTCCTTAGTCGGAAACTACCTTTCCTTAGTCAGAAACTACCTTTCCTTAGTCAGAAACTACCTTTCCTTAGCCAGAAACTACCTTTCCTTAGTCAGAAACTACCTTTCCTTAGTCAGAAACTACCTTTCCTTAGTCAGAAACTACCTTTTCCTAGTCAGAAACTACCTTTCCTTAGTCAGAAACTACCTTTTCTTAGTCAGAAACTACCTTTCCTTTGTCAGAAACTACCTTTCCTTAGTCAGAAACTACCTTTCCATAGTCAGAAACTACCTTTCCTTTGTCAGAAACTACCTTTCCTATGTCAGAAACTACCTTTCCTATGTCAGAAACTACCTTTCCTTAGCCAGAAACTACCTTTCCTTAGTCAGAAACTACCTTTCCTTTGTCAGAAACTACCTTTCCATAGTCAGAAACTACCTTTCCTTTGTCAGAAACTACCTTTCCTTAGTCAGAAACTACCTTTCCATAGTCAGAAACTACCTTTCCTTTGTCAGAATCTACCTTTCCTATGTCAGAAACTACCTTTCCTTAGCCAGAAACTACCTTTCCTATGTCAGAAACTACCTTTCCTTAGCCAGAAACTACCTTTCCTTTGTCAGAAACTACCTTTCCTTTGTCAGAAACTACCTTTCCTATGTCAGAAACTACCTTTCCTTAGTCAGAAACTACCTTTCCTTAGTCAGAAACTACCTTTCCTTAGCCAGAAACTACCTTTCCTATGTCAGAAACTACCTTTCCTATGTCAGAAACTACCTTTCCTTAGTCAGAAACTACCTTTCCTTAGTCAGAAACTACCTTTCCTTTGTCAGAAACTACCTTTCCATAGTCAGAAACTACCTTTCCTTTGTCAGAAACTACCTTTCCTTAGTCAGAAACTACCTTTCCATAGTCAGAAACTACCTTTCCTTTGTCAGAATCTACCTTTCCTATGTCAGAAACTACCTTTCCTTAGTCAGAAACTACCTTTCCATAGTCAGAAACTACCTTTCCTTAGCCAGAAACTACCTTTCCTTTGTCAGAAACTACCTTTCCTTTGTCAGAAACTACCTTTCCTATGTCAGAAACTACCTTTCCTTAGTCAGAAACTACCTTTCCTTAGTCAGAAACTACCTTTCCTTAGCCAGAAACTACCTTTCCTATGTCAGAAACTACCTTTCCTTAGTCAGAAACTACCTTTCCTTAGCCAGAAACTACCTTTCCTTTGTCAGAAACTACCTTTCCTTTGTCAGAAACTACCTTTCCTATGTCAGAAACTACCTTTCCTTAGTCAGAAACTACCTTTCCTTAGTCAGAAACTACCTTTCCTTAGTCAGAAACTACCTTTCCTTAGCCAGAAACTACCTTTCCTTTGTCAGAAACTACCTTTCCTTAGTCAGAAACTACCTTTCCTTAGTCAGAAACTACCTTTCCTTAGTCAGAAACTACCTTTTCTTAGTCAGAAACTACCTTTCCTTAGTCAGAAACTACCTTTCCTTAGTCAGAAACTACCTTTCCTTTGTCAGAAACTACCTTTCCTTAGTCAGAAACTACCTTTCCATAGTCAGAAACTACCTTTCCTTTGTCAGAAACTACCTTTCCTATGTCAGAAACTACCTTTCCTATGTCAGAAACTACCTTTCCTTAGCCAGAAACTACCTTTCCTTAGTCAGAAACTACCTTTCCTTTGTCAGAATCTACCTTTCCTATGTCAGAAACTACCTTTCCTTAGCCAGAAACTACCTTTCCTATGTCAGAAACTACCTTTCCTTAGTCAGAAACTACCTTTCCTTAGTCAGAAACTACCTTTCCTTAGCCAGAAACTACCTTTCCTATGTCAGAAACTACCTTTCCTTAGTCAGAAACTACCTTTCCTTAGCCAGAAACTACCTTTCCTTTGTCAGAAACTACCTTTCCTTTGTCAGAAACTACCTTTCCTATGTCAGAAACTACCTTTCCTTAGTCAGAAACTACCTTTCCTTAGTCAGAAACTACCTTTCCTTAGTCAGAAACTACCTTTCCTTAGCCAGAAACTACCTTTCCTTTGTCAGAAACTACCTTTCCTTAGTCAGAAACTACCTTTCCTTAGTCAGAAACTACCTTTCCTTAGTCAGAAACTACCTTTTCTTAGTCAGAAACTACCTTTCCTTAGTCAGAAACTACCTTTCCTTAGTCAGAAACTACCTTTCCTTTGTCAGAAACTACCTTTCCTTAGTCAGAAACTACCTTTCCATAGTCAGAAACTACCTTTCCTTTGTCAGAAACTACCTTTCCTATGTCAGAAACTACCTTTCCTATGTCAGAAACTACCTTTCCTTAGCCAGAAACTACCTTTCCTTAGTCAGAAACTACCTTTCCTTTGTCAGAAACTACCTTTCCATAGTCAGAAACTACCTTTCCTTTGTCAGAAACTACCTTTCCTTAGTCAGAAACTACCTTTCCATAGTCAGAAACTACCTTTCCTTTGTCAGAATCTACCTTTCCTATGTCAGAAACTACCTTTCCTTAGCCAGAAACTACCTTTCCTATGTCAGAAACTACCTTTCCTTAGCCAGAAACTACCTTTCCTTTGTCAGAAACTACCTTTCCTTTGTCAGAAACTACCTTTCCTATGTCAGAAACTACCTTTCCTTAGTCAGAAACTACCTTTCCTTAGTCAGAAACTACCTTTCCTTAGCCAGAAACTACCTTTCCTATGTCAGAAACTACCTTTCCTATGTCAGAAACTACCTTTCCTTAGCCAGAAACTACCTTTCCTTAGTCAGAAACTACCTTTCCTTTGTCAGAAACTACCTTTCCATAGTCAGAAACTACCTTTCCTTTGTCAGAAACTACCTTTCCTTAGTCAGAAACTACCTTTCCATAGTCAGAAACTACCTTTCCTTTGTCAGAATCTACCTTTCCTATGTCAGAAACTACCTTTCCTTAGCCAGAAACTACCTTTCCTATGTCAGAAACTACCTTTCCTTAGCCAGAAACTACCTTTCCTTTGTCAGAAACTACCTTTCCTTTGTCAGAAACTACCTTTCCTATGTCAGAAACTACCTTTCCTTAGTCAGAAACTACCTTTCCTTAGTCAGAAACTACCTTTCCTTAGCCAGAAACTACCTTTCCTATGTCAGAAACTACCTTTCCTTAGTCAGAAACTACCTTTCCTTAGCCAGAAACTACCTTTCCTTTGTCAGAAACTACCTTTCCTTTGTCAGAAACTACCTTTCCTATGTCAGAAACTACCTTTCCTTAGTCAGAAACTACCTTTCCTTAGTCAGAAACTACCTTTCCTTAGTCAGAAACTACCTTTCCTTAGTCAGAAACTACCTTTCCTTAGCCAGAAACTACCTTTCCTTAGTCAGAAACTACCTTTCCTTAGTCAGAAACTACCTTTCCATAGTCAGAAACTACCTTTCCTTACTCAGAAACTACCTTTCCTTAGTCAGAAACTACCTTTCCTTAGTCAGAAACTACCTTTCCTTGCCAGGCGAGCGGTTACATTTTGTGATGCCCCTCTCTGGTGTGAGAGGAACTAGCGCTGCACTGCTTGTGGGACTCTCTACATTAAAACACGCAGCTCGGCACAGCTCACAGTCATTAAATGGTCTCATCATATTGTGAGCATAAACCTACTTCACAACTTTGACAGCAATCTGCCAATTGATTTATGAGACATTACACAAATATCCCTATTAAATTCTGCATGATGGGATCTCTCTACCCCTCAGTAAGGGACGTCAAAGCAGCTGCTTTCTATCAACTGTCAAAGTCAAAACAGCTGCTTTGACAGCCACTACTGAGGTGTTGCAGCAGCTGCATTTCTAACACCACAGCTGTTATCTCTAAGTACTGCTCAGGAAATTAAAGAGCATTGCTTGGAAATAGTTTAAAGCTTAGTTTGCCCTGTGTTCACTCCCTCTGTTGTGACTGTTATGGTCAAAATCTTAATAGGACCTCAAAATGTTTTTGACTGGCCCTGAAAAGAACCACAACACAGATTGCCAGCACAGATGGAACATCTGCATAATTAGTGGTGAGCTAGTTCTTTAAAACCAACTTCAGAGAGCCACAATTTGGTACAAACAATCATTAACTAGATAATTATACATTCATTTGATGTTTGTCTTATTTCAATGGATCAAACGTCATATTTAGTTTTGGCTGCCGGCCTCTGATTGGTGAAGCACTAATGGTGACCTGCGTGTTATGCATTTTTACTGAGGGCTGTACTCAGTTAGGAAGTACACGCAAATCAGACCAAAAATACAAAAGTCCATTATCCCTGCAATAAAGAGCTAATGACCCAACAACGGGAATATATTTGCCAGGGCACCCATCTTCTTGAAAGGGCCAAAGGATAAGGAGTCATTAAAGCAGTGTTATCTGGTCCAGATAGCATTGGCATGTCGGTAAAGATCATTATTTTCGCCCCTGGAGCCGTTTGCTAAAGCAGAGCGGGGCTAACTGCACACCCAGCGCTAACTCCAGGGTCAGCTGGAGCACAGGGATGGAGACGCTAACGATACGCAGCCTGGCAGCTAATGCCTTTTCTAAATGCTCTTAATGACTGCAAACGCTAATGCGGGAGAGTTCCAGATCTCTGTTTTGCTTCATGCGTTGTCAGCTGACACAGACTTGGCCGAGTTGTTGCTTTTTCCTTTTCTGTATTTTTTTCAGGATTTCTTCTGCTTTGATGTGTTTTTTGTGTGTGTCTTTTCGGGCGGAGGGAGTGGAGTGCACATCTCACTGAAGGGCGCAGTGAGCTGCGAGCGGCTGATATTGTAATAAAGGCTCTTAAATAAAAGCCAGTGTTGCAGTCTAGCCTCCCTTTGGTAACGCTGAGTGTTTATGTGAAGGACTACTCCACAATTCAGACGCAAGGGGGAGAAACAAGTACCTTACTCAAGCCAGCTGGAGACAGAAGAACTGTTCAATGTGGTTTACTTCTCTCTCTATTGAAATACAATAGAATGCGCAAAGTATTCAATTCAATATAATTCAGTTTATTTTGTATAGCCAAAATCACAACTACTAAATTTGCCTTGGAGAGCTTTACAATCTGTATACATAACAGCCCAGAACCTCTTATCTCAAGATCTTCAAGTTCTTTCATTCCGGGTCCCTACGACAACGACAGTAGCATGGACACGCTGCGATGCTGCATTTGATGAATTGACTGTTTATCAGTTTATAAGTCAGCTAGTTATTCCACCAACACTACTTCATTGGGAGGACAACGGTCGGCAGCTCCCGTCAGTTAGCGAGGAGCAACTGGATCAGCCAGCTAACGGCAGCGAGCTCGTATCCAGCTAACGGCAACGAGCTCATATCCAGCTAACGGCAGCGAGCTCGTATCAAGCTAACGGCGTGCTCGTATCCAGCTAACGGCAACGAGCTCGTATCCAGCTAACGGCAACGAGCTCGTATCCAGCTTACGGCAGCGAGCTCATATCCAGCTAACGGCAACGAGCTCGTATCCAGCTTACGGCAGCGAGCTCGTATCCAGCTAACGGCAACAAACTCGTATCCAGCTAACGGCAGCCAGCTCGTATCTAGCTAACGGCAGCGAGCTCGTGGCTAGCTAACAGCAGCGAGCTCGTATCCAGCTAACGGCAGCGAGCTCGTATCCAGCTAACGGCAACGAGCTCGTATCCAGCTAACGGCAGCTAGCTCATATCCAGCTAACGGCAACGAGCTCGTATCCAGCTTACGGCAGCGAGCTCGTATCCAGCTAACGGCAGCGGGCTTGTGGCTAGCTAACGGCAACGAGCTCGTATCCAGCAAACGGCAGTGTGCTCGTAGCCAGCGGCTCTAAAGCGTGGAAACGAAAGAAACAGGAAGTTTGCTGATCCGCCAAGAAGTCGGTTAGCCGCTAACTTAGCGCCTCTCACCACGAAGCACTGTCGTCCTGATGGGATAGGCTCCCAACGTTCATTCGAGTGATGTGTCGTTCGTGAACGAGTCATTCAAAATGATCCTTACAAGGACTCAAGAGTCTTCTCAAAAAAAGATTTGTTCACGTTCTCGTGGCCGCGCATCAGGACTCGCATCGGCTCAGCCAAGGAAACAGAAATGATTCGTTGAATGCAGGTCACGTGAAAAAGGATCCAAAGACTCATACAAAGACCGGGTCGGGAAATTAACCCATCACTTCTGTTTCCTAGGACTGAGCCTATGCAGGTCAGATGAACGGAAGCGGAGGTGAACTCGAAGACGAGTCAGGAGTCCGGACCGAGTCTTCAGATCAATGATCCGTTCTTCTGAAGAACAAAACTTTGATCCAAAGACTCGGCAGGACTCGTTCGTCTGATGAACGAGTCGGCTCAGGTCTGGCAGCAGCTGAACATTGTGATTCCTTCACTTGACTGGGTCTTGGTTCAGATCTCTGGATCACTTCTCACGTGACCTGCAATGGCTCAGAAAAGGAAACAGAAAGAATTTGATTACTTCGCATTTTTCGTACTTTACTTACAGTTCAGCGTAATTGTTTGCCGTGATAATTAAATAGTAGTGTGATAATAAATGAGTCTTTTCAAATAATCTAAACTGTCACGATGCATTATTTTAATGCAGGAATGTTATGCCCCCGCTCCTCCTCCCCGAAATGAACAAGTGATTCGAAAAAAGATTAGTTCATCCCAATGAACGAGATTCAAAGATCCGATTCGGTAAAAGGATCCGGTCTTCACATCACTAGTTCATTCAGCTGACCACAAATAACACTGGTGCAATATGAATACACAGTTCACAATAGTTAGAATAGTTCAAATCCCAAAAACTTAAATATATAATAAACGGTAGACAGTAAAAAACAGTAAAAAAAAAACCAACAACTACAAAACTACTATATATATATGTATATATATATATATATATATATATATATATATATATATATATATATATATATATATATATAAAAATGTAGATGCTCCTGTCCCACAGGTGTGTCGGCTCCATCGGTGGTTTCATGGTGATTTGACATTATTGAGATTGACATAATTAATTATTGACTGAAATCTCAGTATTTTTTCATTTTTTTATTGTTTTTTTCCCACCGTGTCCCGCTCTGTAAAATGGCAATGTAGTAATTTCAAAGTTAAAAAAAGGCAACATATTTTTGTAGAAACCAATATGTTTCCTCAACTACCTGCATGTAAGTTGAAGTAGGTAAGAAGTGTATCATTGAATTATTTTTAAATTCATTCAGGTGAACCGAATCTTCAAGTTTGAAGACGATGCCATTCAATATAAAACGTCCATGAACGTCTCGGTGAAGGTCTTAAACATGCAGATCATGTAATCTACGTAAACCTGTGTTCTGGTGGGTTTCTCTGAATCTGTCAACAAGTTTTGCAGAATAAAGTGATTCTTGAGGGAAAGATTGCAGCTATGAGTAACGGCTGAGCAAAGGGTTTTTATATTAACGGTATATTCTTCAGTTTGGGTATATAATAATACATATTGTATTTGTATATTTGATGTGTCTTCTTAATCATGTGTTTTAGTCCAAAAACTAAAAACCTAATGAAATTACATAAAAATGCACAGTTTGTGTTTGTGGTTACACGTTGGCATTCACTGGCTCCTTGTCATTTTAGGTTTTATGTATTCCAGTATGGGAGGTGCATCAACCCGCGTCTTCTGGGCCGGGTTTTAGGGCAGCGGGCTCTGTAAAGTCTTTGAGATGTAGCTCTCCACAGCAGCTCTTTCTGGGAGACCCTGAGGTGTACCAGGACCACATATATAATCTCTCCTGCGTCTTCTGGGTCTAGCCCGCGGCCTATTACCAGTTAAGCTGCCCGGAGAAGCTTTAAAGGGAGTTGTCCAGACCAGAGGCCCGGACCACCACAATCAGTCCCTTTGGACTCGAAGGGGCAGCGGCTCTTCTCTGGAGGTCTGAGCTCAGCTCTTCAGGTCACAGGTCCACAACCTTTTTTGCGCCTCAGACCGGTTTCGTGTCAGACAATATTTTCAGGGACTGGTCTTCACGGTGTTGGCAATAAATGTGACGTAATAAATGTGACGTAATAAATGTGACGTAATAAATATGACGTAATAAATATGACGGAATAAATATGACGTAATAAATATGACGTAATAAAATGATACAACCTGCATGAAGCAATTATAAAGTGCTTGAATATACAGTACAACTCACCATTACGCCGAATTAGTGAGAGTCCTGAACTAGTTTCTCTGCAAGCAGCCGGGTCAGAGTGATGGAGACACTCGATGTGTGGACTTTATATCCAGTCTACTGCTTAACTTAGACCTTTAGTCCAGTCTACTGCTTAACTTAGACCTTTATGTCCAGTCTACTGCTTAACTTAGACCTTTATGTCCAGTCTACTGCTTAACTTAGACCTTTATGTCCAGTCTACTGCTTAACTTAGACCTTTATGTCCAGTCTACTGCTTAACTTAGACCTTTATGTCCAGTCTACTGCTTAACTTAGACCTTTAGTCCAGTCTACTGCTTAACTTAAACCTTTACGTCCAGTCTACTGCTTAACTTAGACCTTTATGTCCAGTCTACTGCTTAACTTAGACCTTTATGTCCAGTCTACTGCTTAACTTAGACCTTTAGTCCAGTCTACTGCTTAACTTAGACCTTTAGTCCAGTCTACTGCTTAACTTAAACCTTTATGTCCAGTCTACTGCTTAACTTAGACCTTTATGTCCAGTCTACTGCTTAACTTAAACCTTTATGTCCAGTCTACTGCTTAACTTAGACCTTTATGTCCAGTCTACTGCTTAACTTAGACCTTTATATCCAGTCTACTGCTTAACTTAGACCTTTATGTCCAGTCTACTGCTTAACTTAGACCTTTATGTCCAGTCTACTGCTTAACTTAGACCTTTATGTCCAGTCTACTGCTTAACTTAAACCTTTATGTCCAGTCTACTGCTTAACTTAGACCTTTAGTCCAGTCTACTGCTTAACTTAGACCTTTATATCCAGTCTACTGCTTAACTTAGACCTTTAGTCCAGTCTACTGCTTAACTTAGACCTTTAGTCCAGTCTACTGCTTAACTTAGACCTTTAGTCCAGTCTACTGCTTAACTTAAACCTTTATGTCCAGTCTACTGCTTAACTTAGACCTTTATGTCCAGTCTACTGCTTAACTTAGACCTTTAGTCCAGTCTACTGCTTAACTTAGACCTTTAGTCCAGTCTACTGCTTAACTTAAACCTTTATATCCAGTCTACTGCTTAACTTAAACCTTTATATCCAGTCTACTCCTTAACTTAGACCTTTATGTCCAGTCTACTGCTTAACTTAAACCTTTATGTCCAGTCTACTGCTTAACTTAGACCTTTAGTCCAGTCTACTGCTTAACTTAGACCTTTATATCCAGTCTACTGCTTAACTTAGACCTTTAGTCCAGTCTACTGCTTAACTTAGCCCTTTAGTCCAGTCTACTGCTTAACTTAGACCTTTATGTCCAGTCTACTGCTTAACTTAGACCTTTATATCCAGTCTACTGCTTAACTTAGACCTTTATGTCCAGTCTACTGCTTAACTTAAACCTTTATGTCCAGTCTACTGCTTAACTTAGACCTTTATGTCCAGTCTACTCCTTAACTTAGACCTTTATGTCCAGTCTACTGCTTAACTTAAACCTTTATGTCCAGTCTACTGCTTAACTTAGACCTTTATGTCCAGTCTACTGCTTAACTTAGACCTTTATGTCCAGTCTACTGCTTAACTTAGACCTTTATGTCCAGTCTACTGCTTAACTTAGACCTTTATGTCCAGTCTACTGCTTAACTTAGACCTTTAGTCCAGTCTACTGCTTAACTTAGACCTTTATGTCCAGTCTACTGCTTAACTTAGACCTTTAGTCCAGTCTACTGCTTAACTTAGACCTTTATGTCCAGTCTACTGCTTAACTTAAATCCCGCTTCACAAAGACAGGATGTTGAGATGGAGGCAGGTTTCAGATCATTTTTGTGGATCTCAGGATATTCTGCCTTAACTTTAGACCAGAATACCGGCAGAGTTGAAGCAGACTTTTAAGTTTAGTTTTTGGGGTGTGTCAAGAGACTCAGACGCACAGATGGATGGATCCGGTGCGTTTCAAAATAAAACTTTTTTTTCTTCTTCAAAACAAAACTTAAAAAAAAAGAAATTTCTTTCCTTTTTTTAAAATTGATTAATTCTTTCTGTGTGGCCCGGTACCAACCGACCTGTGGGTCGGTTGGTACCGGGCCACACAGAACATGTTGGTACATGGTCTCGGACTCGGAGGAGCCGACTCTCATCCCGACTGCTTCCAAACATGCAAACTGCCCCAGTTCCTGCTGGAGGTCATGAGATGGAGCCAAAGGAACGACGTCATCAGCAAAGAGCAAAGACGCAGCTCGAGGGTTCCAAACTGTGTCTTGATATCTTGTCCATGAACATCACAAACAGAAACACAGATATGAATGTCGTATGTGTACAGACTGTAAAAGCCCTTTGAGGAAACTTTGTGATTCTGGGCTTTACAAATTAAACTGAATTGAACGTTTGCCTTCATGCTGAGTGCATCACTTTGGTCGTGGGAGACGGTGGCTGAACCTTGTGATCCAGCGCCAAACTACTGTGTCAGTGTGTTGCATGACAGGCACCTAGATAATAAAAGCATGAAACTAAGCCTCTTCATTTATATTTCAGCTTTATTTTCTATTCCTGGGCTCTGGTTAACTCCAGCATACAAAAACATTGCTCCAACCACACTGACACCATCTGTATGAATATAGTATGCATATGTATATATTATAAGTATATACATATATATATATATATATATATATATATATATATATATATATATATATATATATATATATATATATGTATATATATATATATATATATAAGTATATATATATATATATATATATATATTCCTCCTATATATATATATATATATATATGTATATATATATATATATATATATATATATATATATATGTATATGTATATATATGTATATATATATACATACATATATATACATACATATATATATTTATATATATATTTATATATATATATATATAGCTATAGATATCTATAGCTATATATATATATGTGTATATATATATACATATATATATATACACACATATATATATATATATATATATATATACATATATATATATATATATATATATATATATATATACATATATATATATATATATATATATATATATATATGTATATATATATATATATATATGTATATATATATATATATATAAGTATATATATATATATATATATATATATATATTCCTCCTATATATATATATATATATATATGTATATATATATATATATATATATATATATGTATATGTATATATATGTATATATATATACATACATATATATACATACATATATATATTTATATATATATTTATATATATATATATATAGCTATAGATATCTATAGCTATATATATATATGTGTATATATATATACATATATATATATACACACATATATATATATATATATATATATATATATATATATATATATATATATATATATATATATATATATATATGTATATACACACAGCTTGAGGGTAAGTGGTAGTACTTCTCCTCGGCCAACCAAAGCCTTTCATTTGTCTGCATACGTTGTTGCGAGCAGCCGTCGTCTGGCGTTGCATCATCTCTGTGAACGCAGACAACACGGCGGTAATGATGCTATTTTATCAGCAGCCAGATTCAGGGGTTAACATCTGACTCCAGAGCAGCTGAGCCATAATAACACATGACACATGTCTGCCATTAGTGAGAATTCTCCCCATGGTTGCCACACTTTCTTTTAATTTGACGAGGCTGTAACCTCCATGTGTTTTCATCTCCTAAAGAACCTCCAACAGCTTGAGCCTAATCAAAGAGTTTCTCTCCCTCCTTTGTGTCTGTGGAAAAGGAAATTCAATTAGCTTAATTGGCCTGGATATTATGCTCTGTAATGTGATGTAAGCATCAGTGTCGACAAACTTCACAGGGCACTTTGGAAGCACCTCGCTAATTAGAGCAATAACTTTAATCCAAATGTTTTACTTCGACATTCCGGATGATTCTAAATTGAAATCCAGGTAATTAGCTGAAAACCCACGAGCAGAGAGCTGCGCCCCTCCTCGGAAGCCGCTGACGGCAATGTATAATTGAAGCATTGGTTCATTCTCTTGTTCCATGTTTGACACATGACAACCAAAGTACCAAAATAGAAAATCCACTTTTTCCCCCTTCTGACAAGATGAAAGCCCATTGTGTTTTTAGAGCTGAACAAAGGATGGATTTGAAAAATGAATCTCATTTGAATGGGAAAATTAAACCCTGCAACCAAGGCTCCTGTTCGGGAGGTTTCCTCACCGGCACACAACTGGAAAGG
Source organism: Clinocottus analis (assembly GCF_023055335.1). Classification (NCBI taxonomy): domain Eukaryota; kingdom Metazoa; phylum Chordata; class Actinopteri; order Perciformes; family Cottidae; genus Clinocottus; species Clinocottus analis. The sequence goes on along the minus strand of NW_027175932.1, from coordinate 15,884,366 downwards.
ACATTTTACAAGCAGAGACAACAAACTGAGGAAATGATTGCACTTTAGATCAATCATATATCATAGCTCAGCATGCTCTGCTGGTTAGGGTAATGGACAGAGAACAGGCTCTTTCTGGGAGCTCTGTGCCCTTGAGCTGCCTCCTGCAACACAGTGACTTCTAAATGGATAGAAAAGAAGAAAGTCTAAACTTTCTTCAGATATAAAGCTCAGCCTGATAAATAAACAGCATAGAAATACCAGTGGAAGAAAAAAAGACACCACACTCACAAGTAACACAATAAAACTGTATTACATTTGTGCTTAAAATTATTACAATTACAGTATTTACAAGCGTTGTCCTAAAAATAAACATCTCATGCTGGATGACACATAAAAAGAAATCATTGTACAATAGCAAGCAAAAATGAATATTTCTTTTATGTACACACACAATTTACAAATGAAAGAACTTTTTTTCCAGCTAAGAAATGTTGCTGAGCGCTCAGATGCTAAGATCTGTTCCTCTGAGGCAGAGCCCCATGCGGGCCGGGGCCCATGCGGGCCGGGGGCCCATGCGGGCTGGGCCCCATGCGGGCCGGGGGCCCATGCGGGCTGGGCCCCATGCGGGCCGGGGGCCCATGCGGGCTGGGCCCCATGCGGGCCGGGGGCCCATGCGGGCCGGGGGACCATGCGGGCCGGGCCCCATGCGGGCCGGGGGCCCATGCGGGCCGGGGGCCCATGCGGGCCGGGGGCCCCATGCGGGCCGGGGCCCCATGCGGGCCGGGGGCCCGAGGGGCCGGCCTGCCAGGTGCAGGTCCCTCAACCCAGAGCCGTGTGGAAGTCCCGCTGCCTCCGTCAACAGAAGAGTCATCAACATGTCAAACAATGGCACAAACGTTGGACAACGGGCAATGCACTGAATGCTTATCAAATAAATAGAGTACAAAAAGTAACCACCCCGACCATCATTAGTATTAATGATAACAACCAACAACCTGCCGCCGTGGGCCGGCCCTCCTTTCACTTTGACCAGTGTGAAAGGAAAGCTTTCAGAAATAGTGAGCCAAGAACACACAACCCTCTGAGGGCGGAGCCTCCGTCCAGACGGCTGAGGAGCGCTGACGCATGCTGACGTCCCCATGGCGACCGACACTCGTCCCCATGGTGACGGACTCTCGTACCCATGGTGACGGACAGTCAGCACAACCACCTGTTGGTCTCCAGGCGTTAGTCTGGTCCATAAGGTTTAGCTTTAACTGTTCATTTTGACCACTTGGAGGCAGTATAGCTGAAGCTTTTTGCAGGCCAATCAGAGCAGACAGTTTTGTTTTGTGGAGGAGGGGCTTAAAGAGACAAGCGCTAAACGGAGCGTTTCAGACATGACGATAACAATAACACATGTAAACATGTTGTAGGAGTTTCAGAGTGAAAGTATGAGCCTGAAAATGAGCTGAAGTCCACTTCCATGTCCTGGAAAGCTGCTTGATGAGGAACGCTCTTTTCACTGACGACCAACGGTTCAACTCACATGACTTTGTTCATGTTGTGCTCCCAGGAGAGCATGTGCTCCTCTGGTCTTTAGCGAGTCATCACCGATGACGGGAACACGACTTCATACTCACGGTCAATTTTAAAATCTTAAGCTTCTGTCCTGACGATATGGACCAGACCGAGCCGTGCAAGACTGCGAGATGTAGTAGACCTCAACACACACACACACACACACACACACACACACACACACACACACACACACACACACACACACGAACAGACACACAAACACGCGCACACACACACACACACACACACACACACACACGCACACACACACACACACTAGTCGTCAGCGTGAGTTTTGCCGCTCTTTCGTTTACATTCACTGTGTTTAAATCTGATATCATCCAGTAAAAGGTTGTTACCTTCACATGACATTGATTGACAATACCTCCGTGCATTTTAGATTCAAGTAGAAGTTGTCTGTCCTTGTCAGATAAGAACAGACAAGACCGCTCATGGGTGGGTTAATATATATCTGTTTTTTGTTTTCCATCAGCCGGGATCAGCCGCTGGGTACAAATGGCTGGGAGGAAAGAGGCGGCGTCCGTCACAAACACAGAAATGGCCAAACAGTTCTTCATTTTTTTCACACTTTGTTCCGTCGGTCGTGGGCTCCGGCCCCTCCCGCCCCGCGGGGCGTCTCTATGGCTATTCTGTCCAGCAGTGTCTCTCGCTCCTGGGATGCTTCTCATTAGTTATGTACATGTGGGGGACAGGAGCTGCACAGGAGGCGATAGTGCTGTTTGTTGTGCGATTGCAAGCTCTCCTTCAGGTCTCTCTCTTACTCCTCCTCCTCCCACTCCTCCTGCTCCTCCTCCTCTTCCTCCTGCTCCTCCTCCTCCGCTTCCTCCTCCTTGGCCTACGAGGGTCAGCGGACTTGGGGAGCGTAGCCCTCCTTCATCAGCCCCTCCTCGTAGTCTGTCTGGCACAGGATCATGTTGTTCTTCAGGAAGAACTTGTCTCCCACACAAAACCTGCACAACACAAAGACAGAGGGGGGTTACAGTTTACAAAAGCATCAAAGCAAGAAACTCATCATTAGCACGGAGCTGTAGGCTAGCAGGCGTAGCCAGCTGCTAGCTTCCCGACTATTGTGCAACCCCTCCCCCGCCCCCTTTCAGCTAAACCATATGCAGCCAAGGTTCTCCTCAGGAAACAGTCAACTCCATTACAGGGCGGTAGGGGGGATTATCTCTGTTCCAAGCCGGGGTTCCTTTCCACCTGCAGCTCTTACAGAAACCCCCACCGACCTCACAGCGGCCCGCCCCGCTCCAGCTGGTGGGGTGGGGGCTGTACAGTTACGCTTGACCTTTCAGCACAGTGCCAAGTGGAGATTATGTTGAACGCGTAAGAGCAGTAACTCTCCCTGTATTGTCCTGAGGGCTGCTTATCTCCCTCACTGTGCAGGTTAGACAAGGTCGGCAAGCAGCGGTGCCAGTGTTTACTGGAGGGGAGGGGGGGGCAGCAAGCCTCGCTCCCGTTTGACTTCCTTGGATGTAGAGGCTGCCGAGTTCAGTGCTGGGAGCTGCACGCACAGCTCGCTACCTGCCGAGCTCGGGCTCGTTGGCAGCATGTATTCAGGGCTGCAGGCAGAGCGAGCGCAAGATTCGTCGCATCCATTCGGGACCAATTAACAGGATCCAAACACACCGTGGGTGTTGGCACAAAGTACCGAAAAGTGTGTGGCTGTTTCTGGAAATGAATTTCAAAAGCTCTGAAGAAGAGCTGACGTGACTCACGTCATGAGCTGCTTGAACGGAGCGTTCCACTGACGTATGACATGACGTTACAGGGGACTCAGTACGTTTAGGGGACTAAGTATGCAAGAGGAGACTCAGTACATAGGAGACTCAGTACATAGGAGACTCAGTACATAGGAGACTCAGTACATAGGAGACTCAGTACATAGGAGACTCAGTACATAGGAGACTCAGTACATAGGAGACTCAGTACATAGGAGGAGACTCAGTACATAGGAGACTCAGTACATAGGAGACTCAGTACATAGGAGACTCAGTACATAGGAGACTCAGTACATAGGAGGAGACTCAGTACATAGGAGACTCAGTACATAGGAGGAGACTCAGTACATAGGAGACTCAGTACATAGGAGACTCAGTACATAGGAGACTCAGTACATAGGAGACTCAGTACATAGGAGACTCAGTACATAATCCTCTCATAGGAGAGGAGTTAGGAGGCTCTGTGGACAGAAGCAGACATTCCTGAGGTGTAGATCGTTTCCTCCTGTCCAGAGAGCTGAGGCTGGAGACGGGAGGAGCCGGTGCTTTCGTGTAAATAGGATGAATTATGGAATTGGATTGGAGTTCTTTCCTGAAGTGTACAAGATGACCCTCAAAGCTGCAGCAACTTTAAGTTCAGGGATGGTATCGACACTAGTACTCTTATCGATACTGCTTATCGCTTCTTTCTGACCATAATCTGAGAAAAAAATGATGAATGAATAACAGAATAAAATGTATTATCCCTGTATGTAAACACATAGTCTTTCTTCAGCAGCAACACAAGAAGTTCCACATGTTTCAAATCCATTCACAGCTGAACGAGTAATTATGACTGAACGGACTCTTGCACATGGACAGCGTGTGGTTGATGCCGGGACGCTTCACTACGAGCACCGCCTGGCATCGTGATGAAGCCGAGGGAGGCAGAGGTGTGTTTCATGTCGCCCTCATCCACTAATAAAAGCCTCCTGTTGAACTGACACATTCGCTCCTCACAATCTATCAGTCTGTCTTTTCTGAGGCCCCGCCCACTCCCACTTTAACATGACCTCCCTTTACTTTGTTATCATGACCCTCTCTCCATCGCAGTGCCCCCCCCCCCCCCCCCTCCCCTAGTCCTTGTCCTGGCCCTCCACTTATTTCACGAGGACAAATTGTTTCTGCTCGGTGAAATGTCAACAGCATATGTGACATCTGTGTACGACATCTATGAATGTGACATCTATTATGATGAGGATATTACACGAGGCCCCACACAGCCGTTTCTAATACAGGACCTTGTGTTGCTCCAGTATTTTCACTTTCTTAAAAACCATTGCATCTTTTATACAGCACTCTATGCTGACATATTGGTTTGGTGCAACTGGACTTTCAGTAAAAAATGGATTATCAGCTAGTTAAAGGAATTTTATACCTGAGGTATAAAGTTCTTTTATACCTGAGTTATCAAGCTCCTCTTCTGTGGAATAAGCTCCGACGTTCAGTCCGGGGGGCAGACACGCTCACCTCATTTAAGAGTAGACTTAAGACTTTCCTCTTTGACAGAGCTTATAGTTAGACCCCGATCTTTGATCCAGGAAGCTTTCTCTCAGAGGTTGGCCCCTCTTGATTCACGAGGGTATCCACGCTGTGAGTCAGTCAGAAGGCTTCCTCCTCTCCCTCCTCCCACTAGATATGCTGCTATAGGCCTAGACTGATGGGGGCATCTTAGGATACACTGAGCTCCTCCTCTCTTCTTCTTTCTCTTCTTTTTCTCTTCTCCCTTCGATTTTCTTCTCTTTCTTCTCTCCTTCTGGATAAGTTATTGTCTTTCACTGCACATTACTAACTCTACTGCCTTAAGGGAGCCTTTGTGCTTCCTTGCCTCAAGTTTCCATGGATCAGGGCTGTCTGGAGCTGGTCCTGCCTGCTACGATGGACTGTGGCTATCTGGATCCTGGTCCATGCCTACCACTTATTATATGAATATTTTCTGTCATATTCATGTAATGAGCTGTAACTCTGTCACGTTGTTCATTCTGGTCACATGACATCTGTTGCTTCTGTCCATCCTGGAGAGGATCCTCCTCTGTTGCTCTATGAAGCTTCTTCCTGTTTCCCTGTGAAAGGGTTTTACTGTCTTTATTGGGGAGTTGTTTCTGATCCGATGTGAGGTCCTGGGACAGGATGTCATGTGTACAGATTGTAAAGCAAATCTTGTATTTGTGATTTAGGGCTATACAAAATAAACTGAATTGAATTGAATTGAAAGTCTAACTGAACTACGGCTTGTGGATGACCAGCGCGCTGTAAGTACTGCCAATGCAGTCTGAGAAGAGCTTATTGATGCATGTTCTATACATGTTGTATGGTAGTTTTGTACGTTCATTCATATAAGACACAACCCGGATGTGTTTCTGTCTCGTGGGCGGGGCTTCAAGTGTCACTCACAGTGAAACAGGCCTCAGCCCGGCCTGTAGCCTCCCACTCCTCCTCAGTGTGTTCATTAGAAACACAGATATACACACTTTACATATTCACGTAGGAACTACTTCATTTGAAGCACCGAGATGTGAAGCAGTGTTCAGTTAGGTTTGAGATGTGTTGACAGACACATGGCATATGGTTTCATCCATTTCAAACCCATCAGTGAGCCCTGTGGAAGCATCTGCTTTCATGATCCTGTACTGATTTACTCAGGTTCAGGTTTTTCCTTTATTTTGCTGCCCATATGTTCCATACTACGTGTAAGTGTGTGAGCAGCTCGTAGGAGCTACAGCTCATCCTTCATTAAAGGTCCCCTGAACACCACATCTGTTAGTATCTACACAATCATATCATGGTTTTATCTCTACAGTCAGGCAGCTTCTCTTCCCCTGTCCCCGCTCTGCCTTCACTTCCCTCCTTCCTCTACTTGGAGGTGACTGTGACTAATGAGTCTTTAGAGACCTCTTCTTGTAGGAGGAAGAGAAAGAATGGCTTCCACAGGCACACACTTAAAAGATGTATTGCGATGCCAGCCATTTGCCTCGGAGGCCCGTGTTAACTAGAGTATCCACTTTCCACTCAAATGAAGAAACAGAGAGATTGTCAAAGAGAGAAAATAGTCTCAACTGCCCCAAATCTAATTACTGTTGGGATGCATACAGGTTCAGAAACACTTGGCCCGCTGACACTCATTCCTAGTTGTAACAGCATGTTGTGAATCTTCTCTGGCAGATCGCTGCAGTCAGACCAGACACGCTGAAGATGAGGAGTGGGATGGATCACTGCAGGAGAGGCCGCGTGTTCGTCTGGATAGGACTGTACTTTCTGTGCTAAACATCTGTTTTCTGTTTGTTAATCAAACGATGTGGCCACCATCAGTTTAGTACGACCCCGCCCGAATTTTCCTGAAATAAATATCAAAATGGTTCTGATTAATATTTAAATATTCAATCATCAAACATGAGTTCCCGTATGAACTACAGACCCTGGTGATAACACACGAGGGGGTTCAACCATTTTGTCTCTCCTACATGGGTTTAAAATAAACAGAAAATAATAAATGGATGATGAATGCTGAACGCTACGTTACCATAGCAGCCGAGTTTTAACAGTTAGAAAAAACGACTAACAAACACGCTCCTCGTGTTGATGTTGTAGGCCAGGTTTTTTATTCATTATTATTGTTGGATGCTTTCCACTGGACTCTATCACACGTTATCTAACCGTGGTTCTGTGGTTGGTGACGTTGTTTAAGTTGATGGAACAAGGAGGCATTGAGATGTTGGGCATGGAGACATTGGGCATGGAGACGTTGGGCATGGAGACATTGGGCATGGAGACATTGTGCATGGAGACATTGTGCATGGAGACGTTGGGCATGGAGACATTGTGCATGGAGACATTGGGCATGGAGACGTTGGGCATGGAGACATTGGGCATGGAGACATTGTGCATGGAGACGTTGGGCATGGAGACATTGGGCATGGAGACATTGTGCATGGAGACGTTGGGCATGGAGACGTTGGGCATGGAGACATTGTGCATGGAGACGTTGGGCATGGAGACATTGGGCATGGAGACATTGTGCATGGAGACGTTGGGCATGGAGACGTTGGGCATGGAGACATTGTGCATGGAGACATTGTGCATGGAGACATTGGGCATGGAGACATTGTGCATGGAGACATTGGGCATGGAGATATTGTGCATGGAGACATAGGGCATGGAGACGTTGGGCATGGAGACGTTGTGCATGGAGACATTGGGCATGGAGACGTTGGGCATGGAGACGTTGGGCATGGAGACGTTGTGCATGGAGACATTGGGCATGGAGACGTTGGGCATGGAGACATTGGGCATGGAGACATTGGGCATGGAGACATTGTGCATGGAGACATAGGGCATGGAGACATTGTGCATGGAGACATTGGGCATGGAGACGTTGGGCATGGAGACGTTGGGCATGGAGACATTGGGCATGGAGACGTTGGGCATGGAGACATTGGGCATGGAGACATTGTGCATGGAGACATAGGGCATGGAGACATTGTGCATGGAGACATTGGGCATGGAGACGTTGGGCATGGAGACGTTGTGCATGGAGACATTGGGCATGGAGACGTTGTGCATGGAGACGTTGGGCATGGAGACATTGGGCATGGAGACGTTGGGCATGGAGACGTTGGACATGGAGACATTGGGCATGGAGACATTGTGCTCTCTGGTGCATTTTAAATGCTGCCTCACATTTGCATGAATCATAAAAGCTCTTCTAAATGCACTCACCCTTTACATCTCTGGAAAGAACAGCCCGTAAAACGTGCACATAGTCGCCCCATTATGACGAGACCTTGAGGGGCGAGAGCTCTGATGCTGACACAGTTTTTTCAAAAAGCTCAAAGTATCTGTACTGATTAATGGTTGAGGCCCTTTTCTATCGTCTCCATGAGCTGAGTGAAACTGACATTTATTTGTAAAGAAATGTGTCATTTTTACTTGAAATTGTGCCGGATTAGGCGGGGAAATTGTGTTCTCTAGTAGGCTGGCTGCTCAGGCTCTGAGTTCTCAACACCAATCATACACAAAGTGACAACTGTGTCCCTTAATGGCTATTAGGTCGCTGTCTAACAAGCCTAACTCGTGACATACACGGCACCAGTGGCTGAGCTTAGCTGTGCTGAACCCAATTGGTGTCAGTCTCTCCTTGCAGGGCTCCAGTGTGGAGCATCCTCCCTTATCAGCAGTGACCTTCCCCTGCACTGTCACCCATCCCGCTCCCCTCTACTCTAACCTTCCTTCAGCCTCCCTAGACTGTGGCCTCCAGCTCATCAGGGGGAAATTGGGCCAGTGCTGGCTAGATGATGAGGCTGGACGACAGCCCCATCGATTAGCTGTCCCCCAGGGCTGATCTGTGGCTAACTGCTTGCTGGATGGAGTCTCATATCTCTGTCCTTATTCCCAACACTCCCACCCTCGCCAACAGACCCTTCTCCTTTCAGAACCAGCCCCCCTGTCCTTTTGGCTCCCAAACCACGGTGGTGCTTCAATTCCACCAGCTCAGGTAGGAAAAATAACTGGTCTGGCTTCTGGGAAGGTCACGCCGCTAGATTTATGTTCAGTTTACCCGAGTAAGGCCACATCGGGTGCAGACATGAGCAATCAGAGCCAATGGAGGATCCTATATTTTCACTGATAGACCAGGGACAGGAGCTATTCACTCCCTCAGCGGGATACAGACCGAAGAGAGGGGTCGGGGGTGGGGATGGACTTTTGCTCTTTGGCAGATAAACCAGTAAGATAACTGGTGAGGCTTTTCCATTTATCTTATTCTGAAGCAGGTTCTGCTCTCAATGCTTCTTTCATTGGAAGCAAAAGATTGCTGCCAATTTGATGGCAGTGATGACAAAGAAGAAGGAAGCGGTTGCGGGTCATGATCGTGTTCACGCTCAGGTCTGCCTGTCTGGCACAAACTAGCCTTCAACTTAAGCAAGGCCCCTGATAGCTTAGGGAGGACCAGTGGAGTCCTGCAGGGAGCCTGTGATGAAATCTGAATAATCACTGTGGGATCCAGTTGGGGTCCACCTACAAAGCCACAGCATGGACAGATGCAAGAGTGAGTAGTTGTGTGTGTGTGTGTGTGTGTGTGTGTGTGTGTGGAGGGGGTGCATGTTCCCACTTAATTGTAGCGACCCAGCCTTCAAACAGCAACACGGCTGACCTGCAGGAGCGACGGATAATTACACGCGTGACCCCGGCTGACCTCGGGATCGCCTGCTCTGTTTATCAGATTTCACATTTTCTGATGATGTTCCACAGAGAAATCTCTGGGCCATTTGTGAGATGGATCAGATTGCTTCATTGAAGGGCCGGGCGGGGGGGGCGGCTTTCATGTTTGTTTGAGGCTGGGAAACCAGAGGGGACGGAGCGGGTGTGGATGAACCAGGCGGCAGATCGGCACGCCAGACAAAGACCAGAAGCCCATTTCCAGGCAACGAGACGCTGAGAAACTATTCAGGAAATCTTAAGTGAGATCTCCTGATAGATCTCAGGCTGAGGCTGGGAACATTTGTAAAAGGTCATTCTGTTTATCTGGATATAAATGTTGAGAGACTCGCTCATGTTAGACTTAGTTAGTGATGTTGCGGTCATCGCATTAAAGGGGAAGTTTCCCCAAAGACACATTGCTCCTCTCATCTGTCGCGCTATTCATCATTCTGGATTGCTTTGGTCTGAGGTGAAGAGGGCTTGAGATGCCGGCTTAGGAGCCGATCGCACCAGACGCGACTCTAAAAAACCTGTCGCTAGCAAAACCATTGACTCCCTGTTGACTCCCTGTGGTACGCCGCCTTTCATGCGCGCTTTTTAAACGCGTTTTTCTAGCCTTTTTTTTTTTGCGCGTTTAAAAGTTAAAATATTCTAAACGTTTAAGCGTGCAGCTCATCACTGTCACACTCGGCCGCCCGCCGCATTTTTTTAGAAACTGACCAGCGCGTTTTTGTCGAGGCGTTTTTTTAGCGGCTCCGCTTTGAAAAGTCGCGTCCTGTGTGATTAGAGACGTCGCCTTCTCTCCATACCGATGGAAGTAGATGGCACTGGCCTCAAAATATGAATATTAATCTGACATGTTTTTGGTGAACACTTGTTCTGAGGTCATACAGCGAGCCGGCTGCTCTCCTCCAGCATGAGCTATAAAACATGGTAGGCTGTGATTCAAGATATTCCATGACATCACCCGACCAGCAGCAGCCACACACGCTGCTGCTGGTCGGGTCAGACACGAGGCCGCAGGAACGAGAGGTCAACGAGGTTCATCTGGGACGCCACTCGCATATTTAATTGAACCCAAACCAAAAGAAAGATGGTGGTGTCGTTTGATAGAAAGAAGCACAAAGCTCTGTGGATCATCCTGAGTAACCGGCTCACGGTTTCTGTTGATTTTTATCAATTGTATTTTCAGGTGCTTTGAGCAAACTCCTCAGTTTCTTGGCTCCTCTCAGAAGACGTCTCTGACGCTCTGCAGCTCACACCACAATGATGGACATGACAGAGAGCACTCCAGGACAGAGGAACGGGGTTTAGCTTGAATTTCTCTGTTTGTCCCCCAATCTAGAGAAACAAAATGGAAAATAAAAAGTCAGAGCTGAGGAACAGCTTCAATTAAAGCCGCTGCCACGCCATAAATCTTGGCCGGGCCGGTGAAACCGTGACGGGCGTCTGAGCGGACCGTGTGAAACACACTGACGTCGATTTTATTCAACAGTTCATCAACTGGCCTAATGTAAAAAGAAGGATTTGCTGGCGCTGTAATGTGTTGTAACGTGTGGGAGCAGAGCTGCCGGCCTGGTCCTGATGAAGATTAGCTGACTTCTTCCATTAGGAGAGGCTGTCTGGTGCAGCCGGCAAGACAATAACCCGCTGCTAATTGTGCGTAACGCGGTGCTCTCCCTTTCGCGAGCGCAAGGTGTCTGGCTCGTGTGTGTGTGTGTGTGTGTGTGTGTGTGTGTGTGTGTGTTTCTATCCGTCTGCAACAGAGCCATGTTTGGGACCAGAGGAGAGAGACACAGGACCCTTCCTGACCTCCCCGAGCTTTTCCATTTGTGTTGTGGATGCGTAACCTTCAAAGAGCCTTTGAGAACATTCTGGTTTGTTCATTAGCTCCGAGAAGATTTTCCATCAGCGTTCCATCAGTGAAACGCGGCAGCCTGAATTCTTTGAGGCGCTCCTGTTTGCACAATGCTGCTGAAGGATGCAGAGGAATGCTTCACAGCGGCTGAGACGCACAAGGCGCTCAGCAGAGTTTGTGGCGTGTAGAATCATTTAAGGGGAAAAGCAGTGTGTTATTCCACCAACCAATCATTTCACTGTTCACATGCACATCTACTAGCAGCACTTCCTCATTTGTTTTCTCCTTCTCCGACTCCTCAGACATCGGTGGCCCGATGCTGCACCGATGCGCTCCAGCTACGCCAGACAGGGTGTCGGGTGTCAGGGACAGACACACAACCAATAACTATGAACTCAGATACTGAATATTATGGGACAAGGTGGGACATCTTTTAGGGCTGTTGTATTGGGTTGTAATAAATTATAACAATGGACATATTAAAGCCATTGTACGTTATCAGAGAGGTTCAGTAAGTAACGCTGGCTTTTATTACTGCCTCCATCTCTGCCGCTGTGTCCGAACATCTGTGGCCACTTCCTGTCTACAGGATGCAGGAGGAGCCCAGTAATGAAGACTGATGTGGAGCATATGTATGGACATGTAAGTGCACTTGTCGCTCCAGGCGGACAGCGCTCAGCAGCAGTGGAGGATGTAATCACTGCTGCAGCTCCAGCAGGTGTCCCCAAGGCCCAGGTTGTCTTCTCGGCCACTGGTTAGAGTGATGAATCTACAATGTGGGATCTTTTTTTAAACTTTCAGCAGCTGCAGACTCTCTTCCCTGACCGGCCGGCGGCCCAGACGCAGGTACGGGGAGCAGGCCTGCGGTCCAATCACTCACCTCTGATTGCAGAGCTGGCACGCGAAGCAGTCCAGGTGGTAGACGTTCTCTTTGGCCCTCATGACCATCTCGAAGGCTGGGATGAGCTTGCTGCAGGCGGCGCAGTTCCCCGTGACGCCAAACAACCTGTAGCACAAAGACACCAAGAAGACAGGATGTTAGTCATTCCCCCAAAACCTCAGCACACAGCAGGAAGTCTGGGAGGTGACTTTGTTTGGCTTCTTAATTTCATATTCACCGGTCTGGTTTCTTTGCTTCATGGACAAACTACTGGCTGTATTTTGATGAAGCCTGTTTAAAGGAGGCAGCACGGGCCTTGACTCCTTTGCAGTCAGATAAACATCATGGGGTGGATACACACTTTATGTTAGCGGCGGGCTGCCAGGGATGCTGCAGAACGTTGTTTTGCGGGTGCGCTGCGATCAGCTATCAGCTTTTTCATGCTCCGCGAAAAAGCTTGAAATAAACGCTGTCATGTGATTTGTCAGTCCATTGGTTTAAATTAAAACCATTGAAAAGTAGAAGGGCAGCGAAGAGAGCAGACTTCCTCCAAGGCCGTATGTTCTATCTCACAATGTGAAATACAGTGAAAAGTAAAGTGTGCTGAACAATGCAACGGGCTCTTTGTAACGGGCCCTTCCACCAAGTGTCATGCAAAGAGGCCAGCAGTGTTTTCATAAGTCTGGAGACAAAAAGACAACAAAACAAAACCAAAGACATGAGATTCCACTTTTCATAAATCTTCTGGGGATCAACAGTTAAACACCATTGTCCCAATGGACAAAACCAGTCCACCATGTGTGCTCTAGACTCCGCCCCTCGCTGTGTATTGCATCCCATTAGCAGCAGAAACGCTGGGAACAGAATCACAAGAGCCCGACAGCTTGTGCTGCTTCCCGCCGCCTCTGACGAGCGGAGTGACAGCTGTCAAGGAGATGGCGGTAAACACACAACATGAGCTGCTGAGACAGAGAGGGTCTGAATCCGGCACCAAAACAGGTTGGACCCAGCAGAGAGCAGCTCCTGCTGGAGGATAGATGGGCCCGGCTCGCCCTGCTGCCCAGGGAGGACCCTATTATTTCTGCTGCTGCTCCGGGGACATTAATGTGAGTATTCATTAGGGATTCAGGGCTGTTACTACACAGCGACCTAGACCAGACTAGCAAGGGAAAGAAAATCTGATAACGAAATCATATAACAAAATAACCTATTAGGCAGACTTCTTCAGGCACTTTTAGCCGTCGTTGTTAAAATGATAAAACGGCATGCCACTCTCACAGTCTGTAAGAGATCGCAATCTGATAAATGATCTCAGGGCTCGGGATATGCAGGGTTGTTTATTAACCTTCAGAAAGTATGTTTCCCTGAGGCAAAGGAAGCAGATAGATTGTGCCCTCATGAATATCTACAGAATTAAGAGCCACTGTCAACACACCTTGAGACAATGAAGGATATCTCTCGTAACATGGGAGGTGGGAGAAAACAAAGAGGGCCAATTGCATGGATTAGTGCTGACTTAATTAAAAGAATTATGCCTTTTCCTTTGAGCAATCTAAATTTAGATACATTTGTGGTATCTCTTGTCCTTTCTCCTTTCTGCACAAATGTGCATTGCCGGAAGGCCTTCACATGAAATAGATATTTCATCTGTTTCTCTACTAACAAAGCTGAGTAATTGATCTAAAAAAAACTTTAAAAAAGAAGAAGAAATGATAGATTTAGTCCAAGATAATGAGCCAGAGTGTTTGAGCAAAACAGCAGCACTTTGTACGGCAGCGTACGACTCAAAGAGTCTCAATGCGGCCGCCTCTCAGTGTCCTTGTCTTCCAGTAATCTGAGTCATTTTCAGATAGCATGCACTCAAGGCTCTGTATTATAAATGATGGAAGGTATTTGTGTAAAAAAGGGATGTTTTAAGCTTTTTGCCTGCCAGCTTGAATCAAAACAGTCCTGTTTCACTGTTCGCCGTGTCTGTCCTCGCTTTTGTCTCATCTCTTGCAAACTTAAGGTGGTGGCTGAAAAGGACCGTCACACTACTTTGCTCTCAGAAATACTGGCTGCAGATCCTTTTATCTGGGAATATCCAGTGTTTGTGTGTTGCTGAGATACATGGTGGACAGGAATAATCCCTTATTAGTCCCTCGGTGAGGAAATGCATTCTCTGCATTTGACCCATCCTTAGTGATTACGGAGCAGTGGGCTGACCTGTGAAGCGCCCGGGAGCAACCGGGGGTTCAGGGTCTTGTTCAGGGACACTTCCACATGGGGACTAGGGAGACCAGGGATCCAACAGATACCTTATGGTTACAGGACAAACACTTGTCTCATGAGCTACAGATAGGTAGGTAGATAGATAGATGGATAGATAGATAGATAGATGGATGGATAGATGGATAGATGGATGGATGGATGGATGGATGGATGGATAGATGGATGGATGGATAGATGGATAGATAGATAGATAGATGGATGGATGGATGGATGGATGATGGATGGATGGATGGATGGATAGATCAGTCCAACTGCATTTCCTGCATAGGTAGTATCCTACAGAGGTAATGTCCTACAGACATAGTGTCCGATAGAGGTAGTATCCTACAGAAGTAGTATCCTTCATAGGTAGTATCTTACAGAGGTAGTATTCTACAGAGGTAGTATCCTTCATAGGTAGTATCTTACAGAGGTAGTATCCTACAGAAGTAGTATCCTTCATAGGTAGTATCTTACAGAGGTAGTATTCTACAGAGGTAGTATCCTTCATAGGTAGTATCTTACAGAGGTAGTATCCTACAGAAGTAGTATTCTTCATAGGTAGTATCTTACAGAGGTCGTATCCTACGGAGGTCGTTGCATTAGGCAATACTCTTGCCTCCAGAGTGGACACCAACATTCAAGTTGAGGTTATTGGACAATGAAAAAATTAAATTCTATAGCTGAGAACATTTTTCAGCCAATTGACACATTGATTTTTCTTATTAAGGAAATGGAATCAATCTAAAAGACCCCCTCAATAAGATAAAATTGAATATAAATGAATAAATAAAAACATCCAAAGCCCCCCGGGTTCCCAAACCCAACATCTAAACTTCTGGCTGCTTCTCATCCACTTTTGTTTTTGCTGCATAATTTATTCTCTACCTTCTTGCGCTACTCACCAATACTGTAAATGATTAAACACCGCCTTATGGGAACAATACATACATGCATTACATTCACTCAAATCTTCAATCATTTTTAGTGCCTGAAGTGAAGCGGCTGATACCGTCTTCAGAGATTTAACCAAACTGTATCTGTGGCAGCGCCAGCACGGAGCCAGCCGGCTCGCTGGGCTCTTGTGTGGCAAGCACTCCTCAAACCGGCAGCGCACTGGAAGCCCCGGCTCGCCCTGTGGGGAGGGAAGATGGATGGAGCGTACCTGCCACTCGTCTTTTGCCGCTCCGCCAGTTTGATGCCACAGACGCTAATGGCTCTCAAGGGAGGAGGCAAATTAAGCGTGGTTTGGTTGCAATGAATTCAAAAGCCCAGACTCCAACACAATCAGAGGATGACGGTTTAGAGGCTTCGTGCCTGGGACGCCAGAGCCTTCAGCAATGGATTATAATATTATAGTTGGTAATAAATATATACATTTCGAATGCATCTCTCTGAGGCTTACAACAGGAGAGCTGTCTGCCATATCTGAAGGGCTTATAACTGTGTCTGCTTAAAAAAAGAGAGAAAGAAAACAGAATAACATATGTAGCGGGCTTGACATACACTTTATATCCATGGCTGACAAGACACCATGTATATTTAAAGAGGTTCAGGATACAACATGAAATAAAAATGTATGCTTTGCTCAAATCTGAATTTGAAAGAGAATCGAGGCAGTCGATGCCCAATACCTTGTTTCAGTCAAAAGGCATTCACTATGCATTACAGCCTGGTACGGCTCAGTGGTACCTATTTGATGAGAGAAAAACAGACACCAATTAAATTATTCCACAAGGCTTTAGCCCAGTGGACCCCAAAACCCAATCTGAGTGTGCAATGGGCGGGCCCATTGTGGAGTATGCGGGAGTGGTGTCATGCCAATGCTTCTTCAAGCTTAATCCCAAATACAATGGCCGCCCAATTACTGGGGTCTAGGGAGTAAAATGCATAATGCTGCAAAATATACATGGAGCCACAGATACTGCATGAAGGCATGCTGTCGGATGGTAAAGTGATTACATATTTTGAATTGAAGAACTAGTCCCAATGAATGTGTTGTGGATTAATCCGTGCGGAGCGACCATAGTCAGGTTTCCATCCAAATGTATCGCAAAGTTTAATAGAACTTTGAGGAAATCTGCTGAAGAATATGTCAAAGGAAGACCTATTTCCATCTGCAACCGCTATGCCATTAAGTAGTACGTGGTTCCATTCCTCAAGTGGGAAAATTATTATAGATTGCAGAAGAGCAATCAACCATCAACATGGTGATGAAATAAAAAAGCCCCAATCGACAAATCAAACGGTGAAACACAATGAAGAGACCCCTGAGGAGAAATGGAGGAAAACTATTTGGAGAGCTCAATGGAATTAGGACATTATGACATTTTACAAGTTGAAGGCGCATACGATAGGTTTCTGAGGAGAGACGTTGCTTTGAGCATGTAACATACATTTGATCAACTGAGATCGAGAGATGTCTGAAAACCTGAACAAACCAAACCAAAACTAGACGAAAGAGAGAAAATATGCTTTTGTGGGATTTGGATGAACCGACCCAGTTGTTGAACGCTGCCTTCTGAACCAACTTTGGTCCAGATGATCAATCAACTCCTCCATCATTCACCTGACGGTATTCTTGTACCATCGAGGGCAATTATTTTGGCGGGGTTAATCCCTTTTTGAGAGCCGGTGGGGGGGGGGGGGGGGCTGATTGCACGAGTCGCACCATTCGCCGTTTGAAATTCTGGCGATGCCTTTTCTGACTCCCCCCACTCTCACACACACACACACACACACACACACACACACACACACACACACACACACACACACACACATACACTCCATCCTCCCTCAGCCCCCACCTTTTCCATCCCTCCCACCACTTCAATTGCTCCAGCCTCGGCATGCATTCATCAGCTGCCGGATTAGAATTTGTTTCCTCACAAACCATTGATCATCGGCCTATTACTAGGCAAATGACAGTTAATTACCCACTACATTAACCACCGGGACCCGGGGACCGACTACCTGTGCCATCAGTCAACATGATGAATGTGGCAAGTTCAGTAATGCACGGCCGTTCCCTCGTCCGCCTGCCACGCGCAGAACAACCCCTGGATCTTACTTCCAGGCAACCAGGGAAAATCTATGGCAATCTGCATAATCACAGGCTCAGGGTTAATAACAGACAAATGACTCGTTGCATCTCAACACAGGCCTTCATAATGGGACCGTGCTACGTCCATTTGATGATCCACCCTGGCTGGAGCCCCTCACTTGTAATGTAACCACAGTGAAGCTAGTGTTTGGAATCCGTCCATAAACAAGGGACAAGAGAGGCATGAAGCAGTTGACATCAATGCTTCATCTCCTGAAAATCTAGAAACAGAAAGGTGGGTCTGCAGATATCTGAGGGCCTGATCTGAGGGGAGACAGTTAAGGGTGGCAGATATAATCACACTGGTGCATTCCTCAATTTGGTCTTCCCTCGCACGTGTGATTGTCAATGATTAAACAACTCTGGGGGCAAAATTATTTCAATTACCACGGGCATGACCTGGGAATTGTCCCTGGGATAAGATTTTCCTCCTTGAGTGCCCCGACTTGCCTGGCTGCCGGCTCTATCAGTTTTCATCTGCACCTGGACTCTGATATCCTAATGATGAATTATGGCCTGCTTTCTGAGAGACTGCCGACCATACAGAGGAACATTCCCCTGAACTGTCGGCCTGAAGAGCAGCTGCAGAGCGCTACCTAATTAGCTCCTGTAGGAAACTCCTCGAAAAGGTCGAAAAACACTTGTCATTCCAAATTCCACCCATCCACGCTTCTGTGAAACGCTAAGAAGAAGAAATAAACTACTGGTGGCAGTCCTGTCCTCAGTTACTGTCCTCACATTACCAAATAAACCTCCCCTGCCTTTAAAAGATGATCTCTAATCTCTGCACTGCCACCAAACAAGAAACAACTCTTTAAACAAAGAGGGAAAAGCATGCTTCAAACTAAGTAGCAGGAACAGGCTCCAGCACAGCTTGTTGGCAGCGCTGTGTTTGGGTCCATTTTGAAGAGGGTGTAATGAAAGATTTGGAGCCCCGCAGGGGCCAGATGTGCAGTTGGATTGGCAGTCCCTGCGCCAACCCACCTGCAATCCCAAACTGGGTGCCAGGCGGCGGCACAGCAGCCCTGCAATTATCTGCACCAAACACGCACGCTCCCATGAGTCATTGCTCTTCACAGCCAATTTAGCTAATCTCAACTGGAGGGGAAGGTCCAACAAATGACGTGTCCAGGCGACTGAACCGAAGCCTTTCAGTACAAAGCAAAATACCAGTCTGATTGCTGCTAGAGGACTCACTGCCCTGATACCACGCCGCTACCACAGCTTTCTTACTGCAGTCTTGGAAAGGAACGAGGAAGCAAAGAGGATTTCTGTTGGTACAATCTGCAACCCTACCACTAGATCCTCTACACTTAGGGCTCGAAGACAGGCTTGAAACATTGTGAACCTTTCAGGACTCAACTGGAGCAATGTGCCACTAATTACATTTGTGCGGTGTGAGGTTTCAGTAAAGGTCATGTAAAAACAGTTTGCTATTAGTTAGCTGCGTTCATCAGCTGGAGTGGCTTTTAGCTATTTATAAATGCTGGAGCTGCTTCATCTGGATGTTGGAGATGAGCCCCCTCTGAGAGCTTTGCTTCATATCTTTCAGATGAAGGCTAAATGGTATTGTCACTGAAGATCCCCCCTCATCAAACAACATTCCTTCTTTTAGAAAAACAAAACAAAGGCCCTCCTCTTGACCTCCCCTTGAGGAAACCTGACCCCTCTCTTTGGGACAATTAGGTGCTGGAAGGAAACCAGACTCTCCAGTATCTGGGACCCTCCTTCAGGCTCAATCGCTTGTGATTACCGGCGCCCAGTTTGACCCTTTAGCATTTTCAGATTACACGTGAAAAGCCCAATTTAATTACAGGAACTTCAGAACACACGCATGCGAGCCCGAGCATTACTGCAGAGGTAATTGCTAGACATGTGAATTGTGAAGTGAGTGTGGTGTTGGGAGGTTAATGGCAGCCAAGCTTTCTAAAGCACAACATAACAATTATAGGGTGCTTTCAGAGCTTTTAACATCTACACGCCATTTCATTAAAAAAGGTACACACACACACACACACACACACACACACACACACACACGCATTTGTGTAATATTATCTGCTATTTGAACCTTTAAGGGACGGAAAAATAAGACAAATGATCGAGAATTTAGAAACACACCAAAAGGAGGCCACTTCCTGCTCTGGGTTTGTAGCTTGTGATGGTCAAATCCATTTGTCTGGTCCACAGCGGTTCAATTACTTTTTTTCAAAAGTATCTTTGACAGAAAAGGAAAGCATGTGCAGCGAAACAACCCCGAAGCTGCAGCAGCAGGGGGCCCGTCAGGTGAACGCTGCTGAGTGACACACTGCTGAAACACTGACATGGAGAGCAATATTATGAATACTTACACCGCTGCCTCCAAGACAACAGTTGCAAGCTGTCAGCAGCGATATCTTCTTCATATTTATTACATTTCCTTATTATCCTATCTGCTGCGCATCAGAGACAACAATCTGCCATCCAGAAAGGTCAACACTTTGTCCCGACAGCGTTGTTGGACAAAGCCGTTGTTTATTCTGTCCTTCGGGCTGATTAGTGGAACGTTCAACATCTCTTCTTCTTAAGAGCACGAGCAGTTCCACATGCTATGAATTCATTTCCAGTTTTTCACTGTTAAGCAACACAGATATCAGATTGTAACGAGGTAAAAGATTTCAGATGGCAACTGGAAAAAGGATATGACTGAAATCCTATTTCTTGTATTTATATATAATCATATAAACTTAGACTTAAATGTGATGACATTGGTTGCGATGCTTTTCACGGCAGAAGGACGATCATTGTAGTTGTTTGTCTCTCAATTGTTGTATAAATTCCTCCTGGAATTGTTTAATGTATATGAATTCAGAAAACGCAGTGACGGGGTCATCAAAAGGTCACATCCTCAGATAGACACTCATCAAGACCCAAACATCCGACGTCTGGCATTAATCACTGAGAACTGCTGCTGACCACGTTTCTGTTCCTCTCATCAAGTCATCGTTTTCTAATCTAAATGCATTCTGACAAACGGAAATACATTATGATGGATAATTATGCATTTTCCTGTTCTATTCAGTTGTGTCTCACTGTGCAGTGTCTGCCAATGTCCCCTGAAGGCTGCAGATGGTCACATGGTCATCTACATTTAGCCAGTGGTAGTGATGTGGCTCAGTCTTATTCATTGAATAATACTCGCAATACATGTTTTTTCTTCCAAAAGTTCTAAAATCTAAAACTAATCTAATATAGTGAGCATCGAAAGCCCCGGCTCTATGAGTGGGTCCATCTGGGTACCACACAGAGGCCTTGTGGACCAGCTGACATGTGGACCTCTGTAACACACCTCTATGAGACCAGCTGACATGTGGACCTCTGTAACACACCTGTATGAGACCAGCTGACATGTAGACCTCTGTAACACACCTCTATGAGACCAGCTGACCTGTAGACCTCTGTAACACACCTCTATGAGACCAGCTGACCTGTAGACCTCTGTAACACACCTCTATGAGACCAGCTGACCTGTAGACCTCTGTAACACACCTCTATGAGACCAGCTGACATGTGGACCTCTGTAACACACCTCTATGAGACCAGCTGACATGTGGACCTCTGTAACACACCTGTATGAGACCAGCTGACCTGTAGACCTCTGTAACACACCTCTATGAGACCAGCTGACCTGTAGACCTCTGTAACACACCTCTATGAGACCAGCTGACCTGTAGACCTCTGTAACACACCTCTATGAGACCAGCTGACCTGTAGACCTCTGTAACACACCTCTATGAGACCAGCTGACCTGTAGACCTCTGTAACACACCTGTATGAGACCAGCTGACCTGTAGACCTCTGTAACACACCTCTATGAGACCAGCTGACCTGTAGACCTCTGTAACACACCTGTATGAGACCAGCTGACCTGTGGACCTCTGTAACACACCTCTATGAGACCAGCTGACATGTGGACCTCTGTAACACACCTCTATGAGACCAGCTGACCTGTGGACCTCTGTAACACACCTCTATGAGACCAGCTGACTTGTAGACCTCTGTAACACACCTCTATGAGACCAGCTGACATGTGGACCTCTGTAACACACCTCTATGAGACCAGCTGACCTGTGGACCTCTGTAACACACCTGTATGAGACCAGCTGACCTGTAGACCTCTGTAACACACCTGTATGAGACCAGCTGACCTGTAGACCTCTGTAACACACCTCTATGAGACCAGCTGACCTGTAGACCTCTGTAACACACCTCTATGAGACCAGCTGACCTGTAGACCTCTGTAACACACCTCTATGAGACCAGCTGACCTGTAGACCTCTGTAACACACCTCTATGAGACCAGCTGACATGTGGACCTCTGTAACACACCTCTATGAGACCAGCTGACATGTGGACCTCTGTAACACACCTGTATGAGACCAGCTGACATGTGGACCTCTGTAACACACCTGTATGAGACCAGCTGACCTGTAGACCTCTGTAACACACCTGTATGAGACCAGCTGACCTGTAGACCTCTGTAACACACCTCTATGAGACCAGCTGACATGTGGACCTCTGTAACACACCTGTATGAGACCAGCTGACCTGTGGACCTCTGTAACACACCTGTATGACAGTCTGGGACAGCTTTGACTTTTCTTTGACCTTGGCATCTCTTTGTTTGTTTTTCACATGTTCTCCATGACCTTCAGTGGTCAGTGCTGTTGCATCGTGTGAGGGAGTTATGAAGTTATGACGTTATGGAGTGAAGGGAAGGGGTAATATCCAGAGATTTTTTGTTTTTTTTTATACAAGCAAAAATATTTTCTGAGATTATTTAGCCATAAATTTGCTATTGGCGATTCTTTGAGATTAAAGTAACAACTTTGTTTACTGTGAAGGTTGCGCTCATCACACATTTACACACTGCGGTAACGAAGAGTCGCAGATTGCAAAATATGTTGTATTAGTATTCATGTATTTATTCATATTATTAAAATAACATGAAACATCAGAGCTGAAACATCAATCTTCAGGATGTATCTGATAACCCGTTGGTCTTACAATACATCCCAATGTCAGCAATATGGTTTATGTGTTATGATCTTTCAGGACCTTTTGCCATTACTTATTTTCAATAAGGTTTTGAAAACAAATCCATATACAGTTCTGTATTATTATTTGTTACCAATAATAGCCCTCAAATACTGATGTACAATGTTTACGCCACGTCATGAATGCAATTG
Organism: Clinocottus analis; assembly: GCF_023055335.1. NCBI lineage: Eukaryota > Metazoa > Chordata > Actinopteri > Perciformes > Cottidae > Clinocottus > Clinocottus analis. The sequence continues at coordinate 15,861,526 of NW_027175932.1, read as the reverse complement.
CTATTTTAACTCCAGGTTCATATTCGTTCTTGGTAAGTCGGACAATGCATCTGCACATCTGGGTCACATGACCGTCATGGCAGAGGACATGAAGCAGAGTGGTGCTTGTTGGTGTGTGATGAGCTGCAGTCGGCTGCAGCTCATCAGGGCCGCCGCGGCCCCCCGTGGTTCAGCGCCTTAATGCAGCGAGGTGGCGGTGGAAATCAGCAGACTGACACATGGACACATGCTCTGACAGCGCGGCTGCAGATCGCTCTGATTGCCTCTTTAGCATCTGGCAGATTAAAAGGTATGGAGAACTGGTGGGCGGGGCAATCGATGCCCCTGTGCAGCCGCTGCTGGTCCTCAGATACACATCACATAGACAAGAGCACATCGATTCTTTCATACCTCCAAAACCAATTATAGATTGAATGTCCTCTTAATAATGAGTCTTAGTATGGATTTGGCCGGACAGATTTCTTTTCATTTCCCAGAGTCTCGGTTTGGTCGAGCATCCCGGATGATGCCTTCAGGAGCTTTTCCAGTCGCACCCTGGTTCAGCCTGAAGCAGCGGCAGCGATAGCCGTCAGGTCACTAAATGAAGTTGTTAATTCCTTCGCTGAGTGACTTGTTTGTTGCCGCGCCCCGGGCCGAGGGCGAAGCAGCGTGTAGCATTAGCATTCAGCTCCTTCTTCTGGCTTCCTCATGAATAACTCAGGCTGCTAAAATTGTTGCATTTACATCTCATTTTACAACGAGCTCACAGCGAACCGGCTCGGCCGGAGTCTACGCAGAGCGCCCCCTCCCTCCTCGCGTGTTATCACACAGATCCAGGCTGGACGCATCACAAAGCATCTCAGTCTGTGGCTATAAGGAGGAGACCGCAACATCAAAAGCATATTATGCTCGCGAAAGCTTTTGCACCGTGAAAGCCAGTTCTTTTCCAAAAAAAAGGATGCTTTTCAAAAGGATTCCATCGTCGGCACAGAAGGACTTGACCAGCTGCAGAGATCCGGGTGGCGTGCGGCCTGAGGAGGAGGCGGCTTGGATCGGGGTTGGTGGATGGTGGCGGAGGTGGAGGGGGCGCACAACAGTGTGTCTGGCAGTTCCGCTAGGCCGCCCACTAATTGAGAAGTCGCTCAGGGGTTCAGCGCAGCCTCACAGCTCTGCCTACACCATCCAAATAACGCCTTAAGTGGGGCTGACACCGACCAATCAGCATTTTGAAATCCTGTTTTCCACAGTGCTGCCCCCCCTACACACACACACACACACACACACACACACACACACCCTCCTCCCCTCCACCACTCACGGTTCTAACAGCTGCAGCCAGCTCCAGTCTCTCCCCCCGCTTCATCTCCATAAAGGCCTCATTAACCGAGGGGTGGCACAGAAGGCCTGGCTGAAGCCCACCACGTACACACACACACACACACACACACACACACACACACACACACACACACACACACGAGCAGACAATGTGAAAACACTCCATTACATTTAACGTTGAGTATTGTTCTCTTTTCCATCATCTCATCAATCATGATGCTGCTGGTCTGGGAATGATAGAAGTCCAGCAGCAGACCATCAGAGTCCAGTAGAGAGAGACCATCAGAGTCCAGCAGCAGACCATCAGAGTCCAGCAGCAGACCATCAGAGTCCAGTAGAGAGAGACCATCAGAGTCCAGCAGCAGACCATCAGAGTCCAGCAGCAGACCATCAGAGTCCAGTAGAGAGAGACCATCAGAGTTCAGCAGCAGACCATCAGAGTCCAGCAGCAGACCATCAGAGTCCAGCAGCAGACCATCACGGGGCAGAGCCATGGGGCTCTCCTCTATTAGATATTATGAATGTGTGTTTAATAACGGGTTATGTCCCACAGTCTTTCAAAGTGGCTGTAATTAAAGCTCTCCTGAAGAAGCCCACCCTCCATTTAGAGCTGTTGGCTAACTACAGACCTATTTCTAACCTTCCCTTTCTCTCTAAGATACTGGAGAAGGTAGTCACAAACTACTTATGTGACTTTCTACTTCACAACAGTTTATTTGAGGAGTTTCAGTCAGGATTTAGAAAGCACCGTAGCACAGAGACGGCATTAGTGACCTTTACTAATGACCTTTTAGTTGCATGAGATAGGGGACTTGTCTCTGGACTTGTCCTGTTAGACCTTAGTGCTGCATTTGACACCGTTGATCATGACATTTTATTACAGAGACAAGACCAGTTGATTGGTGAGTCAGTTGATGTAAATAATGAAGCCTCAATGACCACTGCCGTCCGTTATGGGGTTCCTCAAGGTTCTGTACTTGGACCAATTTTATTTACCTTATATATGCTGCCCTTAGGGAATATTATTAGAAAACATTCAATAAACATTCACTGCTATGCTGATGATACTCAACTATACCTGTCGATCAAGCCAGATGAAATCCACCAGGTTGCTAAACTTCAGGCGTGTCTTAGAGACATAAAGATCTGGATGACCTGTAACTTCCTGCTGCTGAACTCTGATAAGACCAAAGTTATTTTACTAGAACTCCTCAGAAATCAATTATCTAATGATGTAGTTTCTCTGGATGGTGTTGCTTTGGCATCCACCACCACCGTAAGGAATCTTGGAGTTTTATTTGACCAGGACTTGTCCTTTAATCCACAAATAAATGTCAAGAATTGCCTTTCTGAACCTGCAACCTCAGCTGATCCCAGACCACCAGACCGGCGCCCTGGTGGTCTGGGATCAGCTCTCAGCCCTACACATGCACAGGTCACACTATGGGGGAGTGTTTGGTGCTCTCTCTCCTCACCCCCCTCTTTTGTGGGCGGGCCCAAAGCCAGACCCTCGCCTGCTCCATTATTCATGCATGGCGGCGTCTGATCCCGCCGCCACAACACATCTGCTTTTGTCACTCGCAGCGTTTCAGCATCAATAGTTGAACACGGAGAGGAGACCCGGTTCACTTGGGAGAAGGTTTGTCTCCTCTTTCAGGCAGGTTCCACTGTGAGAGCGTGATATACAGGATGAGAGCAGTGGAAGATTCCCAAACACAGAGCCACCGAAACAAAACAAAGCCCATGCCAAAAGCCTGTGGGGCGAGGCGGCTGCTGCATATCGCCGTGTCGACAGCAACGCTGTTATCAGCCTCTCACATGCCTGCAGACGAGAGCTGGCCATCAGTGTTGCAGCCAGTGTTCTAGACGAGGCGCGGGGCCGAGCTGAGGCCGGGCTGAGGCCGGGCTGAGGCCGGGCTGAGGCCGGGCTGAGGCCGGGCTGAGGCCGAGCTGAGGCCGAGCTGAGGCCGGGCTGAGGCCGGGCTGAGGCCGAGCTGAGGCCGAGTTGAGGCCGGGCTGAGGCCGGGCTGAGGCCGGGCTGAGGCCGAGCTGAGGCCGGGCTGAGGCCGGGCTGAGGCCGGGCTGAGGCCGAGCTGAGGCCGGGCTGAGGCCGGGCTGAGGCCGGGCTGAGGCCGAGCTGAGGCCGGGCTGAGGCCGAGCTGAGGTGAAATGGATCCGTATTATGTCGATGTGAGACTAGATGTGAGACTAGACCCCGTCCCCCTTGGTTATCTGTGTTAATGTTGCACAGTATACCGATACTACAAAAGTACCGCGCTACCCGTACGTTAAAAACGATACGATTTTGCATATTTGAAGTATCGGTACTTTCTGAAAAGAGCGTTTCCTTAAAACTGCTCCTCTCTCTCTCTCTCTCTCTCTCTCTCTCTCTGTCTCTCTCTCTCTCTCTCTCTCTCTCTGTCTCTCTCTCTCTCTCTCTCTCTCTCTCTCTCTCTCTCTCTCTCTCTCTCTCTGTCTCTCTCTCTCTCTCTCTCTCTCTCTCTCTCTCTCTGTCTCTCTCTCTCTCTCTCTCTCTCATGCTGCATGCAGAGAGAGCATGGAGACGAAGCTCAGGGGGGCGGGGCTTAAGGCTCCGTCTCACACGACGCAGCAGCAGCAGCAGCAGCAGCAGCAGCGGCGGCGGCGGCAGCAGCAGCAGCGGCGGCGGCGGCAGCAGCAGCAGCAGCAGCAGCAGCAGCAGCAGCAGCAGCAGCAGCAGCGCTCCCATCAGTGACGGGGAGACATGGCCGGAGCTCAGCAGCTCTTGCCGACCGTCCTCTGCTTGTAGCAAAAAAAGACCAAGCCCCTTTCAAGCAGACAGCCCGAACTTTTGAAAGAGTTTAACGAACGACAGGTAAGAAAATGTGATTATGAACATGAAAAACCCCGAGCTCACCCACATGCAGCCACGAGGAGCATGAGCCCAGTTTGACTACAAGCATCTATGATCATGAGGTCAGAACGCACACAAAAGTGTCCCAAATGAAACACAACTGATGCAACATGGTGACATGCTGCTGGAGCCTGAGGGTGCATCTTGAGCTAATGAGTTCAAGATTATTAATAAGTGCCTTTTCAATAAAGGAGAGAAATTACCCTTTAATTATATGTCAATATTTAATGTACCCATATGATAGCTTTAGGTTTTTTTTCAACTCAAACACACATCTGTAAAATTATTATTATTATTATTATTATTATTATTATTAGTAGTAGTAGTAGTAGTAGTAGTAGTAGTAGTAGTAGTAGCAGTATGAAGTATTATTATTTACAATTGCTCATACCATGTACCATCATGTAGTTTTCAGTAATATCTTGCTGTATGATAATATTAATATTCATGCCATTTGTCAAGTCTTCAAAAAGATGGGCAGAAACAAGCTGGTCAAAAATGGAACCATGAAGATGTTTTATTTATTACTATTATAGATAAATATACCAGTATCGTATTTATGGTATGTCCAATTCTCGTATCCTATCATAAGTATCGGTATCGTGATATTAATGGAAGGTATCGTATCAAAGTCATAATTTTGATATTGTGACAACCCTAATTTGTGTATTTGTATATTGACATATTTCTATTTGTTTAATATATTTTCTTTTTTTTTCATTCGAATTCTAAATTCACTTGCAGCAAAACTAACTCCTTGTGTGTGTGTGTGTGTGTGTGTGTGCGTGCGTGCGTGCGTGCGTGCGTGCGTGCGTGCGTGCGTGTGTGTGTGTGTATGTGTGTGTGTGTGAGTTTCTTTTAAAGCAACCTAAGAGGAAAATGAGTGAAAGGTCCGGGTTAAGGAGCTTCACCGCGGACACAGACAGAACACAATCACTTAGAACGTACTCCCCCTTCACCATTTTAACTAAAGTCTTCAGCATTTCTGCTTCTTCTCTATCAGAGAACGTCCCACATAGCAGATTAAAAAACGAGCAATACTCCAGACCCGAGCCTTTCCTTAATCTGCAAAGCCTGGTGGATCATTGCCTCAGAGGAAGCAGGAGGAGGGCGAGCCTTTAATATATGCATGGAAATGACCTGCGGCCTCCCCATAAAGAGGGCCAGCAAAGGTCAAATAGCCTCCAAACTGCTCTTGAGTTTAATTAAAAAGACAAAGAAGAGCATAATTTCGGAGAGGACACAATTACTGTTCGGTGAGAAGGGGAGCCGGGCGTTCCCTTTCCCATCAGGCATAGTGTCGTCTTCCCATCCCTTTGATGTCAATACGGACCATTTATTAGGGCCATCGAGGTTAATCTGGAAGGAGGGAGGATATCAAATAGTCGGGAGGAAGCGAGAGATCCACCGCGGAGGGAAGTTCAATTCAACCCGAGTCCAGTCAGCAGGTAACGGAGTTAGCAACGTGGACTCGTACACTGTTGGAAAATGAAATGAAAAGCTCGAGCGCTGCCACTCGGGCGCCCCGTGACCACAGAGGGGCGCGGCGGCTTTCAGACGCTTTAAAGGCTTGATTTGCTCCAATGGATTTAACGCAATACGAGTCAATATTCATTACAAAGAGGCCCGCCCGGTCGGGGCGGAGGAGAGGGGGGGGGCGACGGGGACGGTCACATGATTAACAATATTACAAAGCGCCGGGAGATGATGGATGTGTTCAATTGCGCAAAGTAACTGACTCAATGAATTTTTCATTACCCTGGTTGATGTGTTTGGGACAGTGAATTAGATAAGCCTGAACCCCTGATGAACCAGAGCCCAGGCTGAGCATCAGGGCCGTACGGGAGGACCCGTCCACAGAATAGGATCCGGGGTGGGGGGGAGGCACATACAGCTGACATGAGCTGCCACACTGAGGATAGAAGGCTCGTAGTAACTCTGAAGAAGTGCCACGAGCCTGATGGCACCACCGAGGACAGGGGGACTACTTCCTCTGCTTCTACACAAAGTAAAGATGTCGGGCAACAGGATTTGATAGTGACATCACAGAAAATTAATCTGCTGGCTGAGGAAGACCAACAGTTCATCCAGATGCCCTAAACCTCTGTAGGAGTCAAAGTGTGTCACCAGTGACGAAACACCTAGGACTCAGTATAAAACATTATGTTTAAAATGTGAGCGCAAAAGTGATTTCTTGAATGACAATAAAACATAATAGCATTTGCAATATTATGTGGCTCAGTGACCCCTAACCCGAGACTCTCCAACTAAAAGCACCTCTTCTTGTAAGCGGGTCTTTTTCCATCTAACAGGAGAACCAGAAGCAGGACTCCCAGAACCTGCAGGGCTTTCTGAAAGGACTCTGACGTTCAGAAACACTACCTCGTCTCTCCACAGGGGCCGCCATTATCCACAAGAAATTACAGTTTCTTGTCAAAGCTTTAAGTCACATTTCATTTATATCATGTGGCTCTATATTAGTTTTTCAGTTTTAACTGAATAAAACTGCACTGCATGTATATACGCTACAGACATAAGAAGTTATCACATAACTCCACCAACAATGTGACCATTACATTGATGGTCACATGTGATGTCATGTAGAGTGAACCTTGTGATGGTCATGTAGAGTGGACCTTGTCATGGTCATGTAGAGTGGACCTTGTCATGGTCATGTAGAGTGAACTGTGTGATGGTCATGTAGAGTGGACCTTGTGATGGTCATGTAGAGTGGACCTTGTGATGTCATGTAGAGTGAACTGTGTGATGGTCATGTAGAGTGAACCTTGTGATGGTCATGTAGAGTGAACCTTGTGATGGTCATGTAGAGTGGACCTTGTGATGGTCATGTAGAGTGAACTGTGTGATGGTCATGTAGAGTGGACCTTGTGATGGTCATGTAGAGTGAACTGTGTGATGGTCATGTAGAGTGGACCTTGTGATGGTCATGTAGAGTGGACCTTGTGATGGTCATGTAGAGTGGACCTTGTGATGGTCATGTAGAGTGGACTGTGTGATGGTCATGTAGAGTGGACCTTGTCATGGTCATGTAGAGTGGACCTTGTGATGGTCATGTAGAGTGGACCTTGTCATGGTCATGTAGAGTGAACCTTGTCATGGTTATGTAGAGTGAACCTTGTGATGGTCATGTAGAGTGGACCTTGTCATGGTCATGTAGAGTGGACCTTGTGATGGTCATGTAGAGTGGACCTTGTCATGGTCATGTAGAGTGGACCTTGTGATGGTCATGTAGAGTGGACTGTGTGATGGTCATGTAGAGTGGACCTTGTCATGGTCATGTAGAGTGAACTGTGTCATGGTCATGTAGAGTGGACCTTGTGATGGTCATGTAGAGTGGACCTTGTCATGGTCATGTAGAGTGGACCTTGTGATGGTCATGTAGAGTGGACTGTGTGATGGTCATGTAGAGTAGACCTTGTCATGGTCATGTAGAGTGGACTGTGTGATGGTCATGTAGAGTGGACCTTGTGATGGTCATGTAGAGTGGACCTTGTCATGGTCATGTAGAGTGGACCTTGTGATGGTCATGTAGAGTGGACTGTGTGATGGTCATGTAGAGTGGACCTTGTCATGGTCATGTAGAGTGAACTGTGTCATGGTCATGTAGAGTGGACCTTGTCATGGTCATGTAGAGTCAACCTTGTGATGGTCATGTAGAGTGGACCTTGTGATGGTCATGTAGAGTGGACTGTGTGATGGTCATGTAGAGTGAACTGTGTGATGGTCATGTAGAGTGGACCTTGTCATGGTCATGTAGAGTGGACCTTGTGATGGTCATGTAGAGTGGACCTTGTCATGGTCATGTAGAGTGAACTGTGTGATGGTCATGTAGAGTGGACCTTGTGATGGTCATGTAGAGTGGACTGTGTGATGGTCATGTAGAGTGAACTGTGTGATGGTCATGTAGAGTGGACCTTGTCATGGTCATGTAGAGTGGACCTTGTGATGGTCATGTAGAGTGGACCTTGTCATGGTCATGTAGAGTGAACTGTGTGATGGTCATGTAGAGTGGACCTTGTGATGGTCATGTAGAGTGAACCTTGTGATGGTCATGTAGAGTGGACCTTGTGATGGTCATGTAGAGTGGACCTTGTGATGGTCATGTAGAGTGAACTGTGTGATGGTCATGTAGAGTGGACCTTGTGATGGTCATGTAGAGTGGACCTTGTGATGGTCATGTAGAGTGGACCTTGTGATGGTCATGTAGAGTGAACTGTGTGATGGTCATGTAGAGTGGACCTTGTGATGGTCATGTAGAGTGGACCTTGTGATGGTCATGTAGAGTGGACCTTGTGATGGTCATGTAGAGTGAACTGTGTGATGGTCATGTAGAGTGGACCTTGTCATGGTCATGTAGAGTGGACCTTGTGATGGTCATGTAGAGTGGACCTTGTCATGGTCATGTAGAGTGAACTGTGTGATGGTCATGTAGAGTGGACCTTGTCATGGTCATGTAGAGTGGACCTTGTGATGGTCTCTACCTCCAGTAATGTCTGTCAGGCTTCAAGTAAATCGTTTCTGTCCAAAACTATAATTTGACTGACAGATGCTGGATCCCAACACCTGCCAAACGTTTCTCTTTTGGAAGAGTCCTTTCCCAAACAGCTTCCAAGGTGCTTCTTTGTAACAGTCCATCAGGTTGATGCTACGCTGACAGCATTCTCACATAGGACACTGAATCCATTCAACAGTCCCATGCATTCTCTAATAGTGAGACTTTGTTAGTGTTACTTTTCCATGTTTGGATACTGTCGTTACTGCACAGTTTCACCCTGAAGACCTCAATCCTCTCCTTTGGTATGCTTTGGAAACATCTGCAGGACAGGTCGAGCAGCTAACAGCACGCACAAAAAGATGGCGACATGTGGTCGACAAACAAAATGAGTTTGAATTTATCTAACAGTGAGGATAAGGAAGCGTTATCTGGTTTCTGTCTCCTGTAATGCCGCTGCTTTCAATGACCTATGAGCTGCTGCCTATGGGTCCCATTCGCTGCAACGTTTTACAGCATGCGTGTGAATAAAGCTGCTCTGCTTCGATGGAGATAAGATACATCGAAGCAGAGCAGCAGCGGTAGCACCGCAGCAGCTTGTTTATGATTAAATACAACTTCTTTCAATGTCTCTCTCTCTCTCTCTCTCTCTCTCTCTCTCTCTCTCTCTGTCCCTCTCCCTCTCTCTCTCTCTCTCTCTCTCTCTCTCTCTCTCTCTCTCTGTCCCTCTCCCTCTCCCTCTCTCTCTCTCTCTCTCTCTCTCTCTCTCTCTCTCTCTCTCTCTCTCTCTCTCTCGACCCACCACGTCTCAGCTCTGCCCAACAATGTAAGGTCTTTACGCCGAAACATGACAATAGGAAGCTGCACGAGGTAGAATAAGCATGATGCTATTCCTCGGAACAGATCACATCAAATCATAACATGGACCACTCTGTGACCCTTGACCCCGCTAAAAGCAATTTCATTCGGCAGATAGAAGGATGTGTGGAGGACGTGGAGGCTGAATCTGTGATGCATGCCAACCGAGCGAAGCAGAAATCTAAAGGAAGCAGGAACAGGTGGGCTTCAGCTGGACCGGTCGGACCGCTTCAGCTGGACACTCTGTCCTGCTTTGACCAGTTCCACATAACGTCTAGTTAGACCACGCTGAGGTCGTAATGAAGACCCCACCACTGATGCCCCTCCTCCCTGTCCTCACATGGCATTTTAATGAATGCCGCCATCGCAAGTTTAACGACAACGCAGAGAGAGAGAGAGAGAGAGAGAGAGAGAGAGAGAGAGAGAGAGAGAGAGAGAGAGAGTAGACACTATATAAAGTTATAGCCGACCTCTTCATGTTCTAATACCTTCAGCTCCGTAGTGATGGTATGCCTAAAAGCGCCAGGCGGTGACATCTTCATTTGTCACCATGCATTATTCTGGCTGTAAGCAGCGCGTCTCCTCGTGGTGGGGGGGGGGGGGTGTTGGGGGGGGGGGGTGTTACAGCCCAGCTGCGGCCTACTTGGCTCGCCCGCAGTTCTTTTCAAAGAGTTGTCTTGGGTGACCCTTCTCTCTGGCAGTTATTAATAATAACACGTGCCGGGGAATAGTTCACCTTGTAGCGCTGAGGCCGCTCGCTGCTGCAGATGGGGGGGGGGGGGGGGGCACTGAGAGCTATAGGAAGCCTAAACGAGAAGCACACAAAGACATCAAACTAAAGTCTCCCCTTGTATGCCATTAGACTCAGGTAATCATCACGGCCCTCTAAAGGGATGGAGAGCCTGATTAGCGACTTCAAAGAAGGCCGAGAGGGTCGAGACTTAAGAGGGAGATGGAGAGGCACACGTTGTGTGTGTGTGTGTGTGTGTGTGTGTGTGTGTGTGTGTGTGAGAAGATGATGGAAGAAGGTAAAGTGTCTGACAGAGCGAGTGGCTCATTCTCCACCTTTAAGCCCACTGAGAGGCTCTTCCTGCCTGCCGAGTGCTCTATTGTCACAACAAGCGGCGGCGGCGGGTTCAATAGTCCCGAGTGAACGCCACATTCCAGCAAATTCTCCCCCTCGAGTGCTCAAGTGGTTCCAAAAGCAGAAGATGAAGAAGAAGAAAACCAACAGAAGGCTGCTTCTCCTTTGAGGCCGGATATGAAAGAGGATGGACCCCTTCAGGGTCGGTCTGTGGTGCCTTCAGTGAACGGGGAACTTCATGTGAGATCCAATGTGCAGGAGAAACCACACAAACCACACAATAATATTCCACAACAATGGTTTGAATAGCTGCTTCTAACGGCTCCACAGTGCTGAGGTGTAGGGAGGATCCTGGTCTCGAGAAGCAGCTGAGGACCCCTGCAGAGGGACCGGCTGCTCCCTGGCTGCTGCTTCCTCCTACAGGAACATTACTCCTGCGGTAGGACTGCGGCGCCGCGTGGCTGTTCTGAACCCGCGGGCCTCCAGCGGTTGTGGAGCGGCCGCAACAATGAGGGAGCTATCGCTGCTCTGAGGAATGTGTGTGTGTGTGTGTGTGTGTGTGTGTGTGTGTGTAATCTGGGCAGAACTGAGCCGTATCTCCAGCCGGTGTTCCTGCTGAAGGGACATGTAATTACCGCTCTATTATTCAGTCTGACACTGACTGCTCTTTGGTGCTTCGTCTCTGTCCATAATGGGAGTTTTTATTTTTCATAACAGAACGCTACTGAGTGATGTGTCCATCATTGTCAGTGAAGCTACGTTAGCCTGTTAGCAACACACAGCGCCGGTCGGTTCCTCTTTCATCTGCTCAGAGTTGATCCATGTCAGCAACATAACGATGCACAGGCTCAGCTCGATCAGGTTCTGTTCAATACGACGCTCTCCGTCCTCACAGGACGCTGCGTGGCGAGGTCGTGACCTCAGGCTACAAATAAACAAATGAGGGTGGAATAGGTTTGTGAGGACGGGACAGAGGACTGCTGGGTGAAAGTCCTGTGTTTGTTTGATCAATCCAACAGCCTCGCTCTCTGTCCCGGGTCCTGTGAGAGGTCAGCTCGAGAGGTTACGCCTCCACATTTAAGCATCCAGCACCTCCACAGGTCCACGCAGAGCAGCCCCGCTCATCAACTACACACACACTCACACGAACACACACTCGCACACACACTCGCACACACACTCGCACACACACTCACACCCACAGTAAATGTTTTGTGTATTTTGGGTATCTTGCCCCCGGCCTTCAACATGCCGACTCGGATCAAACTGCCGATGACGAGCCGCTCTCCCTCTGAGCCACAGACGCCACGCACACACACACACGTGCACGCACACACACGTGCACGCACGCACGCGTGCTCGCAAGCACGCACGCACACACACACTCACACGCGTACGTGCAGGCATGCGCGCGCGCACACACACACAAGATGATGTCATGGTTCGCTTCAATGTGAA
>NW_027175932.1:15789403-15844403 GCF_023055335.1 Clinocottus analis | reverse complement strand
ATACATTAGAGAGGGAATTATGAGCTGATTAACTGCTAACACTAGCTCTAAGAAGCTAATGCCAAGATGTATTTATTTTATACATAATGCTTACATGCTTAAATAACAGGTCGACATCTGTTATTCACCGCAGTGATGCTCATAGAAGTTGTCCGTTCCACTCACTAGTTGCCATATTTCAAAGTTAGATTTTTTTTAAAGACAAATCTATTCTATATGTTTAAAATCCATAAAAAGATCTGCATGGCAACTCGTGACAGCAAATGTTTTCTTCATCTTCAAACAGTCCTGCTCTTCCTGAAAAAGCGGTGCCATACTATAACTATGTGAAGCTACTCCTGAGCTATTGGTGTCGTTAAGCCCAAATCTTAACGACAACAGAGAAGCAAAAACAACACAAAAATGTATTATAAACTCCAAAATAGCATACACGTGGAACTGTCTGGGTCGTGACACATTTTTAAGCGTAAAAAGAGGCAATCTGGAAGATTCCCAGTGAAATAAATGTCTGGTAAAACAGGCGGATTCATCCCACCGATGGACGCGTTGCAGTTGCTCCATCGTTGACACTCAGAGGTCTAAAGACCTGAAGCTCATGGAAACAACCAGACTGCTCCAGCTCTTTTGTTTTCTCTCAAACAGAAATTATACATCAACCTGCCACTTCAAAAGGTCAGAGGTCAGAGGCAGAAGCGTCCTGGACAAGAGAGAGCTGTGGACAGAAGGAGCTCTAATGGTGACCAGGCGCTACCTGTGCGGCTCTCTTACCGTAGGTAGTCTCTCCGGCACAGGATGAGGTTGGCTTTGGTGTAGAGCGTGGAGCCCACCTCGCCCAGCCGGCAGTCGCAGCAGGCGCACTTGAGGCAGTCCTCGTGCCAGTACTTATCCAGGGCCTTCAGCAGGTAGCGGTCCTTGATCTTCCGGTTGCAGCCGGCACAGCCTTTTGGCTTGGTGTCCGGCTGGACGGAGAGCATTTGTATACCTGGAGAAGCACAGAGACAGAGAGAGAGACAGAGAGAGAGGTTCAGACACAATCACTGACTGACAATGAGGAAAAGGTTTCGATGAAGAAAACAAACACCAGACAGGACGAAGCTCAAAGGATCAAGCTGACTGGGATGTGATTCAACATGGGGAAGACCAAAGGTTTGAGGTCGTAAGAAAAGTGAAACCACAGACAGAGAAGGGGGACATGTTCTCGTAGTGCCCTTTGGCCTTTGAGCGGCAGCATGAATATATAAACAACAATAAGCATTGATTGATTGATTGAGTGTCAAGAAGCACAGACTTTCACCTGGAGACGTTATTAGCTCTTACACACCTTTTTGCAAACAAAAACACAAATTATAATGTCAAACTGTGGCTCTAGATCTAGGTCACATGGAAGGCTGGACCAGTCCACCAGCACCAGCACTAGCAGCAGCACTAGCAGCACGAGCAGCAGCACTAGCAGCACCAGCACCAGCAGCAGCACTAGCAGCACCAGCACTAGAAGCACGAGCAGCAGCACTAGCACCACCAGCACTTGCAGCAGCACTAGCAGCAGCACTAGCAGCACCAGCACTAGCAGCACCAGCGCTAGAAGCTCTAGCAGCAGCACTAGCAGCAGCACTAGCTGCAGCACTAGCAGCAGCACTAGCAGCACTTGCAGTAGCACTAGCAGCAGCACTAGCGGCAGCACTAGCAGCACCAGCACTAGAAGCACTCGCAGCAGCACTAGCAGCAGCACTCGCGGCAGCACTAGCAGCAGCACTAGCAGCAGCATTAGCAGCAGCACTAGCAGCAGCACTAGCAGCACTTGCAGCAGCACTAGCGGCAGCACTAGCAGCAGCACTAGCAGCACCAGCACTAGAAGCACTAGCAGCAGCACTAGCAGCAGCACTAGCAGCAGCACTAGCGGCAGCACTAGTAGCACTAGCAGCAGCACTAGCAGCAGCCCACAGACACAAAGTCGCACATTTCTGTTAGGACACTTGTTTTTTATATGACCTCCTCTGTGTGAAAAGGGGCGTGGCTACAGGCAAGAGCTTTGCAGCAGCCTGCATTGTTTGGCCTGAGCTGACCGAGGAGAGCCTTTGTTGGCCCATAGGAGGAGAGGGGGAGGAGCTGGGGGGGGGGCTTCACCAGCTGGAATTAGTATTCTCCTACCATTCCCTGAAGAGAGGCACACCCCCACTCCTCTTTGTGTCCAATTCAACACACGCACACACACACACACACACACACACACACACACACACACACACACACACACACACACACACACACACACACACTTTCGGCTAAAAGAGTAGAAACTCTCTGTGACTCTGACCCCTGAAGGCTCTACAGCTGTCAGTGAGGGGCCACCACGGGACCGGGTGTTCTGACACACCGGGTGCTCTAACACGGGACCGGGTGCTCTGACACGGGACCGGGTGTTCTGACACGGGACCGGGTGCTCTGACACGGGACCAGGTGTTCTGACACGGGACCGGGTGCTCTGACACAGGACCGGGTGCTCTAACACGGGACCGGGTGCTCTGACACAGGACCGGGTGCTCTAACACGGGACCGGGTGTTCTGACACGGGACCGGGTGCTCTGACACAGGACCGGGTGCTCTGTGGATCTGCTCCAGCAGCTTTCTGCTCTTCCTATTTCAGTGTTGTAAATAAACACAGCTACAGCTGGAGGAGGAACGTGCACGTGTGTACTGAACTAAAGGCTCCCAGCATGCAACACACTGCTCTGACTAAATGACTCTACAGTACACTACAGATCACGTGTCCTTCGCAGCCTCAGGCTACACGTGTTCAGAGACATCATCCCATCAAACAGGTCGCACTGAGCGCTCCTTCATTGTTAATTGGCTGGATGTGTGGCGCGGGGGCGCGCGGGGGCGCGCGGCCGGCTGCGTCCGTTCAGCGGCATTGATCCTTCCGGGGCCTCGTTAACACTACAAAGTGCCGCTGCTCATTACCAAAGCAAAGGACCAAGACCTGTCTTCTCTTCTCTTCTAATGTGCACTCAGCCAGGGGAAAGAGTGAGGAAGAAGAGGAAGAAGAGGAAGAAGAAGAGAAGTGCTGAACAAAAGCCTCGTTTCTTCTCATGAAAGAACAACAGCTGCCCGAGCCTCATCGTGTCTCTCTCTCTCTCTCTCTCTCTCTCTCTCTCTCTCTCTCTCTCTCTCTCTCTCTCTCTCTCTCTCTCTCTCTCTCTCGGCCACATGTTTCCTCCTCCAGCCGGATGCAGGTGATGGAGATGTATTTCCGTCCCCGCCGCTGACATTTCATCCCATCAGTTTAATTACTGTTGCCATGGCAGCGCAGCGCCGATAAAAGGCCAATGAGGGATTGAACGCAGAGACTCGATTCGCCACGCGGCTTTGAGCCTCTGGAGCCGATGCGCGCGCAGCAACGCCGCGACACCGGAGCACGTCCCCGTGATGTCCTGATGAAAAGGTTATCAGCGGGACGGCACGGAGAGAGGCTGCGACTCACAGCGCCGCGGAGCGCTAACACACACACACACACACACACACACACACACACACACACACACACACACACCAACGCACTAAACGCACACGCGCGCGGGCGCGAGCAATGTGTCTTTTTTCACACACAAGCCGAAGCGCAAAGTGAGCGTTCTTACCGAAACTTTTCTCCCTTTTCTGCATTTGTTGAACCCGCTGAGGCGCCTCATGCAACACCGCAACACCCGCAACACCCGCAACACCGCAACACCGCAACACCGCGCCGCGCTGGTCCGGAGAGCAGCTGTCTGCAGCCGGCTGGGAGAGCGCTTTGTTCGGGAGGGAACGATCCAGCACGGCGACCAGCGAGGAATGGGAAGAAAGGAGGCGGCGGGGAGGAGGGAGAGAGAGCGAGGGGGGAGGGCGCGAGGGGGAGGAGGAAGAGGAGGAGGAGGAGGAGGAGGGGGGATGTAATGAGGAGCGCGAGCGAGCTTGTTCGCCGCCGTCGGGTCGTCTCGCGCCGTGAGAGCGGTTCTGTTGTTTTTACATCGCGGGATAGAAGCGGAGAACTGGGTGACAGAGACCCGAACCCCGCAGCCCCTCTAGCCCCGCAGCCCCTCTAGCCCCGCAGCCCCTCTAGCGCTGCTGCTGCTTCGCTAATCAGCGCGTGCACGTCGCCCCGTGCACACGCAGAATGGCTCCCCCGGTCCGCGCTCCCCTTCTTTCCAACATGAACCTGGTCCTCCCCGACCTCCTGCTTTCCACCAGCCGGCTTGCTCACAGCCCTGCTGGACCCTGTTGGACCCTGCTGGACCCTGCTGGACCCTGCTGGACCCTGCAGCTGCTGATGGACAACACGGAACTCACCTGTCTCAACAAGTTAAGCAGAACCGGAGAGAACTCAGCTACGGGTCTTCCTCTGGTCCTATGAACCTCCTCTGGTCCTCCTCTGGTCCGATGAACCTCCTCTGGTCCTCCTCTGGTCCTATGAACCTCCTCTGGTCCTATTCTTGACCAGACCACAACAACCAAAAGTAAAAAGTTCACCAAACTGGCATCGCGCGCTGCTTCAGGACTCCACGTGGACGGGAGTGATCCGGTCTACAGGTGTTCGGTGAGTGCGCGTGAGCAGCGCGTAGGTTCCCGCTGCATCAGCAAGAGTCGAGCTCTAATATCTCCCCCAAAACCCGATCCCTCAGCGGAGAAACGTTCCAGCGTCCGACCGGATCCTCACTGCTCCAGCTCTCTATATGACGGGGCGGCAGGCACCGCGCGCGCCCCCGGAACGCGCGCGGTGCGCCCCCCCGCCCCCCACCCCTCCAACGCCCTTCAATCTGGGAGTCGCGGGTGCGCGCGGCGCTCATTATATTAGAGACAGGAGCGCGCACAGAGCGGTCCGGACGTCAGGACAAGTTGCTCTTTCATTTAACTTGGACTCGCAGCGTGCTGCGTTCAGGGACACGTCATTAGCGGACTTACACAGAGCGGAGTCCTGCTCACGCGCGTCCTCGCGCCCCGGTGGCAGCTCAGAGTTTTAACAACAGCAGTGTCACGCGCACACAGAACACGCGCACTGTGTTACGCTTAACTGTCGGGTTTACAAGGAGCCCTTTAACGCACCTCAAAACAACTATTGCGCCTTCAGTGAGTTGAAGAACGCAGCATGACAATATGACAGCACCACTGCGCGTGCGTCATGTGAGGTCCCGGTGACGTCTCCCCCTCTCTACGGCCTTTATTTGAATGGTTCCGGTAATTAGAGGACTGTGCCTTATCCTCTGTGCCTTGTTGTTGCATACTTGGGACAACGCCGAGGCCCACGTGTCAGGCACGTAACCTCTCTCTCTCTCTCTCTCTCTCTCTCTCTCTCTCTCTCTCTCTCTCTCTCTCTCTCACACTCACACTCACACACACACACACACACACACACACACACACACACACACACACACACACACACACTGTTGCATACATACGCGCCATGCAGTGGTCCAACACGCGGCCTTGACAAGTGTAAGTTAGTCCCTGAACTATTCTGTTAGGGAGGAGGAGGAGGAGGAGGAAGAGGAGGAGGAGGAGGAGGAGGAGGAGGAGGAGGAGGAGGGGATACAAGTCAATAGTTGGCATGCGGCTCCAGCCTAAAACGCAGCGATAATGAGATGGGTCATAAAATGCTCTCCGCGCCATTATGAGTGATGAGATGCATTAAAGCTGACAGGGTATTACCTGCAGTAATTAGGTTTTGTCATGGATTGAATTATTTCAAGGCGGCCTATCTCGGTAATCATGCAATTTTCTGCAAAGCGCGCGTGTCTGTAGGGTGTGCATGAGTGTGTGTGTGCGTGTGCGTGTGTGTGTGTGTGTGTGTGTGTGTGGGCTGTGCGTGAAACCGCCTGCCACCTCTCTCCCGGTCCCCTTCCGATCGGTTATTCATCCTCCCGCGGGTATGAATGGGAGATGGAGAGGAAGAGAAGGAGGAAGAGGAGGAGGAGAAGAAGGAGGGAGACCGAAAGAAACGCGCACCTGTCTATAACCGTCATACGTGCGCGCGCAAACGGACAGAAAGCAGGAGACGCGTGTTCCGTTACCTGACCTCACGCGCCTCAAGATGAAGGAATAAAATGAAAAACAACAGGAAGCAGACAGCGGCGGCTTCGTTTAACCACACACACACACACACACACACACACACACACACACACACACACACACACACACACACACACACACACACACACACACACACACACACCGGCTGATGAAGCTGCTCGTTTATGTCTCGCCGACACTTTGCGCGTGGCCGTCGCTCCGCGTGGAGCGTCGGCAGCGCGGGAACTCCCAGCGGAACCGAGCACGTACCGTTGACACGTCCAGCAGAGGTGCCCGACTACAGGACGCTCGTCTCCCTCGTCCTCTGGACTTCCTCCTCCAAAGTGTCCGGCAACTTTTTCCCTCGGAGCTCGCGCCACTCCGCGCGGTCTCAAGAAAACTTGGCGACAGGATCTCGAGCCGGAAACTCTGCTCGCACCAGCGGCTCAGCGCGAACCGGACCCGCTCACAGGTCCTCTCTCTCTCTCTCTCTCTCTCTCTCTCTCTCTCTCTCTCTCTCTCTCTCTCTCTCTCTCTCTCTCTCTCTCTGCTCCTCACTGCCTGGTGTCTCTGGTAGAAGAAGAAGGAGAGGACCCTCCTCTCTATTTATCCTGGGCAGGTCCCCCGTCAGCAGCACACTCCAGCTCATCCAGAAGCTGACATCCCGTTAGGGAGGCAGGCATGTTGCTCTAATGGACCTCATTAAGCTCTACTTACAGATGTTCTCTTAACATAATTGATCTGCAGCGAGTTGAGAGGACGGCAACCTATTCCCCAGCCCCCAATTATGGCCCGGTAATTAGATCCCCAACCTCCACTTCTCCACATTCACCCTTCTAACATTCCGAAATATCAAAGTATCTCTTTCTCTCAAAGCCACCGCCTCCCCCACCTCTCCTCTCCCCCCATGCCTCCCCCCTCCCCCCTCCTCCCTCACCCCCTCTCCCCTCCTCCCTCACCCCATCCCCCCTCCTCCCTCACCCCACACCTCCCTCCCTCACCTCAAGCCTCCCCCTCACCTCACCCCACGCCTCCCCCCAGCCCCTCCCTCACCCCACGCCTCCCCCCAGCCCCTCCCTCACCCCACGCCTCCCCCCAGCCCCTCCCTCACCCCACACCTCCCCCCTCCCCCCACAAGACAGGATTGACAGTCAGATCTGCTAACCTTTGTAGTGCAGCCAGACTTAGCAGAGCACTCACTCCAATTGACAGAGCTCACTCTTCTATTCCTCCTTCCTCTCTCCTTGCCTTTTCTCACCCTGGAGAGAGAGAGAGAGAGAGAGAGAGAGAGAGAGAGAGAGAGAGAGAGAGAGAGAGAGAGAGAGAGAGAGAGAGGGGAAAGGTAAGTTATCAATTTCCATAAAGTAAAGGGTTATAATGATAATATCTGTCAGGGGAGGATCTTTTCCTCTTAAATAATTCCTCTGATGGGGGGGGGGGTAACAGCTTCTGTAATGTCAATCAGTGCCACTCCTCTCGCCGTCTAATGAGCCAGAGCTGAAACAGAAAGCACTTGGGAAATGGAAATGTGGCTTCTGCATGTTACAAAGAAGAAGACCATTTTCACAGTGACGTAGAAAAGAAAAGGAGTTGTGACGCGTAGTGATTCCTGAGCAGGCCGCTGATGGCCCTCTGGTGCATTATGGGTAACTTTATGTGGCACCACAGCAGGCCTCTCTGTCACGTGGATGCTGTCAGAAGACTCGTCCTGTACAAAGCACAATATGTACAATGGAAGAAGTTTCTGTAGTTTTCCCATTAATATTACTGTATACTGGCCGTATGCTTAATGTAGAAGTTATGTACAGCAGATATGCAATGCATCATGGTCAAAATGCATTCCCTGGTAAATTACTATGAATGATTGCTGCTGTGAATCACAATACAGTAATATACAGTATATTTATATGAATCACAATACAGTAATATATATTTATGTAAATCACAATACAGTAATATACAGTATATTTATATGAATCACAATACAGTAATATATATTTATATGAATCACAATACAGTAATATATATTTATGTGAATCACAATCCAGTAATATATATTTATGTAAATCACAATACAGTAATATATATTTATGTGAATCACAATCCAGTAATATATATTTATGTAAATCACAATCCAGTAATATATATTTATATGAATCACAATCCAGTAAATTGGTATGGTGACGTCTCTCTTGAGCAACGCAGCAGTGTGTGTTAGCAGGTGTCAGTTTGTGTTAACAGAGGACAAAGCCACATGTTAAACCCGTCGTTCGTTACACAATCCATGACAGGAACTACAACGTTGCGTGCTGATAGATAAAGTCAGTCATGGACATTTCATTGTTTGAAATTTTACTTTTTCCAGTTCAAATTGTTTTTATACATTTCTTTATTTTGATGTCCAATTACTTTATGTAAAACATGTTTAAATTGTCAGAGTAACTTGAAGGAAGAGGAACATGTCCATGAAAAAGTGTTGTGGCTTTCAAAGATTTTTTTTTACAAACTAAAAACAAAATGTGTTTTTAAAATGTTCTTCTTTGGTGTAGTACAGGAAGAAAAAGTACAATTACTTGTAAATTAATCTAGTTTAGTTACTTCCACCATTAATTTTCATAGCAACAGAGAGATAACAGAACAAATTAAAACAGTGTGTGTGTCTTGGTGTGTGTGTGTGTGTGTGTGTGTGTGTGTGTGTGTGTGTGTGTTTGTGAGAGTGTGTGTGTCGGATATTGTAGCGAAGTCATTCTGTATTTAAAATACTTAAAATACTTTCACCATGAATCAAAACAGTTCACTTATCAAGCTCCGTTTTGTTGGATTTAACACGACCGTCCTCTCTCCAGCTGGAGACTGATCTTGTTTGCAGGAATACATTCCATCATCTGCACAGGAGGCGGTTCACACCAGAAATATTTCAAAAGTTTTATATATATATATATATATATACAATTTATATATATATGTATATATATATATATACATATATATATAAATATATATATAAATATATATATATGTGTATATATATATATATATTTTTTTTTTCATTTTTTATAATTAAAAGTGACATCTTTTTTATTATTAAGTTTGTTTTTTTTCACAACTACAGTACATGAAATATAATTATGTTGGCCTATGAGCTGCTTCAGGCCTCTTTATGGCTTCTACCTGTTCAACAGTATTTCTTATTTAATCACATGTCACCTGTCTTCCTCTGTGGAAGAGCAGCCTGGTTAAAATGCATGGAAGAGCCTTCTGGAGACCGAGACGTGTGATTGGTCACAGGGCCATGTGACCATTAACATGCGCTCTGATTGGTCAGTGAAGCTAGCGTTTCACCAAGAAGTTAGAAGCTGATTATGTTACTGTTTTATACATTTACAGTTGTATTTAATCCTACACAAGCCACAGCGCTGTTGCTGCTGCACCTGGGGGTGCTGTTGCTGCTGCACCTGGGGGTGCTGTTGCTGCTGCACCTGGGGGTGCTGTTGCTTTTGCACCAGCACCCCCAGCGCGGTGAGAGTTTGCTGCCGACGCAGCTCTGCAATGTCATGTCTGCACTGTGCAGAGTCAGTGTCGCGGTTTTGTTGAATAGATTTGGACAACGGGCATTGTTGTTGACCTGACAGGCTGGCTCTCCCTTGCTGTGCTGGCCCTCCACATGACAAGAAAGGAGACTCCGTGAGCCAGGTGCGAGGTGCGCGCCACACCTCACTGTTATTGCGCAACGGCGTTTCAGATCCCTCTGACTCGCGCATGCGTTAGACTCCTTGGTCCGTGTTTAAAGACGGGTCGGGTGGGTTGCCGACATCGCCGCAGACCGCTGACGCCCTTTACGTGGCCGGTCCCCGCCCTGGAGACACAACGTGGCACTAAGGAGAGAGTTTGCCGCTGGACAGTCGCGTTGAAGCAGAGGATGTGTCCCTCAAGCCCGGCGAAGGCCAGCACAGCAGGGGGAGAGCACAACCCGTCAGGTCAACAAAACCACCACACTGACCCCGCACAGCGCAGACAAGACATGCAGCACAGCTGCAGCGGCAGCGAGCTCTCCCTGCACCAAGGAGAGGTCGCAGGGGGAAGCATCAGCACCCCGAGGTGCAGCAGTAACTACAGCACATAACATAATCAGCTTCTAACTCCGAGGTGAGATGGTTGCTTTACTGACCAATCACACGTCTAGGCTCTTACAAAGAGGAAGACAGGTGACATGTGATTGGATAAAAAATAGTATATATTTTTTAAATGATGAAATATAACTTTGTGATTCTGTTTTAGCCTTCAGAGGCTCAGAAGGCTCTGACTGCCCACCACCGATATTTATTTATAATCAATCAAGTGGTTGTGACTCATTGTTCTCCCTTTTGTGTGTGTGTGACTGTAAATATATGTGTGTGTGTATAAATGTGTGTGTGTGTGATGACGCCCTGTGTGTGTGTGAGTGTATGTGTGTGTGTGTGTGTGAGTGTGTGTATGTGTGTGTGTGTGTGTATGTGTGTGTGTGATTGTGTGATTGTGTGTGTGTGTGTGATTGTGTGTATGTGTGTGTATGTATGTGTGTGTGTGATGACGCCCTGTGTGTATGTGTGTGTGTGTGTGTGTGTGTGTGTGTGTATGTGATTGTGTGATTGTGTGTGTGTGTGTGTGTGTGTGTGTGTGAGTGTGTATGTGTGTATGTGTGTGTGTGTGATTGTGTGTGTGTGTGATGACGCCCTGTGTGTGTATGTGTGTGTGTGTGATTGTGTGATTGTGTGTGTGACTGAAAATATATGTGTATGTGTGTATAAATGTGTGTGTGTGATGACGCCCTGTGTGTGTGTGTGTGTGTGTGTGTGTATGTGTGTATGTGATTGTGTGAGTGTGTGTGTGTATGTGATTGTGTGTGTGTGTGATTGTGTGTATGTATGTGTGTGTGTGTGTGTGATTGTGTGTATGTGTGTGTAAGTGTGTGTGTGTGTGTGAGTGTGTGTGTGTGTGTGAGTGTGTGTGTGTGTGTGTGATTGTGTGTGTGTGTGTGAGTGTGTGTGTGTGAGTGTGTGTGTGTGTGTGTGTGTGTGATTGTGTGTGTGTGTGATTGTGTGTGTGATTGTGTGTGTGTGTGTGAGTGTGTGTGTGTGTGTGTGTGTTGGTGTGTGTGTTGTTGTGTGTGTGTGTGTTGTTGTGTGTGTGTGTGTGTGATTGTGTGTGTGTGTGTGTGTGTGAGTGTGTGAGTGTGTGTGTGTGTGTGTGTGTGTGTGTGTGTGTGTGTGTGTGTGTGTGTGTGTGTGTTGTTGTGTGTGTGTGTGTGTGTGTGTGTGTGATTGTGTGTGTGAGTGTGTGTGTGTGTGTGTGTTGGTGTGTGTGTTGTTGTGTGTGTGTGTGTTGTTGTGTGTGTGTGTGTGTGTGTGTGTGTGTGTGTGTGTGTGTGATTGTGTGTGTGTGTGTGAGTGTGTGTGAGTGTGTGTGTGTGTGTGTGTGTGTGTGTGTGTGTGAGTGTGTGTGTGTGTGTGTGTGTGTGTGTGTGTGATTGTGTGTGTGTGTGTGTGTGTGTGTGTGTGTGTGTGTGTGTGTGTGTGTGTGTGTGTGTGTTGGTGTGTGTGTTGTTGTGTGTGTGTGTGTGTGAGTGTGTGTGTGAGTGTGTGTGTGTGTGTGTGTGTTCCATGTGGAGCATGACTGTGTTGCTTCTCGTCGGGTCAGTGTGACATACAGTTCTTCTCTGTTGGTGAACTCGTAGTTTCCATGTTCTTGGCGTGCTGCTCGTCTACATTTCATTGTTCTCCAGTTCAACCTGCACATGTAAAAGTCATGACGGCAGTGACCGGTGAGCTCTGGGAGAAGCCCCCACACAGCAGGTGTTTGGAGCAGCTGAAAGCAGCTGTGGCCGCAGCAGTGTTGCTGTCACGCTGTCAGGATTACCAGATGTGAGGCTTTGTCCCATCAGCAGCGTTTCAGGTGTGGTCCTTCAGAGAGCAGCTCCTCACTGAGGGCGTTGACATTTACTAGAGGACACTCAGCACCTCGCTGCTGTCATCCTCGCCTGGTGGAGCCCTCACAGGCCGGCCAGGAGCTTAAGGATTGGAGAGTGCACTCTGGTCCTCCAGCCCCTCACACACACACACACACACACACACACACACACACACACACACACACACTTCTCCCCCAGGGGATAAGCCAGGGGACTGTCTCCACTAACGACCAGAGCCTCTCCTTAAAGTCACACTCAGTAATTGCTGCCAGTATACGACCTTCAAGTGGGGTCAAGGGATACGTAATTTTAATGACAACTTTTCCTCTCCCCCGCAGGCCAATTTTGTCTTTTGGCAGGAAGAGAAGTGGCAGAGCTAAGTTCCAGAGTCATCTTTCCACAAAAAAAGAAATCTGGAGAATCACCTTCGGTAATGGGTCAGAAGGGAGCCGTCTGAAGCTAAAGAATCGCTGGGCCAAAGAGTATTGACCCTTCTTATAACTCCACTGAGAGTTAATGGAGATTACTTAATGCCAGCGCCTATTCATTTAGTCAGAATATAAAACCAGGACCGCAGCAGTCAAAGAGCTGGACTTTGGTGATCGGCCGGCGCCGCTCCGTCTGACTGAAGATGGAAACAGTAATCAGTGAGAAGCTTCTGGACTCACCGACGTGACGTGTGCAACTTCCTGTTCCCACACAGATCAAAGATCCGATGCGCCATTGTGAATGTAATACTTTATGCTGGAAGCCAATCCACATGTGAGCAGGGGCGGAGCAAGACGAGGTTAACGTCGGGGGCTCGACCCGACCCTGGTGGGGGAGGGGGACCATTTAACAGGATAGCTCATGGAGGAACTGTCCAGCCTCCGTCCTGTTGGCTTTCTTTTTGTTCTCCAACTTCTCCATCATTCTGAAACAGAACACATGTTGGGGACGACTCCACATGTTATTATTCATTTCATGAAAACAACACACAGAGCGGGCAGGGATACACAACATTACTTTTTGTGATAGTATGCCGAATGTAGAGGACTATAATCTGGTGGCTCCAACTGCAGACGGAGGAGCCCAAACACTGCAGAGTGAGCGCGGTGTCAATCCTCACAGCTGGATATCAGACCAACAGGAGAGCATTTACTCTGCAGTATTACATCTCTGTTGGGAATAGCATTGGACAATGTCGTCGTGGACATTGATGGCAGTCTTTCCCCAGCGATAGATCCTTTGCTCCATCAGGTTCCTGTCAGAGCGACTGAGGGCATAAAGTATGTTAAAGTCAGAAAAGAAACTTGAGAAAACATCGGGGAGCCGGCCCAGCACCCCAGTGCTTTGCTGACCAGCTCCCCGAGGCTGCAGTCCCAGAGGAAGACTTTCTAATCGGGTCAAACATTTCCCTGAAAGCACATGACACTCCATTAATGACGTCCTCATCCTTCATAGGATATAAACGTATGGTGACGTCACCATGACAGTCCTCCTGCACGATGCACAGGTACAGGATCGTCCCGCTGGCAGCATCACACAGATTCAACATGCCTGTCCATCTTAAAGGCATTAAAAAGGTGTTATGATGCACAGGGGCGATGTGCATGTGAAGAAGTTTCTGTGGTTCCACTCCGGTCTTGCTGATGTGTCTCGTGTGATTGTGGCGTGACAGCGTGGAGCATCAGTCCAATTAGAGGCTGCAGATGGAGGCGATACCTGCTGCCTGCAGGTGGCTGTGAGAGTCACCGGAGATGAAGGAAGGCCAGCAGGACGGGACGCTCATCCAGCTCCTTCTGTGGCATTCATGTAGGAAGCACAATGCGACTGTTCCCTCCTGCGTGATTGCATGTCAGAGTAAACGCTTGTGTGATTTTAGAGACGTTTGGCCGGGAAGGCCTTTCCCAAATGAAGCGCCCGACACGCAGACGCCTCAGAGCTCTGAGACGTAACGCTCACCGGGCGGCGCGGCATGTCACGGGACCAGGGCGCCAAGACTTTTCATCTCCACACGGAGAATGTTGTTTTTTAATATTGTACCCAGATTTAAATGACTATTTAAAGGGCTAGTGTAGCATTTCGGGGATCTATGATCATAAATTATAAACAGTTAACATCCTGTAAAGTCTAACTCTGAAGAGGAATCCTTTCACGCAGATTGTTTTGAAGTCCAGGTTATAGTTTTTAGTACTGAATCTTCACCGGTCAGGAATGAGGTGCCATGGACGTCAATGAAATGTACTTTGTGGTGTTCGCAGCACTAAAAAACACAGGAAACACATCCGGTGCTCAGCTGCATAACCACAGAGCACATATGATGTTAAGAGCACCTGTGGGAGCAGAGGTGCAGGTGTAGCCTGACTCCACCTCCATTGTCCAACGCAGCGCCTTCACCAGGTGACCACGATGTCCTGTGTGAAGCCAACATGTTATATTGCATAACGAGCTCGATGGACGTGGACATACTTAACTTCCATACATTGCGTAACAGTATGACTTGTAACTCAAACCATGATCTGCTCATAAACCCAGAGGAGTATTTTTATTTGAATTCAGACCGTTAACCAGCGTCTAAAACTGGAGCTGCAGTTTCCTGTCTGAAGCCGTCTAATGGCAGCGATCAAAACTAAGAACCACCATTTATGGGCTGATAACACGACAAATGGGTTATTGTAGAAAACTTTTTACAGTCAGGTACGACGACCTCGAGCCCATCCCACAAGTTTCCACCGGTTAAAAACAAGCAATATATCACAAGCGTTATTGTGGAAAAGATATTTCTGTGGGAATCGTGTGATGAGTTGTAATCTACCTGCTCCTCCTCGTAAATAAATAATATCATAGATGATGAAATATATTTGAAATTAAGTTGGCATTACTGTTGAAAAGAGAGGGATTTTATTGCGTACATCTCTTGCAAACAAAAAAGAAAAGAAAGAGCAATATGAAAAAGGCAATATATTCTCATCCCGACATTCTGACAGATTTAAAATTCAGGGATTATCGATCGGAACAACACAATAACAACTTTTTCCTTTTGGCCCTCTGAGTAATAAATGCAAATCAAAGTTATGTACATATTATTGAATTAGGGTGGACAAAACAGCGTCGGTAAAATGACTGGTGGAGAAAGTTGTAAATATGTTAGAGAGAAACCGACCTAACAAGGTCAAGACCAAAGCTTCATGGAGCTGCAGGGAAGTGAAGCACCAGCCGCTTCACATCAGCACAGAATTTATTTAGAAGAATAAATATGAGCAAAGCTTGAAATGGTGTGGAAGACGTCTGCGTTGTACACTGAATGTGCTAGTTTCATACAGATAATAACTCATTAGATTAGAACACAGTGGTCTCTCGTTTATCGCGGGGATTCGTTCCAAAAACAACCCGCGATAGACGAAATCTGCGAAGTAGTCAGCTTTATTTTTTACCATTATTATACCTGTTTTAACCCCTAAACACACACTGTTATACACTTTTCTCAGACAGGCATTAACATTTTCTCACACTTCTCTCTTATTTAAACACTCTCAAAGTTCAAACTTTCGCGGATTTAAAAAATAAGCCCGAACATGTTCAACAAATTTCATTTTAATGATCAATCTACGAGGTCCTCTGACCGCCTCTTTGTCCGGAAGCCGCTCCGTTAACTTTTTATCTGGACGTATTCTGTCCTGTACAGGAGACGCTGCACGAGGAGACTGATTGACAAGGTGTACGGTACCGTCCTTCAGCTTAATGAGGGCGCAGAACACAATGCGCGTTCATACTGTAGCTGTAAAAAAATAAGGTGAACCGCGTTATAGCGAGGGACGACTGTACTCTATTTATAGCAAGAATGCAGCTTTAACACATGCAGCATAGACTTCTATACAACCAGAGGAGTCGCCCTGGTGGTCAGGAGAGAGAATGCAGCTTTAACACATGAAGCATAGACTTCTATACAACCAGAGGAGTCGCCCCCTGGTGGTCAGGAGAGAGAATGCAGCTTTAACACATGAAGCATAGACTTCTATACAACCAGAGGAGTCGCCCCCTGGTGGTCAGGAGAGAGAATGCAGCTTTAACACATAAAGCATAGACTTCTATACAACCAGAGGAGTCGCCCCCTGGTGGTCAGGAGAGAGAATGCAGCTTTAACACATGAAGCATAGACTTCTATACAACCAGAGGAGTCGCCCCCTGGTGGTCAGGAGAGAGAATGCAGCTTTAACACATGAAGCATAGACTTCTATACAACCAGAGGAGTCGCCCCCTGGTGGTCAGGAGAGAGAGTGGTTCAAAGACATGAAGCATAGACTTCTATACAACCAGAAGAGTCGCCCCCTGGTGGTCAGGAGAGAGAATGCAGCTTTAACACATGAAGCATAGACTTCTATACAACCAGAGGAGTCGCCCCCTGGTGGTCAGGAGAGAGAATGCAGCTTTAACACATGAAGCATAGACTTCTATACAACCAGAGGAGTCGCCCCCTGGTGGTCAGGAGAGAGAGTGGTTCAAAGACATGAAGCATAGACTTCTATACAACCAGAAGAGTCGCCCCCTGGTGGTCAGGAGAGAGAATGCAGCTTTAACACATGAAGCATAGACTTCTATACAACCAGAGGAGTCGCCCCCTGGTGGTCAGGAGAGAGAGTGGTTCAAAGACATGAAGCATAGACTTCTATACAACCAGAAGAGTCGCCCCCTGGTGGTCAGGAGAGAGAATGCAGCTTTAACACATGAAGCATAGACTTCTATACAACCAGAGGAGTCGCCCCCTGGTGGTCAGGAGAGAGAGTGGTTCAAAGACATGAAGCATGGCTTCACTCTAATCTGCAGCTCTCTGCTCTTGGTAGAGAGTTGACCTCTCAGAGCTTCCAGAGTTCCTCTCCCTCCTCCTTCTTCTTCTTTAATGGACTTCCTGGGTTTGGAACGTTCACGTCCGTTGAAGGACAACCTGAGTGAAGAGACTTCAGTAAGTGGCAGTAAGCACACAGTTAAATTAAAGCTAATATTCTGTTCTGCCTGGTATCATCTAATCTGGTTTAAGCCAGAAATAATAAAACATCTGATCAGTGAAGGAGTGAAGATCAACTTTTCTTAAGCGCCACAAAGACAACAATATTGTTACGCTGAGCAAAAGAACATGTATCTATAAACATACATACGGAAATGACATGTGTACACACACACACACACACACACACACACCTCAACACACACACACACACACACGCCTCAACACACACACACACACACACACCTCAACACACACACACACACACACACGCCTCAACACACACACACACACACACACACACACACACACACACACCTCAACACACACACCTCAACACACACACACACACACACACACACACACACACACACACACCTCTGGCTCTCTGTATCTCCCTCTAAGCTCATGCAGTCTGGTTTCGTGTTGCTTCTCGGAGCCTTTAGCGGTAACCTTGAACAGTGCAGCGCTGGTAGCTGCTACATAATATCTATTGATTCCATCCCGTGTGGTTTCCTTGAGTAGCTCGGGCTGAAATGACTTGTGTGTTCAGAACTGAGCATTTCAAACAGACTCCGTCTACCTCAGCATCAATCAATCAGCCTTAATCCAAAACCAATTTACTCCGCCTGAAGAGGAAAATATCTTTTAATCTCTTGCCGACAATCCCTGATTGCAGTGCAGAGCATCAGTTGACAGTCAAACTGTGCCGCTTAGAACGGGATGTTTATATTGGCTTTGCGGTTGCCATTTTTACATGCACATGAACGAATAGTCAATTTAATACCTGTGAGTACAGTTGTTCCCTCCCTGATGATGGGAGATTGCTTTCCACGACATCTTTCTAAGAGCATGTCCTGTTCCCTCCTCCCAGACACTGTAGCAGAAAGGTCATCGCACGCACACACACACACACACACACACACACACACACACACACACACACACACACACACTATATTTCTTTTGTACAAATTGGAGAGAAAAATGCTAAAGTGTGCGAACAAATCTCACTCTGGATTAAAGATTTGAATATGAACATGAATCTTCATAATACTCATGTAGCTCTGACATGAAGCCATCTGTGGTCCACAGGGCGCTGGGTTCCTCCAGCTGGTTCCTGGTGTGAGGAGCAGGGCCACGCTCATGCCCAAACGACTGCTCCCTCTGACGGGCCGTGTTGGGTCTGTTAGCCGAGATGTGTTTAGACCAGACGATGAGAAGACTTTGTGGTGAAGGTGTGGTTATCACTGGAGGTTGTTGGAGCCTGAGAAGAGCACCGCCACCATAAATAGACAAATAAGTAAATCAAATGACAACGCAATATTATTCATGTTAACTATCATTTCAAGTGGAGGGAAATGTAAAGTTGTTTTTAGGGCTCCAGTTGCGCTCCAGCAGTGTGAGCTGTGCAGCACGGTCACCATGCAGAGGCAGCGCTAATGAGAAGACAGCATCCTCTGGCTGCACAATGACGTGTCAGTCAGTCGGTGGAGAGCGTCCTCTCCGAGCCGCTCGGTAACAAAACTAATTGAGGGCCACATGTAAGCAAGTGGTTCTTGCTTTAGAGGAGCGCAGGGAGGGAGTCGTACAAATGAGCCCCCCTGCAGGGCGCGGCCAGCCACGTGGAGCAGAACATCGCCGCGTAGAACAAGGCAGCGACAGCTCGCCCGGTGGCCCGAGAGCAGGGCCCGCTGTGACGGAGGCGGGG
Organism: Clinocottus analis; assembly: GCF_023055335.1. NCBI lineage: Eukaryota > Metazoa > Chordata > Actinopteri > Perciformes > Cottidae > Clinocottus > Clinocottus analis. The sequence goes on along the minus strand of NW_027175932.1, from coordinate 15,825,716 downwards.
AAAGCTACCGCATGGCATGTCAGGGCCAGATGCAGTTAGCAGTGTGGAGCGTGGTAATATCTGGTTATGAGATGGGACAATGATGCCATGAGAGTAATAACAAGCTGCTCATTGGAAGCCGGCATCACATGTCACTGCTTCTTATTGGTGTTAGTCATGTGATGTTGGCAATGCAACTCTTTAACTCTTGTGTGGTGGTCATTTCTTTGTTTCTCACAAGGTGTTGTGGGTCTGTTGGACCCTCTGTAAGTTGGGTTTTTAATTCAACACAATGAAACAATTTCATGTTAAAATACTTAACAGATGTTTTCTTCATCCCAATTGGAAGCAATATAAACAGCAAATATGGTTCATAATTTAATTCAGGTACACAATTTCCACCCTTTTATTAGCCCGGGTCCAGTGGGCCCGAACACCCAGTATGTAATATAAATGTGTAGGGGGTCCAGTAAAGGATCCCCAGGAGGCCGCTGTGCGTGTGGAACCACAGGTACATGAAAGCATGTCATCGTCACGACTCTGCTGCTTTACAAACAGACTCATTTCATCTCGGACCGGTCGTAACAGCAGTTTCTTGCCTTCGCCTCAGCGAGTCTTACTGGTCAACCACAGTAACCAAACTGTACGAGATTCCTATAAAACACAACTTGTATGTGAACATCATATTTATTACACAGGCTTGGGTATTTTAGACGGATGGATAAAACATACCTATGTTTTGATTGTATTCCCTAAAAATGTTGTGTTATCTTGCAAAACCTTTACTTGTAAAAAATATTTTTCTTGTGATTTGCAATTGGACTTTATGGTAAATTTTCTCAGAATAAAAGTTGAATCTCCATAATGCTATCTGAACAGAAAAATCAAACTATGCACAATAACATGCTCAAATTATGAATCAAACAGCCATGATGGATCTACTTTATCCTCACACTGGAACACACACAGTCCTGCAGGGGCAGTCAGCATGAGGGCTCACCCTGGTCTCCACAGAGCCAGCACGGTCTGCACTGGCCAACCTGCTAACACACATCTGTGGCAGAATACGAGCACTGTGGGTTATCTTTTCAAGAACATGTGTTTGGAACTGGGACAGCTGAAGGAACCGTACTGGACCTGGATACCAAGGTTTGGAGAAACTGAAAGACCACAGTGGTTATTCCTCTGTTATCCAATTAAATATTGGAGCAAGGTTTGCTTTGCTATTGATCATAGACGAGGTCAGAGGCGTGGAGTTCAACAATAGTTGATGTAAGTAGCAGGAAGTGTAACGCCTATTGACTGGATGAATAATGAGTCTTACAGATGCCAATATGGGGGCAGACTGTCCTCTCCCCATCCTCTCTGTGTTTCAGCTACCAGGCACCGGAGCGCTGGATGAAGAGGAGGCTTGATGAAGAGGAGTCTTGTGGGTGGCTGTTGTTTTACTCCCTATTGATCCTCAGAGCACAACTTTCCATCATGCAGAGAAGGCCAGGGCAAAAGACGACAGCTAATTAAGATGGCTAATCACGTCATTTCACAACGGCTGTAGGCTTTGTCACTCCTCCTCACAGCACCTGTTGTTGGCGTCAGCAGTGCGACAGGAAATCAGGCAGTTTCTAACATCACTGATTTGCAGGAATGGTGAAAAAATCAGAGGCAAAAGGGTACATGGTTCAAGACAGGCTTCAAGGGAGCAGTCCTGGGAGAAAATGCCCATTTACAGATGGAAGTCTGAGAGCCTGACCCAAAGAGCCTGGCTATGGTAGGTCATACATACAGCCATACATACAGTAGATCATACATACAGCCATACATACAGCCATACATACAGCCATACATACAGCCATACATACAGTAGATCATACATACAGCCATACATACAGCCATACATACAGCCATACATACAGTAGATCATACATACAGCCATACATACAGCCATACATACAGTAGATCATACATACAGTAGATCATACATACAGTAGATCATACATACAGTAGATCATACATACAGCCATACATACAGTAGATCATACATACAGCCATACATACAGCCATACATACAGCCATACATACAGTAGATCATACATACAGCCATACATACAGCCATACATACAGTAGATCATACATACAGTAGATCATACATACAGTAGATCATACATACAGTAGATCATACATACAGCCATACATACAGTAGATCATACATACAGTAGATCATACATACAGTAGATCATACATACAGCCATACATACAGTAGATCATACATACAGTAGATCATACATACAGCCATACATACAGCCATACATACAGTAGATCATACATACAGCCATACATACAGCCATACATACAGTAGATCATACATACAGCCATACATACAGCCATACATACAGTAGATCATACATACAGCCATACATACATACAGTAGATCATACATACAGCCATACATACAGTAGATCATACATACAGCCATACATACAGTAGATCATACATACAGCCATACAAACAGTAGATCATACATACAGTAGATCATACATACAGCCATACAAACAGTAGATCATACATACAGTAGATCATACATACAGTAGATCATACATACAGCCATACATACAGCCATACATACAGCCATACATACAGTAGATCATACATACAGTAGATCATACATACAGTAGATCATACATACAGCCATACAGTAGATCATACATACAGTAGATCATACATACAGTAGATCATACATACAGCCATACAGTAGATCATACATACAGCCATACAGTAGATCATACATACAGTAGATCATACATACAGTAGATCATACATACAGCCATACAGTAGATCATACATACAGCCATACAGTAGATCATACATACAGTAGATCATACATACAGTAGATCATACATACAGCCATACAGTAGATCATACATACAGTAGATCATACATACAGTAGATCATACATACAGTAGATCATACATACAGCCATACAGTAGATCATACATACAGTAGATCATACATACAGTAGATCATACATACAGTAGATCATACATACAGTAGATCATACATACAGCCATACTTACAGCAGTGTAATTGGTCATCACACATGTTGATGCCTTTTGAACAAAGACTGCTGGCATTGAAACATTCTAAATGTAGTGGAAGTGACGTGATGAGTAGATCATGAATGTGCTTGGGTACACTGAGGAACGTATCAAATACAAATCAAGTTTTATTGTTGAACATTAAACCAGACTGGACTACCCAAGACACAGCAGTCATTGTAAACTGTGCAAGCAGAATGTTAGGACCCTTCATGACATTTACTTCTAAAAGCCTGTAATATTTATGACATGAGCACATGACTTTAACCCAGGACACCGCTGTTCTTGCTCTCATGAAACCATTTGTGTACTTTCATACCGAGCTCACGTACAAAACCTCATTCACGTAACAAACACATTTATTTTGAACAATGATCTTTTGCTGAGCATGACCAAGATGTTTTGTTGCCTCAACCTCCTCAAGTATCTCCATTAACCGTGTGGAGGCTCGTTCCACCTGCTCATCAGGAGGAGCTAACGTTCACACACAGAGCTAATATTCAGAGATGATTTTCAGTTTATCGTGAAACGTGTTTGTCGTTAACTTGCAGTGTCTCTCGTATTCATAGTGGGTCTATTGTAACACAGATTTTGACTTTATTAAAATTATTTTTAAATGCAGACTGACCGGTTGTTCCGATAAATAGTAAGTCGACCCGAATGTGTGAGTTGTAACTGATTACTTATTTTAAAATACTCTTCATTAATATCCATACGCATCTACAGATGTGTCTCCACATTTACAGATCTCAATGCACTTGCAAACCTGAACACACATTTGGAGATTTTTGTTTTCCACCTTTGCAAAGTCGATCGCACACAAAGCAAAACAAAACACTCAGCAACTTGACACACATTTGTAAAAATAGTTCCGCTACAAAATGCCTCCAACGTTTCGGTGGTCAGTTTGGAGTACATATTCAAAACTAACCCTAACGCTGTATGTGCAAGGGACCATCAGCTTTATTTGCAAACTATCAAAATCACTATTAGCCACAAAATATTGAACTTCAAACAAATATTATAATTTCCTTTAAATGACAAAAACAGGAATTATAATGTAATGCTACAGGCAGAAGGGACCCGAGCACCAGCGGGTCCTGGCGAGCCTGGTGAGCAGCCAGTAGCTCCTGCTGCCATGGGTTCACAGCCCGCAGGAGGAGCTCCAACAGAAGAAGAGTCTTCACATCTCACTCCGTTGTCTTCATTTTCATATTTTTTCGCAGAGACCTCCCATACTACTCCTCCTCCTCCTCTTCCTCCTCCTCCTCCTTCCCATCCTCCTCCAACTCTTCCTCCATGTTTTAATTGACTGCTCTCTCAGAGTGTCGTGGGACCCGGCACAACAGTTTGCCATCCCCCTGTGATCCTCACAGGGACTCGGGTACCGCTCCGTGAGATCCGTGTGACCAGCGCCCAGCGACAAGCGTCCAGCGTCTAGCGCCCAGCAACCAGACCAGCGACCAGTGACCAGCGCCCAGCGTCCAGCAACCAGCCCAGCGCCCAGCGTCCAGCGCCCAGCAACCTGACCAGCGACCAGTGACCAGCGCCCAGCGACAAGCGTCCAGCGTCTAGTGCCCAGCAACCAAACCAGCGACCAGTGACCAGCGACCAGTGACCAGCGCCCAGCGCCCAGCGTCCAGCGCCCAGCGTCCAGCAACCAGACCAGCGTCCAGCGTCCAGCGCCCAGCGTCCAGCAACCAGACCAGCGACCAGCGTCCAGCGCCCAGCGTCCAGCGCCCAGCGTCCAGCAACCAGACCAGCGCCCAGCGTCCAGCAACCAGACCAGCGCCCAGCGTCCAGCAACCAGACCAGCGTCCAGCGACCAGCGTCCAGCGTCCAGCAACCAGTCCAGCGCCCAGCAACCTGACCAGCGACCAGCGACCAGCAACCAGTCCAGCGACCAGCGTCCAGCGCCCAGCGTCCAGCGCCCAGCGTCCAGCAACCAGACCAGCGACCAGCGTCCAGCGTCCAGCGCCCAGCAACCAGACCAGCGCCCAGTGACCAGTGACCAGCGTCCAGCAACCAGACCAGCGACCAGCGACCAGCGTCCAGCGTCCAGCGTCCAGCAACCAGACCAGCGACCAGCGTCCAGCAACCAGTCCAGCGCCCAGCAACCAGACCAGCGACCAGCGTCCAGCGCCCAGCGTCCAGCAACCAGACCAGCGACCAGCGTCCAGCGTCCAGCGTCCAGCAACCAGACCAGCGACCAGCGTCCAGCGCCCAGCAACCAGACCAGCTCCCAGCGCCCAGCGTCCAGCGCCCAGCAACCAGACCAGCGACCAGCGACCAGCGACCAACGACCAACGACCAGCGACCAGCGTCCAGCGTCCAGCCCAGCGACCAGCCCAGCGCCCAGCGCCTGAGCGCACGGTGGAGACCAGCTTGTTATACAGCCCGACTCCGGGAGGAAAGCAGTCACCTCCGTCCTTTTCAGAAACACTCTCTGTGAGGTATTGGATGCTGCTCTTTATGTCAAGTGGACTTATTTTGATTCTCAGAGAAAAGGGAGCCAAACATTACTCAGCGGTGAAGCCTGATGATTGTATTTATGCACGGCAGGCGCCCCAGCAGCCAGGGCAGCGTTTCTCCTTCTTCTCCTCCACCAAAGCGATGTTGATAACAGGGAACTCCATCCAGGAAGCCGACCCCGGCCCGGTGTCGCTCCCATCATTTATTTGCTCTTTTGACCGTTGTAAAAAGTGATTTTGTAGTGTGTGCTGGGATAAACACAGCGAGCTGAGCCCCAACAAGCGGATGAAAGGAAACTGTAAGGGAATGATTTCCCACCTGGATTCAGGATCAGCAGTTTGGAAGCGGCGCAGCGCCTCCACGACATCACTGAGTCTGCGCATGGAGGCCGCAGCATTGCATCGCGCCTTCACTGTCTGATGCAGACGCGCCGCTGCACAGCTCGACTGGGGAGGAAGTCTGAGAAAGCGCGTGAGAAGTTGAGTTAAATCATGCCAAGTTGAAGAACATACAAACTTAGTGAGAGATTATAGCTGGAGTCACTTCACATCAGGCGGATCCACCAGGGAGCTGATGGAGCAGGAGGAGCAGGAGGAGCCGTCTCTTCTCACTCGCATCCATTGGGGGGTTTGATGGAGGAAAAGAAAAGAAGGAAGGGAATCACAAAGCACGAGGCGGAGAGATCCAGGGCTCCGCTACACGTCGGGCCTGTCATCTTCTGGAGACGTTTTGATATTTCCTCCCCGTCTTAGCCCCCTTCAGATTGGCTAAGGGCTGTTTTCAAATGCACTGCACTCATCACGAGGGGGATGATGAAGATGGAAAATTCCAAAATAGTTGACTGATAAAAAGGGAGAACGGGATATTTAATATCCTCACATGTCAGGTGTCAGTTGTTGAACACTCTGTCGCCGTCTATCTTTGGATGAGGATCTGTTTCACTGACGGTGATACGTCTAATAGGCATTTAGCTATCACTGTTGCTTCGACTGCACCGAGGCCATGAAGCCTTCCCACCGCCGCCTGCTGAAGACAGGCTGAGCCGAGGAGGATAATTGGACTCCTATGGATGGGAAAACCACGGGATGTGGCAAATCGGAGCGCCGAGCCCGTTAAAGAGAGCGAGGTCATCTGTGATGAGGGCGTGTTGCGAGGATGAGGACACGTGTTGTTGTGAGCGGGTCCACCTTGAAGGAGCAGCCCGAGCCACCGAGAGGAAGCTGCTGCTTCTCTTTCACTTCACAGCCGGCTGGTTGATCCTCCACCCGAGGCTCAGAGTGGAGGACGCCGTCCCCAGAGTCCCACCTGCTCTGCCCTCACAACTGCAAACAGCTGGGATGTGTTCAGGTTGCCCCTCAGTCGTCCTCACAGAGCCGTGGTCCTGGAACAACGGCCTCCAACACCAGCTCTTGACGCTCCATCGCTCCTCACAGGGACCGGAGGGTCGCTGCAGAGGCCGCGCCTCCGGGCGTTAACGCCACCATTCAAACGCTTCCAGCTCCTCCACTTACAGCCAGAGTGTTCAGGTCAGGAGACGAGGATTCATTTTTCCAGTGTTTATGCAACACGTCCTGATTATATCATTTTAGATGAACATAAATTACACTCTTAATGACATATTTCTAGATAAATACTTTTAGTTTAACCTATAAACACAAGAAACAGGGATTTTATTCATTCAGACACACACACACACACACACACACACACACACAGACAGATAAGAATCCCTTTGACTTCCCTTTAATCAGCTTTTGCTTTGCACATATGGTGCAAACTTATTTCAAAATGTTCAATATTATTAGGAGTTATGTGAGGGTTTAATGCCATTCGAGGCTCATTAACTACAGTTGCATTAATAACCCAGCTACTCTATTCAACATGCTTTATTTTGCGCACTGATTTATAAGCATAAGCTCATTATGAAGACATTTACAGTGTATTATTAGTTATATAATCAAAGGCATTAGGGTCTAAATGTTCAGTGTTCAGAACCAGCACAGCGACTGTACATCAAGAGGTGTTCATATGGTCACAATGACAAACATGTATTTATATATTTCATTGTTTACGTAGAACTGTCCTCTTCAAGCATCTTTTGTTATCGTTATGCACCACACGATGAACAGGGAGGAGTGGCTGTAGCCTGTCACACACACAACAACGACACAGCAAGCAGCCATGGACATGACACAGTCACCCAGCTGGGTTAGCTTAGCATCACTCTGGGTGCTGATTGTCTCCACACTGATTCATGCAGCCCCACCCGTCATACTTACAGGACATCAATGTGAACTGAACCAGAAGCAGATATACCAATCAATACCAAGCAAACAGAGGAAACCTCTGACCGTCTTGGCTTGAATGCCTCTGATGCATGATGGGATACAGGAGTCACCGGGATGTGATGTGTGACGTACACACTGGCTCTTGGTTCTACTGCCTCCATGTTCACAGAGCCCCGTTGCCTGTTCAGCCGGCAGTACGTGGCTGCTCACTTGGGTTTGTTTTGACGCGTTTGATTAAAGACCATGTCCAGTAGTGAAGTCCTGTATGTTTATTCTAACTACAAAACCCAAACAACAACCTCATCGGCATAACTTAGCAGTATTCAAATCATAAAACAAATCATAAACAATGTTCCTTTCCGGTTGCAGCATTGTCCCGTGCAACGTCCCACACCATGCTTCCATAAAACGGTCAACAACTGTTTGCTTTCCCAAAATGAGCAGCGCCTGACCTCAATGCCTCGCCTCGTTCTCCAGGGCCGGCCGCTACGGCGTTGCGCCCCCAGTGGTGGGAGGTCCAACGTTACCAAAACCTGCAAAATGGCTCTGACAGTTCATGTTGACATAAAACCCAGTTCTTTGTTGTGAACTTGTCTGCTGCGTGTGTGCATGCGTGCGTGTGTGCATGCGTGTGTGTGTATGTGTGTGCATGCGTGCGTGTGTGCATGCGTGTGTGTGTATGTGTGTGCATGCGTGTGTGCATGTGTGTGTCTGTATGTGTGTGTCCCGGCCCTGCAGAGAGGCTGAGGACCGGCTGGAGGACGCGGTCTGCAGTCTCAACAGAGGGTTCCCTTTCCTGTTGAGCCGCTGGAGATGAAGCTCTCTGAAGGCCAAAGTGACCACGCCTCCGCTCACAGGGACTCTTTGTCACGCCGTCTCTTTGCCACAGAAGATCTTTTGCGGTCACGTTGGTTTCTACAGAAATATAATACTTGAACGAGCGTGCGAGAGCTGGCAGTAAGCACAGAGACGCTAACTTCAACCAAACACAGGATAGTACTGCATCTTTAACCATTGCATTGTACATCAGCCAATCCCAGCAGGTCGTGAATGCACTTTTTCAGTTCAACCAATCAGCTCACAGAGAGACAGCCGTGGGACCGCCCTTCATTGAACAGGACCAAACCAAAGGAAATCCATCAGATAAACATGTCTGGCAGAGAGAAAGACTGCACTACATGCTCGTATTGGATATGGATTGATTAATATCATTTTCTTTTCAAAGACAAAAACAAGCCGATGCTCATGGACGGTGATCACATGTGTTCATGCGCGGTAATGATTCAGAGAAGTTCCCCGGGCGTTGTGAGGAGAGACTCCTCTGCTTCCATTATGTATCCTGTTTTATTCAATCATCGCATTGCTCTATCGCTGACGTTTGGTCAATACTGCAATCTTCTGGTGATCAGAAGATGGCAGACAGCGCGCTGCACAGAACGCCACCAGCCTCCAGGTCCATGCACTAAAACAAGGTATTGAGTGAGAAACAACAACTTGATGACTATCTCCCAGTTTTTATTCTGCTCTTTGAAGGCTATTGAGTAAACAGTTTATACATCCTTAAAGGTCTGGCACAGATTTCTGTCCATATATTTAGGATTTATACATGAGAACTGCCTCGATACACCATAATATGTACGAAAGGGTTCTCACATATAAACCAACTGTGCATCACATCTGTGAGGAAAACTAAAGATCTTTAGCACTCTTATTCATTTTGGTTTCTTTCTTGTGTTTCTTTGTTTACACACAATAGTAATAGTAATAGTTGTTGTTTGAACGTTCCCTGAAGGCCACCGTAGTTCTCTGACACGCTCGTGTACGGTAACGTGAGCCGCAGAGCGCAACAACTCCTGTTGGTCCTGCAGTCGTGATGTGATGTGCCAACCTCTCAGCGCCCTACTTCCTGCACACTGGCCCTTTAAGAGCGAGAAGCCTTCAAAGCAGCGGCGATGGTTCAACACAGGACTTTGACTCAGGAGACCGGCGGCGGGTCCTGCATTAAACTGAAGATTGAGTGATTTTTGCGTCATAACCCCACTGAGTCACATGACATGACGTCCACAGCGTAGGTTGCTTATTTTAAACACTTGTTACCTCAACCTGAAACCTTCAGGATAACGGGTTGGAGGTTTCTGCCCTATCATAGGACGAGCTCACGATGGGATGAGGATCAGAACCTGTTGTTGGTCTACATCCCTGAGCAGCTTCGTTGTCACGATGCTCTCATGCACATCATATTATTGACCTGCTATAAAGAGCTGGTTCCTCAGAGGAGACACATTGCTGGTTATTTTTTGACTGGCTCAATAATTAACTGCTCTTCGTCCTTTTTCTTTGGCTGTTGCATCACCTCATCTGTTGCTCTGGCCACAGAACGCATGTCTCCATAGATTGCCACAATGTGAATATTTAAAGGAAACAGCATGAATAAATCAATGCCCTGCAACTGGATGTACTTATCAGCCAGATTCTGTGACAGACAACTGCATCAAACCCAAGCTCTGCTTCTGACGCATCCGGCTCGACGAGGATTCAGACACTGTAGGTTTAAGAGACCTTATGGTCTTTGGGAAACAGTAAAACAAAGTCTAGCATTCATATGCTGTTCTGTTAGCATTCAATCACCGTTGCTGTACTTCCAGTGCATGCTGAGTCTGTTGAGTGATGAAAACATCACAAGTGTTCTCCTGGAGCTGCAGGGCGGCCTGCTTGTCAAAATGTACCCGTGAAGGAGCGCAAGAGTTCAGGCCTCTGCTGCAACACTTGTATATATTTAAGTGTTAGTTGATGGCAGTGTTTTTCATTTCACACATTTGACCTCTGACTTTCCACTGCATCAAGCCGAGCTGCAGAGAATCCAGGCTGAGACGCAGAAACTCGGACCGACATACACAAGAGCTGTCAGCCAATCGGCAGTGGAGAGCACAGGAAGCAGAATTAAGTGTTAATGAGAACACAATGTGACTTGTGTCACCAGATTTGTCTCAGATTCACCAACAAGGATAGAACATCCCGCTGCGCCTGTGGAGCGCGGCCGCCACGCAGCCAGGCCATAAAACTGGATTTACAAAATGGATTCAAGCAGACGTCTTGCCCTTGCTGTGCTGTGGGATGAGGAGGAGGAAGAAGTCCCAAAAAAGGTTTTGGGTTCACGATATTACAAAAAAAAGAAGAAAGACCGCGAATTGTGTCTGGATGACGAGAGCGTTCAGTTGTTCTTGGGGCTGAGCAGGAGTCAGCTGGAGCGTCTCTGAGGAGTCGTGAGTTCAGTCGTGACTGAAACAAACGCTAGAGAAACGCAACGCGCAGCCTTTAAAAGGCGCATGAAAGGCGCGCTGTGCCAGAGGAAAACAATGGTTCTGCTAGCGACGTGTTTTTGAGAGTCGCGTCTGGTGTGATCGGCCATATCAGCCGCTGAGCTCCTCCCAGAAACCAAAGAGCCAGAGCCGTGCTGGCTGCTGGGAGCCATCAAGCAAAACTGAAACAAATCGGTTTCAATGACTGAACTGACTATTTGCAGTGACACATGTAATATGCTTAACGTTTGGTTTGGTCAAGTAAACCGACGCGGCTTAAAGGAAAGTCCACATGAGGGTTAGAAGAATCACACAATGTTGGAAAGAGACAGGATGAAGGGCACAACCTGTGGCGTTTGGAGTGCAATGACCACATGGAGCCGCTTCCTCTCTTCTGCGCTCAGCATTCACACAGCCGCTCATCAGGGGACACAACTCTGTCCTTTAAGTCCTAACACCGTCGAGTGGCAGCTTTCAACCTGAACTGAACCAAGAAGTTGTAACGTGGAGTTATGAGTTCTACAGTGTACAAGTTTTAATTCTTCATCATCATCATTGAACCTTCACCAGCAGAGATGAAGAGTCAGAGGACACCAGCGTGGTGAAGGTTCATCTTCAGGGGAACACAAACATTCAGTCTCATGGTAGCTGAAGAGGGAACGGTGGCGGATCCCAAAGTCCTCTGGGAACCTCATGTCAGGACACAATGTCATGGAAATACAAGAGTTCTTCAGGTATTTCAGTCAGCGTCCGAAGTCTTGGAGAGGTTTACAGAATAGAATCTGAAACTGGTCTGAAACATTTTGTTGGTACGGCCATGTGTGAACTGGATCCATCCGGATCAAAGGTGTTGCCTTCAGGAGCCCAGTATAACATGCTGGAGTACAGACCTGACAACCCGCTTTTAACCTTCTTAAATGAAACGTCGTAATAACGTACTCATGGTAAAACTATCATATCTAATATCTATAATATTGATGCTGATGAAGCACAAAAGTTGTACACAGACAATAAAATGCAATCCAAGTCCTTGAAGAGAGAGCAAAATAGAAATGTACAAACATACAGTATGTGTGCCTCTTCGCTGTCTATGTTGATATAATAATGACGGGACCTTGGCCTCCGCCGGTATTGCCTTCCTCGCAATCCCATAGTATCAATTGAGTCAATCAGAGCTTATTCAGAGGCTGGCGAGGAGACCGGGACCTGATCTCCAGATCCAGGCTGGCATTATCATTCATATTAAACAATAACCCAATGGCACTTATTTTCAGAGAACAATATCAGTGGTCAATCAATAATGCATCCAAGGTTCAATTTGAAATTGATATTCTGCTTGCAGTTAATATGGTGTGGCTGCTCCGCTGCGGCTCCGTGTCGATGAAGGAATTACCTGGCTAAATAATCAAAGGCTGTGGTGTGAGCGCTGCTACACAGCAGATATTTATCTCCTGGGAGGACGGCTTAATATCGCCGGAAACATTAATATAAGAGGAGGATAAGCAAATACTGGCGGAGATAAGATGACTGCTATCAAGCAGCTAAACGATTTCCGACTACCACATGTCAATAATGGGAAAGCTTATGCATTTGTAAAAGTTCTGCTTTATTGCCGATTTACATAGAAATTGCCTTATTTTAGACTAAATAAGGACTTCTTTCATTCTCTCATTACAGCTCTTTATCCGAGGTCTGGGATGGGATGCAGCACTGATGGAGGGTGTTCCTGTGCTGCTGCACCGCACTGATGGAGCAATTTTCATCACTTAAGACTGGCCTTCCCATTCTTTTGTTGCTTATCAGAGGGGTGAGAAACACGAGTACTCGAGTACACGACTGAAGTACACGACTGAAGTACACTTCTTGGGACTACCAGTGGTGGAATGTAACACAGTAGTTTTATTTTGTTACTGTACTTGAGTACATATTTTACGTATCTGTACTTTAATTAAAATGTGTCGTTATTCGTTACATTTCATGAAGTTTCACGAAAATGTTGCCGACACAAAAATATGGATTGCGTTCAGCACCGTAACGGAAACACATAAAGCCCCCCCCCCCACACACACACACACACACACCGCAGGAGGGGCGGGGCTCTCCCAGAATACACTGCGGCCCAACACCACCACCGGTCCGCGTAGCAGGGTCCGAGCTACGCTACTGGTAGCTAGCTATCGCTCGCCGGTCTGTGTGACCATCTGACCCGTTTCAACTGTCTCCTACAAATCAGGTTCCCGCAGAACTAAAACGTGTCTTCAATCACGGTGACTAGAAAAGTATTTTCCTCTCGATCACGTCGGGACGACAAATACGTTGATTATACGTCTGTGTTGTACTGCAGTGACTTTACTGCACGAGAAGGAGTTCATCGCCCACTTTGTGTTCACAAACAACCCGACTCAGAGAAGACCGGACCGGTACGACGCGGCCGTTACCTTGTCATTACCTTGTGTGATCACATGTACAGTACATCAACGGACCGAGTTGGCACAGTATCTGGTGGGCCAGTCTGGACCAAACAGTCCAGGGCCAAATTTTTGTCCTAGTCCAGGCCTGGTTGGATTGTGCTCTCCCTCTGTGGCAAAGCATTAGCCCACAAAGACCAGAAGAATAATTATCATTTCAGGAGAACAAATATTACGCCTTGGGCTTCAGTTATTGTCATGCATTTGCTCCCTTTGTGTCTGACTAGAGTCTTTTTTTAACATATTGAAACCTGCTTTGCTTCCACGTGTGTAGATCTGGAGCATGAAGAGCTGGTGGACAGGAAGCAGTCACTGATCCCCTCAGGCCATGCAGACAGGAAGTGACACACTGCTTGGTCTGATGCTGCACTTACTTTATGAAGGTATCGATGCTTTTGATTTGATCATCATGATGTCAAATCAATGATTACAGCTGTACGAGACTGACGTCACGTCCTGCGTCACGTCCTGCGTCACGCCCTGCATCACGTCCTGCGTCACGCCCTGCGTCACCTCCTGCGTCACGCCCTGCGTCACGCCCTGCGTCACGCCCTGCGTCACCTCCTGCGTCACGCCCTGCGTCACGCCCTGCGTCACGCCCTGCGTCACCTCCTGCGTCACGTCCTGCGTCACGCCCTGCGTCACGCCCTGCGTCACCTCCTGCGTCACGTCCTGCGTCACGCCCTGCGTCACCTCCTGCGTCACGCCCTGCGTCACGCCCTGCGTCACCTCCTGCGTCACCTCCTGCGTCACGTCCTGCGTCACGCCCTGCGTCACCTCCTGCGTCACGTCCTGCGTCACGCCCTGCGTCACGCCCTGCGTCACGTCCTGCGTCACCTCCTGCGTCACGCCCTGCGTCACCTCCTGCGTCACGTCCTGCGTCACGCCCTGCGTCACGTCCTGCGTCACGCCCTGCGTCACGCCCTGGGTCACGCCCTGGGTCACGCCCTGCGTCACGCCCTGGGTCACGCCCTGGGTCACGCCCTGCGTCACGTCCTGGGTCACGCCCTGCGTCATGCCCTGCGTCATGTCCTGGGTCACGTCCTGCTTCACGCCCTGGGTCACGCCCTGGGTCACCTCTTGGGTCACGCCCTGGGTCACGTCCTGCTTCACGCCCTGGGTCACGCCCTGGGTCACGTCTTGGGTCACGCCCTGGGTCACGTCTTGGGTCACGCCCTGGGTCACGTCCTGGGTCACGTCCTGGGTCACGTCTTGGGTCACGCCCTGCGTCAGGTCCATCAGTACCTTCTGACGACAATAACCTGTAATATCGCAGCTCGGTTAGCGACATTAAGGTTCCATGTTCCATATCCATGTTTCAATAAATGCTGAATACATGAACAACTGTTGAAAACAACTCTGTATGAAGAAGAGAGACTTCGTCGGGTCAGGAGAGCCTGGCTGTCGTTAACGTGACTATCAGTAAACATGGCATTTCATTGGTTCTCAGTTTGAACAGAGGTCTTCTGGGTAACAGTCCTGTGTTAATAATCCAGGTGTATTTAACATGATGAAATGAAGTGGAGGTTGTCCCGCTCTGCCTCAACTAAAGCTGTGTTTACCTCAACGTGTCCGCCATCAGGACTGTTGGGGCTCTTACTGCGACAGTTTGTTCTTAATAAGTTGATCATTTAGAGAAGGAATAAAAGAGTCTCTCTGGGTTTTGTTTTTGTATGCAACATTTCATTCAATTGTCTAATTTAATGTGGTACTATATGTTGTACAGATTGCATGTTTCCTTTTATCCCTGTAGCTATACATATTAGGCCATATTTATGCTGCAACAGCTAAATCAGCAATTGACCCATTTAATGGAAAATGACCGAATGCGGCGCAGAAGGCTGGAGCCAACTTTCACTCCATGCAAGACGGCATCATCAAAGACCGAGTAAAGTTTATTCCAACTAATTGGCAGCAACATAAAAGGGAGATTGAGCAGCATTGGAAGACACAGAAAAAAAGAAAAAGAAGACCAAATCTTTTTTTTTAATTCATCTAACTGCTTTCTCTCATACGGCAGAAACAAAGCATTTGCTCGTTAATGATGAAAGAGCGCCATAACTCCCATGTTGACTGACGATCACTGAGATGTATGACACCTCTCAACTTGTCATAGAGGACTTATTTGTACTCTGCTGCGATCCATTCTGTGAGGAAAGACCAGATGTCCCGTCTTAATTAGGCCGGCAGTGATGTTTTTAATGACTTCTAGCCCATTACAGGCAGACTTTCACATCTTCCTCCTGTCACTCCTGCTGCTCTTTGTCTCACTGCAGCGCCACGCTGACACGTCCACACGCTGCAGACAGACACACACACGCTGCAGACACACACACACGCTGCAGACAGACAGGAAGACAGACACACACATGCTGCAGACAGACACACACACGCTGCAGACACACACACACGCTGCAGACAGACACACACACGCTGCAGACAGACACACACACGCTGCAGACAGACACACACGCTGCAGACAGACACACACACGCTGCAGACAGACACACACACGCTGCAGACAGACACACACGCTGCAGACAGACACGCACACGCTGCAGACAGACACACACACGCTGCAGACAGACACACACACGCTGCAGACACACACACACACGCTGCAGACAGACACACACACGCTGCAGACAGACACACACGCTGCAGACAGACACACACACGCTGCAGACAGACACACACGCTGCAGACAGACACACACACGCTGCAGACAGACACACACACGCTGCAGACAGACACACACACGCTGCAGACAGACACACACACGCTGCAGACAGACACACACACGCTGCAGACAGACACGCACACGCTGCAGACAGACACACACACGCTGCAGACAGACACACACACGCTGCAGACAGACACACACGCTGCAGACAGACACACACACGCTGCAGACAGACACACACACGCTGCAGACAGACACACGCTGCAGACAGACACACACATGCTGCAGACAGACACACACACGCTGCAGACAGACACACACACGCTGCAGACAGACACACGCTGCAGACAGACACACACACGCTGCAGACAGACACACACGCTGCAGACAGACACACACACGCTGCAGACAGACACACACACGCTGCAGACAGACACGCACACGCTGCAGACAGACACACACGCTGCAGACACACACACGCTGCAGACAGACACACACACGCTGCAGACAGACACACACACGCTGCAGACAGACACACACACGCTGCAGACAGACACACACACGCTGCAGACACACACACACGCTGCAGACAGACACACACGCTGCAGACAGACACACACACGCTGCAGACAGACACACACACGCTGCAGACAGACACACACGCTGCAGACAGACACACACGCTGCAGACACACACACGCTGCAGACAGACACACACACGCTGCAGACACACACACACGCTGCAGACAGACACACACGCTGCAGACAGACACACACACGCTGCAGACAGACACACACACGCTGCAGACAGACACACACGCTGCAGACAGACACACACGCTGCAGACACACACACGCTGCAGACAGACACACACATGCTGCAGACAGACACACACATGCTGCAGACAGACACACACGCTGCAGACAGACACACACGCTGCAGACACACACACGCTGCAGACACACACACACGCTGCAGACAGACACACACGCTGCAGACAGACACACACACGCTGCAGACAGACACACACACGCTGCAGACAGACACACGCTGCAGACAGACACACACACGCTGCAGACAGACACACACGCTGCAGACAGACACACACACGCTGCAGACACACACACACGCTGCAGACAGACACACACGCTGCAGACAGACACACACACGCTGCAGACAGACACACACACGCTGCAGACAGACACACACGCTGCAGACAGACACACACGCTGCAGACACACACACGCTGCAGACAGACACACACATGCTGCAGACAGACACACACATGCTGCAGACAGACACACACACGCTGCAGACACACACACACACGCTGCAGACACACACACACACGCTGCAGACACACACACACACGCTGCAGACAGACACACACACGCTGCAGACACACACACACACGCTGCAGACAGACACACACACGCTGCAGACAGACACACACACGCTGCAGACAGACACACACACGCTGCAGACAGACACACACACGCTGCAGACAGACACACACACGCTGCAGACACACACACGCTGCAGACAGACACACACATGCTGCAGACAGACACACACACGCTGCAGACAGACACACACACGCTGCAGACAGACACACGCTGCAGACAGACACACACACGCTGCAGACAGACACACACGCTGCAGACAGACACACACACGCTGCAGACAGACACACACACGCTGCAGACAGACACGCACACGCTGCAGACAGACACACACGCTGCAGACACACACACGCTGCAGACAGACACACACACGCTGCAGACAGACACACACACGCTGCAGACAGACACACACACGCTGCAGACAGACACACACACGCTGCAGACACACACACACGCTGCAGACAGACACACACGCTGCAGACAGACACACACACGCTGCAGACAGACACACACACGCTGCAGACAGACACACACGCTGCAGACAGACACACACACGCTGCAGACACACACATGCTGCAGACAGACACACACACGCTGCAGACAGACACACACACGCTGCAGACACACACATGCTGCAGACAGACACACACACGCTGCAGACACACACACGCTGCAGACAGACACACACATGCTGCAGACAGACACACACACGCTGCAGACAGACACACACACGCTGCAGACAGACACACACACGCTGCAGACAGACACACACACACGCTGCAGACAGACACACACGCTGCAGACAGACACACACACGCTGCAGACATACACACACACGCTGCAGACAGACACACACACGCTGCAGACAGACACACACACATGCTGCAGACAGACAGGGAGAACACGTGTGTGTGTCTGTATGTGTGTAGGTGTGTCTGCGTGTGTCTGTGTGCATGTGTGTAGGTGTGTGTGGCTGACAGAGAATAGAATCTGTTGTCCTGAATGAAGCATCTTCATCTTCTCTGTTGTTCTTCATCACTTGTTCTTCATCTTAGCGTGTTCTCTGTTGTTCTTCATCACTTGTTCTTCATCTTAGCGTGTTCTCTGTTGTTCTTCATCACTTGTTCTTCGTCTTAGCGTGTTCTCTGTTCTTCATCACTTGTTCTTCGTCTTAGCGTGTTCTCTGTTGTTCTTCATCACTTGTTCTTCATCTTAGCGTGTTCTCTGTTGTTCTTCATCACTTGTTCTTCATCTTAGCGTGTTCTCTGTTGTTCTTCATCACTTGTTCTTCGTCTTAGCGTGTTCTCTGTTCTTCATCACTTGTTCTTCGTCTTAGCGTGTTCTCTGTTGTTCTTCATCACTTGTTCTTCGTCTTAGCGTGTTCTCTGTTGTTCTTCATCACTTGTTCTTCGTCTTAGCGTGTTCTCTGTTGTTCTTCATCACTTGTTCTTCATCTTAGCGTGTTCTCTGTTGTTCTCCATCACTTGTTCTTCATCTTAGCGTGTTCTCTGTTCTTCATCACTTGTTCTTCATCTTAGCGTGTTCTCTGTTGTTCTCCATCACTTGTTCTTCGTCTTAGCGTGTTCTCTGTTGTTCTCCATCACTTGTTCTTCATCTTAGCGTGTTCTCTGTTGTTCTCCATCACTTGTTCTTCGTCTTAGCGTGTTCTCTGTTCTCCATCACTTGTTCTTCATCCTAGCGTGTTCTCTGTTGTTCTCCATCATGCTCTCTTCATTGATGGACTGTGAGCACGTATTGTAAAGTATATTTAATTCATGGTATATAAAGTTGAAAAAGTAGGCCATGGTAGTTGATGCAGGATCTGCTGCGTGTGCTCCTTAAATAATAGTGCAAAGGAAGGAAAAAGCCTCCCTCCAAGGATGCGTTAGTTCTCTCTAAGGTTTAGAGTCAGACAACACCTTCTTCTCTTTCTTCCTCCCCTTTGCTCCAGCTCTCTTTCTTCTGTTTGCTTATTCTGGAGTTGAGCTCCTCGCCTTTTTTTCCTCCTTCTTTTTTATTGTACTTTTCTCGGCAGCCCAGACAGCATCACATTGTCAGGATGTCTTCCTCTGGTTCATCTCAACTAGATCAGGGCTCAACACGGGGATCGGCGTCAGAGTTTAGAGCTGGAGATCAGATATGAATATAATATATTTGCAGTGCATGGCTGCGTGTGATGTGTGGATGAGCAGCATGAGCAGCGCAGCCTCTCTGCACATGAACACCACCTCAAGGTAAAGAGAGGAGTAAGTTTCTGAACAAATGTTATTGCTTGCTGTAATGAGGGTATAAAATGTTATTAATATTTCAGAACAAGCCCTATTTTTCATTTCTGAAACCCACTGTGGGGCTCCTTTTCAAAGGGTTTCAGTCAAAACCCAATGGGAGATTCAATTGACTTTAATCTTGCATTCGTTTGAAAATTTGAGCCCATTAGTTAACTTTGCCTTCTCTGTGCAGTTTTTCATTGCATTTCAATGAAGCCGCTTTCCTGTGGTGTTAAAACACTAATAGTTGCTTCAAATAGCAAATGAGAGAGCGGGAGCACGAGAGAGAGTAAGAGAGGGAGGGAGAAGGAGGAGGAGATGGTGAGGACCATCAAACATATTATTGTGGAACGTCTATATTTTCTATTTGGATGATCCATATATATCTGACCTTGCTGTGAGGTACAGTCATCATATATTTATGTGCTGCAGTGACTCATTTGCAGATTGAGACATTAGGTATGCTGCGCCACCGTTCACGCTCTGACAGCATCACACAGCGATGCTAATTGGTGAAACGCATCGTGGCTGCAGCGATGAGGTCACAGCGGCCCAAATAAAATAAAGGAATAAGGGCGGGACCTGAATTATTCCCTTTGATGTCCATCGGACCTCGGAAGGGAGTCGGTGTAATTGCTCCTCTCTCTCTTCCTGGACAGTGTTCACATGTCTCTCTCTCTCGCTCGCTCTCTCTCGCTCTCTCTCTCGCTCTCTCTCTCGCTCGCTCTCTCTCGCTCGCTCTCTCTCGCTCTCTCTCGCTCTCTCTCTCGCTCTCTCTCTCGCTCTCTTTCGCTCACCTGCACTCAGCCCAACTTTGGAGGTTTCCTCACCTGAGGCCAGCTCATCTCCACTCAGTATGATGGATGTGAATGCAATTCATACTCTATATCCCCTTTAGACTTTATGTTCTCAGCATCTCGGAAATTGCCTTTTTTTGGATTCATGAGCGAGGGCATTGAAAACCTCCCAGCAGCGCTTTCACCAAACATTTTTCAAAAGGTGTTTGTGTCACTGAGCTCATCTGGCGCTGCGCTCAGCAGCTTTCAACCAAACGTCATTACGCCTTCTCATCGCGGGCTAAACAGCTATCTTATTCACCCAAGAATCCCCATTCATGAAAAGTAGGTCAAGTGCACAGCTCCAAAGAGGAATGCCAAAACCTCCCGGCCGCCGGCCCGGCCGCCGGCCCGGCCCCGTGGAAGACCGGAGCGTGCAGAGGGAAGTCTCTCCAGCGGTTTGTCACGCCTCCCAGCCGGCTCCGGCTGACGTTAATGTATGTTCACATCAAAGGAAACGATGAGGACGGCTATTTCCAAAGCTCTCTGCGTTGTTGGAGTTCTTAAACGCCTCTCCTGCTGCTGGTGGAGGCTGCGTCAAATTAAAATGAGTCAACAGATCTTATAGAAATGCCAAAGTATCTGCTGGGTTTCACGGCGCGGCCTTGTGGGATCCCTCTACCTCATCAAATGAAAGCTGGTGTTGTTGTTTCTGCTGCCTGTTTAATCAAGCAGCCCATCCCCCTCCCGGCATCATCACAAGCTACTGACACAATGCCTGACTAATCCTACGCCCAGCTTTGGGATATGGCACCCACACAGTCAAATGAGCAAACAAAGAAGCTTAAGTCCTCCATACTGGATTAAGGAGGTATAGGAATAATGGCGGCCATAGATACTCAGTGAGCTCACCCCACCGCACCAAGCCAAGTGTCTCAGACTGTCTGAGCCCGGCCTAGCCGAGCCCATCTGTCAGGACCGGGTCCTGGACCTGCGGGGTGACTGTGACCGTCATCAGTCTTGTCCATAAGCATCCACTTGGGACAGATGACCAATAGACATCCACAGGAACTGCTCACAGCTCACTGGGCTGCACCGCCTCTCGATCAGAACACAAAGAAGAATTTTGTGGAGACAAATGATTTGAAAACCGGTGTTCTCTCCTGGTGGAGGCCTCGCCGAGGGACCTGGACCCCAACCTGCTGTCACGTGTCTGTGCAGCTGCTCAAATAAAGGCAAAAAGATCTTTTTCAAATGTATAAACGTCTTCTGAGTAGAATTTTTACCACAACATGACAAAAACATCATCTACCTGGGAGACGAGCCGCTGCAGGCTGAGCTCTGCACATTGATATTAATCTACATCTGCACTGTGAGGCTGTGTTGGGCACAGCACTGTTTCAGCTCGACGAATGACATCATCAAATACTGTTGTCATATTGTTGGGACTTATTTGACATATTTCCTTATTATAACATGTATAGCAATGTTTGTTGCTCGTTGTTTGTTTTTGCCTTCACCTTCTCAGCCCTTCAAGGCTTCAGTGAGGTCTGTTCAAGTAGTCGTACAAATGAGTTCTGATACTTGTCTTATTTTATATTCTTTTCTCAGAATGTATTTGTGAAAAGATAAAATAAAAAATATATAATATCTTGATTATAACTATGAGCACCCAACATAATCTGAGCAAGATTTCCCAAAAATGCCTTTCGGAGCCGCCCCGGATTTTTCCAACTCCATAGTTCATATCCTGAACAACCGACAGCGCGGAAGAGGCTCTTTGGAAACTCAAGGACCTGCAGGATAAAACAAAGCCTTGGCCAGTTACCAAGGAGTTCAGTCAAAAACTGTGTTGTTCGGTTCTAAAATGGAGAAGTTATAACCTTTATGCCTGAACCTGCTTGGATTGGGGCATGCTGGGTATTTACATTTGCATACATTTCTGCTTAAGACTTGTGACACATTCTAAGAAACATCCCCGTCTGAAAAGTCAAAGGAGTGGGAAAAGGAACGGCCGGCCGCAGATTGATTTTCAGGTACTGATGTACAACCCGAGGATCCATCACGGCCTCTCCGACCCGCCACTCACGAGATTACTGCAGGCTGACGGCTCAGGACATGTGTCTTTGTATTGAAATCCCGCTTTGTAAATTATTATGAACCATCCGCTCAACGTTGTGGGATCCTGGAGGAAACGTCTTTGACTTTTTCCATCGTTGGCTTGTCTGGTGACGGCGCTGTGTGTCAGCGAGCAAAGTAAGCTTTTCATTGGACGGAGTAACTGTCTGTTATGCATATCATAATACACATATCTTGAATGTTTAATCTTGAATCATAATAACATGCTGACAATGACAATTATTGTCATTATCATTATTCTGATAATATTTTGCTGTGAGATATTGAATGTTTAGAAGGTATACCGTCGTAGTGGAACACATTAGCATGCTAGCATGTCCTGAGCAGGTTTCTGACACATTCACATGTCGACCTGATTAAAGTCGGGATCACCGAGGTCCGAGGAATTCTTCCTTTAGCAATACTTATTACTTATACTTATTTAAACCAAAGTCAGTAGTATTTACTAAAATGTTGAACTATTCCCGACCGAGATAAAGATAGTAATAAAAGATAAAGTGCCCAAATCTGCAGTTCCTCAAATGTCCACCTGAGGAAGACTTTCATGTGAAAATGCCAAACTTTACAGCAGAAATAAACACGTTTACATCCAGTTTCTTAATAGCTAATATCAAATCTCCCTGTTCACTGTGCGGGGGAGAGTTATGAAGTAACTCACCTGTTAAAATACATGGCAGTGCCACGCCCTCAAAGCTCGCCAGCACAGCCACCGGCCTCATGAGCCAATCAGTGATGTTCACCAGACGAGCACATCAGGATTATCTCATCAGCGGCTGTGAGCCAATCAAAATGTGACGACTGGTTCCATCATGAGCCGCTGCCTTCATCACGGGGACCGACCGCTGCTGTCCACCAGCACAGTGTTTGGCAGCGATGGCAGCAGTATGCAGGACGCATGATGAACCGCCCGGCGCTCCACTGTCGTGTCATGAAAGATGGTGAGCATCCAGCACAACAAAGTGTGGACTCCCGATAGATTATGGAGCAGGTGGGATTAAATACTGGACTGGCCTGTTCAAAGCAGGGTGTGCATATTCCTACCAGCACATGTGCCGGTGTGTGTGTGCTGCTTTGTGCTTTGCGTATGTGTGTTTAGAAGCAGTATTTCTGTGTGTGTGTGTGTGTGTGTGTGTGTGTGTGTGTGTGCATCTGTGTGTCAGTGTGTCCACGAGTGTTTAAAGGCTCGGTCATTGGACCCGAGGGAAAGAGAAATGAAGGAAAAGGCACAGGGCAAAGTTGCACGTGGGGGTCTGTATCGAACCCGGGCCATCTCCTCACCGTCCTGCTGCATCCAATTTCAGCAGCGACGCTTCCTGTTAAACCCCATCAAACAGACACACGCGGCACAAAGGAAAACCTCATCTCCACGGGAAACTAATCCGCCGGTGTGCGCTGTAAGCCTGTCAGGTTTTTTTATTTTTTATTGAAAGAAGTCATCACTCATTTTGCCAAAGATTAAAAGTATGGCTAAATTGAGAAAATCCGCTTAGGAAATTGTGAATTTAAATAGTGAGTTGGAGAACAGCTAGAAGAGAAGCCGAGGCGGGTGGGGCGCGCAGACAGGTATGGGAGGTGAGATAAATTGAAAATATACATATTTTGTTTTTGTAGTTGGATTTCCCATCAGACTGTTTTTCATTTCCAGTGAAAGCAGAGGGAGGAGGCCAGCTGGAAGCAGGAGCCCCCCTCACCCCCACCCCACCCCATCCCCCTACCCCCCAGCAAGCCCCACCACACCCCCTCCACCACGCAGAGCCAGCCCCCCCCCCCCCCCCCCACCCCGCACAGCCCCCCCCTCCACCACGCAGAGCCAGCCCCCCCCCCCCTCCACCACACAGAGCCCCCCCCCTCCACCACGCAGAGCCAGCCCCCCCCCCCCTCCACCACGCAGAGCCCCCCCCCCCCTCCACCCCGCACAGCCCCCGATTGGAGATTCCCGCTGCAGAGTGAAATGACTTCCTGTGACTTTAGTTGCTTTGCTGTTGGCAACAAGTTGTTCTAGCAGCAGGAGAACGGCACTTGCTTAGTTTTGTCGTGTTGAGCCGGTCGGGGGCGTGTCCAGGGAGTGGCCTCTGCCAAACCCGACCGTGGCGAGTGAAAACACGCATGAGGTTCAACAGACGCACAGGCGGCTCATGTACGTATGTCCATCCTTTAAAACGAACAGCTTTGTGGTCCAGTGTAAGATTCACAGCCTTCATATCGTTCATGTGGCATGAAGACGCCGGCATGCTGTGTTCAGTCCATGCTGAAGGGTGAGGCTTCAGGTCAGGATGCTTGCATGGAGGACGGTGCCTGCAGTCAGCTGGGTTCAGTACACAGCTCCTGCTCTCGCATGGGGTTTGCTTTGCATGGCTGAAGAGAGCTGGAGCGGGTCTGACCTAAATACTGTTCTTCTATTTCAATAAAACCTACAAAATCAAATAAATGGAAGTACTACAAGTAAAAACAAGTCTCTTTTCCCTTCACCACATGTGTTGGAGCTGCTTTCCAACGGACTGATATCACTCGTCTACGAGAGGCTTCATGCGCTGGCCAGAGCGCCTGTGTTAGGTGATAATTATGTCAGCTCCCAGACCAAATGATGTATTATTTATTTTGCAGTAACTCGCTGATCCCTCTCCCTCTAACTGCTGGCTGAGATGTGTGCCCCTGGAGTGGTCATTAATCTGATATCTGGCCGGCCGGGCGCAGCCCCTATGATCCTGACCCAATCTCAGATCCTAATCCAAGGAGGAAGAGGGCTGCGGGCCAGGATTTGGAGGCCCCGGCTATCTCGCTCTTTATAATTGATAGGTTTTAGGCGATTATACGCTTCACGTGATTACGATCTATAACGACGTATTGATTGGACTGTAGTGGGATCCAAGCCGCTGCTTTTCACGCCAGACACCTACACCTCCTCTCCATCGCCCGGCATCTGGCTGCTGGACATTCTGGTTTGGAGCTATTTTGGACTTTGACATAAGGAAGACAGGCGGATACCGTGTGTGAAACACACACACACACACACACACACACACACACACACACACACACACACACACAGGCACAGGCACGCACAGGCACAGGCACGCACAGGCACACGCACACACACACACGTGCACACACACACGTGCACACACGCACACACACACGCACACGCACGCACATACACACACACACACAAAAACACAGGCACGCACACACACTCACACGCGCACACACACACAGATATGTTCTTGAACCAGAACATTGTATGAGGCCTTTTATTCTCCGTAGTATTTGGTGGTCAGGATCTTGCAGCTCTGAGACTGAAGGCTGAATTATACTCTTGCAACTACAACTGCAGCTGGCGACGCAGTCGCATTGACGGAGTCGTGTTGATTTTTAGTTCCTGTGTGTTTTCCATACTCCAGACCAGCAGGTGGCGCAACAACCTTTTAGAGTCGACCTGCACGCCGACGTTCACGACATCTCCCTCCAGGAATTCACCTCCATCTTTGTGTCCTGATACTCCGTCAGGTTTTATAAATGCTCATATTTGTGGACCTCTTCAGCCAAACGTTCTTCAACAGGATCCATTGTTCCTGTTTCTGCTGTGGCTTTTAAAAACAGAGGTATTATGCTATGAAACCGGAAATGAGCGATTCAGAAAGGACGTGGTTAGCGGACTAATCATATTCTTCCGGGCTGCGTACGGCTTGCGTTGCTTTGACGGATAGTCAGAAATTTGGGGTGATGCACGCAAAATGGCCGATTTGACCACGCGAGGTCGGCCATGCGTGTCTTGCGTGCTTTCGTCTCTCTAAAGCAGCCTTAACGGAGGGTTCTTCTCCAGTGAGTCCTGCTCTGCTGGTTTGTAGGAGAAGACATTTATTCTTCCTTTCATGTATTTATTCTCTTTTAAGTCCAGCGTCCACAGTGTACTTCATGTGTGGTCTGTGGGAATGCGTATTGACCGGATTGATCGAACGTCATTATTACTGTAAGGATGGAGGAACGAAGGCTCACTGCCCATCGACAAGACCTTTTGTGATGCTAACATCCGACTGTCTGAAGCTAACACATTGCTGGTGTGCGTCTCTACTTCCTTTTCTTCCAGGTCATCAGTATGTTTCTGCTGAAACCATTCAGGTTTCAACAGAACTTTAATGGCAATATTTAACAGGTTTCCAGTCTTTGATTAAACCGACTGCTCTGAAGTAGAATCGTTGAACTTAAACAGCTCTCAGTTGCTTCATTTCCTTTACAATAAATACATTATGAATAAGTATGAAGTCATTGCTGCCGGCAGACGAGCTGCAAGATAATGTGTATGTTTTAAACTTTGAGCAGCAGCCGCAGTGAATCTGAGTGTGTCCGTTAGCACGTTAGCAGGTTAGCAGGGTAGCATTAGCAACAACAGTTGTGTGCCTGTGTTTCTGCTGTGACGGGGTTACAAGCACACAACTCCTGCATGTCACCGTCTCAGTGTGGAGAGACAAAGCTTTTGATTAGTTCATCTTCTAATCTTCATTACAGACCTCCGTTCAGGCTTAAATTGTGTTTTTCTCACAAAATTAAATAAACAAAACTTTTTTAAATTCCCCAGAATGAACTAACTGTAAAACTCTGTCTGTGTGTTTGACTTTGTACATTGATTACAAAGCTTTTCCAAAATGCTGATGGAAGCGGCTCAAAGAGTACTGTCCCCATTTTAAAATGACGGGTTAACATGATGAGACCTGATTCAATCACTATTTCATACTTTCATGCAAGGTCGGCCATGCGTGGTCAAATCGGCCATTTTGCGTGCGTCACCCCAAATTTCTGACTATCCGTCAAAGCAACGCAAGCCCGCAAGGCTGTGATTGGTCCGCTAACCACGTCCTTTCTGAGTCTCATTTCCGGTTTCATAGCATAATACCTCTGTTTTTAAAAGCCAAACCAGACCTTCATCACTATTTCATACTTCAGTTGTTTCACAAGAGAAACAGACAAACATGAGCGGAAGTGTGAATGTGGCTCTGTAAGAAGAAGGAGGGACTCTGTATCTAAAGGCCGAAGCGGAGAAGCAGGAGGTTCCTCCACCTATCAAAATATATGTTTTGTATTCATTAAAATATCCACAAAACCACAGAATTATGAATTATAGACCCACAAAAGCCGGTCCTCCACCCAGGAGGCGGTGGCTGGTGCCCGTCAACGTTGATTTATTTGTCACATGACTTCAGGACTTATGTGACATCACTTCAGCAGCTATTTTAACTTCTACCACTGAAGAGTTTGGTTTCCTTACTAAGTTGATTCCTGTGAAGACAGAAGTTCATCCAGCAAAAGCGTTTAGAGTAGAGATGCAGTCGTGGTGCTGGACTTTCATGAGAAAACGTGTTAAAAATAAGAATTTGATTTCATACACACCGCCGATGAGGATACGTTGAGTAAAGTTATTGCCTCAAAAACTGCAGAAATAAGCGTAACACTTGAAAAAGACATTTCCATGTTCAGTTGAAATAAAAGAGCTGTATCAGCGATGTGTACCGTACACAGCATCGCCCTTCAACAGAAGCTACGACCTTGACCCAGAGACACACAGGTGTGACTGTTGGCCTGCAGAGGAGCAACCAGAGATACTTCATTATGATTAGTGTGGATGAGCTCTGATAACGCTCTCTGATCGCTATCAGCTCACAGCCCTGAGCCACGCAACATGACGGACAGCTGAGAGAGGAAGTGCAGACAGACAGCAGGACCTCCCATGACCACCTGGGGCATGATGTCATCGCTGAGAAGACGACAAACCAGACGTTCATTTTGTTCACTTCTCTCTCCTCTTGACCTCTTCTTGACCTCTAGGTCACCTCAGACCGCCGTCGCCTTCAGACGACGTTCCAACACATCAAAACCGATTTGTCTCTTTCTCGAGTCTGTTAGTCAAATTTCAGTCCGATTTCTTTCCTGTATCGTTCCAAACAAATCATGAACACCATGTAGAGACAAAAAGAAAAACTGTCTGACCTCAGCGGTGACCTTTCTGCTCCAGTCCGACAGGAGCAGAGGCCGCGATGAAGACTGTATGAACTATGATTCACTTCAGCTGCTACATGTACTGACAGTCAGTGAACGCATCACGGATGAAAAAATGATAATTCACACACAAATGAAACGTGGATATTGTCTTAAAGTAAAGTGATTCATTTAAAAGACAAAAACTAGAAAGTGATCATTTTTTAGAACAGGAATGTTTTCATAAATCATGTTTTTAAGTGTTTTTTCTTGAAGGAACCACATCCCTTCACCTCCTAATGGTGGATTAACGTCATCACACGGCTTTGAAACCAGTCAAGTGATTTTCATCCAAATGTACCACTGAAGTCAGAAGAGCATCCGCATGTGTTATCCTCATGAACATACAATAGCCCTCTTCTACAGCAGCGTATTCAAATTTCCCTCCAATGAGAACATTTCTTTTGCTCTTTATGTTGGCGTGGACTCACAGAAGGTCCTCATGCTTTATTGTCCCAAAACCCCAAATGTCCCACGTGAAGTGTTCATGGAAAGAATGGAGTCACCTGGAAGCTTTCCTATTTTCTATTTCCTGTCTCTGTGCTCGTTTTCGTAGTTCCTCATCTGTAGCACGTAACCTCAATGCAGAGCGTGTTTGAAGAAAACGTGTATTTTCAATACCGCCATACATCCTGCATTGTTACAATGCACTCACATGGCTGTGTGTTGTGTTCAGGGCCCCCATGCAGAGCAACCGCCCTGTTTGACTTCGCCTTCCCAGAATCCATCTATTTCAGTGGCAAGCCATGCAGGGAGAAAGAGAGGGAATTAAAGAAAAGCAGACAGAAGCACTTCTAGCTCATTCCAGCATTATGGCACATTTCCATTTTTCGCCCGGGTCTTAATCTCCATTGAGTGACTGTCATCACCCTCCGGCAGTAATTAGGCATGGACTCTGGACAACAACAGACGAGCCGGTCTAGCTCGTCTTGAGAAGCAAATTACCTTTAGCTTATGGTAAGCAATATTCTGTGCCAGGCAACTTTTACTGCTGATTAGCAATTAGCCCAAACTAGCGGCAGCCGAAGCGCTAATGTTTAATTTGCTCCTCTAATGATATACGGCGTGCGGCGCAGGCGGGCGGGGAGGGAAAAGGAGGCTTCGAGACGTATGGATTTCTACTTAATTCCTTTTCATTTACGACCTGACAGGCCCGCAGGTAGGAAAGGAGGAAATTTCTTTGCGATTAGTAATGGCTGCTCCTCAAAGGGAGGCAAGCAGGCGAATGCTAAGAAGGCACACACACACACACACACACACACACACACCACACACACACACACACACACACACACACACACACACACACACACACCACACAAACACAAACACACACACACACACACACACACACACACACACACACCACACAAACACACACACACACACACACACACCACACAAACACACACGTACACGCCACACACACACACGTACACACCACACACACACACGTACACACTCACACACACACACACACACACACACACCACACAAACACACACGTACACGCCACACACACACACGTACACACCACACACACACACGTACACACTCACACACACACACACACCACACAAACACACACACACACACACACCACACAAACACACACACACACACACACCACACAAACACACACGTACACGCCACACACACACACGTACACACCACACACACACACGTACACACTCACACACACACACACACACACACGTACACACACACACGTACACACCACACAAACACACACACGTACACACCACACACACACACACACACACCACACGTACACGCACACACACACACACGTACACGCCACACACACACACACACACACCACACGTACACGCACACACACACACACACACACACACACACACACACACACACTTACTGTCTCACTTCTGGGCGCTTCCCATCACATTCACCGGCTCAATTATTCACAGTGGAGTTTGAATAATAACGGCATTTTCTCTGAGAAAACAGAGTGATTAGCGTCTCCTCCTCCTGTTGGAGGAGCAGTTGTTGTGAGTGTTGCTCAACACCTGCAGTGATTACAGAGGCTCTCTTGTAAAGGGTTGCGGCACGTCGTCGGCGTGGTAATGAAAGCGCATCAGGGACGCGACGGCGCTGAACATCCTGATGAGGTGAAGAGGCCAAAACAATGAAGACACAACCTGCCACGTGTGATCTGGTGAAAGTTTCACTGTGAGTTCAAACACATGTTGGTGTGTTCAGGCGTCAGTGGAAAGTCAGCTCCTTCAACTCCTTCAACTCTTCAGCTCATTCAGCTCCTACAGCTCTTCAGCTCTTTCGGCTCTTCAGCATCAGGACCAGGCGCCGGCCCCGGGGCGACCGGGCCTCTCAGCTGCTGCCCCCCTCTGGAACGCCCACTCATCCACACCCGTCAGGCCTCCACCCTCCTGTCATTCAAGCAGGCCCTCCAAACTCACCTCTTCCAACTCTTCCATCTGACCCCTGCACCTGCCCTCCGCTAGGCCCCACGCAGCCTCTTCAGTTTGCTTTCCTTTATTTCTTTCTTTCCTAAAATGTTCTGTTTGTTTCTTTGGTTACTTTGTCTTCACATTTTTGTTCTGTTCCGTTTGTCATTGTCTCTTCTCCTTAATGTAAAGCGTCTTTGGGTATTTAGAAAAGTGCTATATAAGTTGATATTATTATTTAGCTCCTTCAGCTCCTCCCCTTCTCTGCTGCAGCTTTGTTGAGAACACAAGCGGCGTGTCAGCGGGAGGCTCCGCCCCCAGCTCCCACAGGGCCCTGTAATCTGGGGCGGCTTTCTGTTTAAAGTAAAAGGCGCTGGTGGGCCGGGCGGGACGACCCTCCGGTGGGTCTGATCTGGAAGAGGGGCTTGTTAAAAAGCGCAATGGGCGCCGTGGGAGTGGCCCCTCCCCCCGGAGCGAGGGACTCCTCCCCTCTAATGAAGCCGCAGGTTGAGGCTCGTTATGTCCGCCGCCTCGTGCTCTTCCGCTGGCTGCAGCGCTGTGGAGCCAATCAGGCGAGCCGGCTCTCCTCCTCCACACTGCTCCAACACCGTTCTGGTGTTTCAGGAGGGAGAAGTTGAGACAAATGGAGGCGGCTGCTGGAGAACATCCAGCGTGGACAGCTGTAGTGCTTCGATGCTGCGATAACAATAAGACGTGTCGAGCGGGTCATTAGAGCTCTAACAGGGACCATCACTCTGGATCCGTTGGTCCTAAACAGACACAGACGCCTGCAGCTCTGTTGCTCAATGACTCAAATGCACATTTCACAGGAAGAGAAGGAGAACACGCTTCACCGATTGTTTCGTACCACAGCTCTCCAGCCACAATGACGCACATTCTGATTACATCTGGGACATTTTGTGGAATATATGTATATATATATATTTCAAATATATTGCATAAAACAACTGCAGTTTTTCCGCAGACATGTTGATGTCCGGAAAAGCTGTTTTCCAAACAGCTCCTGTGAGCCATGTGACCCTGCAGCGCGTCCAGCTTTCATGTCCTTTAGATTGTGTTCAGTGTTTAGTTTATCTTTGTTGTATTCTTACAGGTTTTCTGAGGGCGGGGCTCAGAAGTGATGTCACAAACATCTGATCACCAATGACAACTTTTGCTAAATATTTGAATATGTACACAATATGCATGTGTGATGTGTAGCAAAAGAGCATTCTAGTGTGCACAACAACATGTGCGTGAAAACGAGGCGATAAAAAGCCTTCAAATGGCTTTAACTACACAGGTCTGTATCCCAAACACACACACACACACACACACACACACACACACACACACACACGTGCTACGAGTGAACGTGTGCTGCAGCCTTCAGTCCATGGTGGACCTCGTGGTGGAGGTGCTGGTGGAGGTGCTGGTGGAGGTGCTGGTAGAGGTACTGGTGGAGGTGCTGGTGGAGGTGCTGGTGGACCTCGTGGTGGAGGTGCTGGTGGAGGTGCTGGTGGAGGTGCTGGTGGAGGTGCTGGTGGACCTCGTGGTGGAGGTGCTGGTGGAGGTGCTGGTGGACCTCGTGGTGGAGGTACTGGTGGAGGTGCTGGTGGACCTCGTGGTGGAGGTGCTGGTGGAGGTGCTGGTGGAGGTGCTGGTGGAGGTGCTGGTGGAGGTGCTGGTGGAGGTGCTGGTAGAGGTACTGGTGGACCTCGTGGTGGAGGTGCTGGTGGAGGTGCTGGTAGAGGTACTGGTGGACCTCGTGGTGGAGGTGCTGGTGGAGGTGCTGGTGGACCTCGTGGTGGAGGTGCTGGTGGAGGTGCTGGTGGAGGTGCTGGTGGACCTCGTGGTGGAGGTGCTGGTGGAGGTACTGGTGGAGGTGCTGGTGGAGGTGCTGGTGGAGGTGCTGGTAGAGGTACTGGTGGACCTCGTGGTGGAGGTGCTGGTGGAGGTGCTGGTGGAGGTGCTGGTGGAGGTGCTGGTGGAGGTGGTGACCGCAGCTGCAGAAGTTAGAATAGTGAAAGTGAGGACGATAAAGCCAGCCGTCCATGTTGAAGGAGAGAAGCTGTCCTCCTCCCAGGTTAGAATCATGTTTTATATTCCTGCTCACGCTGCTCAGGTACGGCTGTTGTGTGCATGTTGCTGTTGTGAAAGTTCAAAAGCGAGGGAGATATATACTTTTTCTTTCTCTTTCCTCGTTCAAAGTCCACAAACTCAACTTTTCTCCACCGGTGCAGCGGGTTGGCCCAGCCTCTGGGGAGAGGGAGCATGGAGGAGGAACAGGGAGCGCTCACTGCTCTGCTCACAAAAACACAGAAGAAGACTGACAGCCGACCGGTTCAAAGCTCGCTCTCCTCTCTCCCTCTCCTCTGGTGCAGAATCTCAATGCTCCATTTTTCTTTTCTTTTTTTGCCCACAAAGACAAAGATTCACCACGTCAGCCCTTCAAAGCTCCGGCTGCTGGTTGATGAATTAAGATAAACAACTACGGCAACACTGTGCCCGAAGAAATGCATTGCAACACAAACACGGTGTCTCTGTTCCGCCTTTACAAAACATGCAAAGTAGGAGCTCGCTGCCTGGGAGGGAATTGCATGCTTTCACCATCCTGCATGGAGACACGTGTCACTGTGCACTCATCAATACAACGCAACACAAACACAGACACACACATGGACACATGGCGTCGGGCGCAACAAGAGAACTTTTTCCTCAGAGCGACTTGCGATGCATTTAACAACTTATTCAGACCATCGAGGGGAAATAATAAATATTGAATTCCCGATGCTGCTGGTAGTAATAGTCCTCGGCTCCTCTGCTCATACAATAACATAGCAGTCGTTCAAGTTCTTTAACTTGATACTTAAAGTACATGTAGCTGAGTCTCCTGTACACCTTCTGGCTGGAGATGATGCGTTTACTTCCTGACAGCGCTCTGCTTCTCTGGAGCAGATGAATGGTACATTATGCGTAGGAGTTTTCTGGTGGTTCGGTGAGGTCCAGGCCCTGTCTACGCATACACAGATATGTTTCTAATGGATCTCTTCCTCGATGTAAATGGAGTTTTAGGTCACGTAAACAAATATTATAAACGCCATCGAAGGTGTAGATAAAACACGTGACTAGATACTTTGTATCTGTGTGAACGAGTGAAGCACGATATGAGCTGAGAGAGCTCTTCTCATAGCTTCTCTTCATCAATAATTGCAGATTTAGTCATTATTATTGCACAGTTATTAGTTGGGAATGCTTTATGTGACTAGAGCTACGGATGCAGTGGAGAGGAGTGTTCTGGTTACTACAGTTACCTTCATCAATGCTGCTGCATCAACCCTCTCAGTGCCGACGTCCTACTTCCTCTTAACACCTTAAGACAATGATGCCTCATGATATAGAGAGCTGAGAGTGTTCTGTAATTTTTGATGTGAAACATCTTATATGAAGTGCCTTTAAAAGGTGAATTTAAGAAATTATGTAAAATCAAGAATATGACCTCAGAGTCTGAAGGGTTAACTCAACCTAACCAAGTACTTGTGTTGCCTCTACCTAAC
This sequence comes from Clinocottus analis, assembly GCF_023055335.1. NCBI lineage: Eukaryota > Metazoa > Chordata > Actinopteri > Perciformes > Cottidae > Clinocottus > Clinocottus analis. Next base: position 15,790,823 of record NW_027175932.1, on the reverse strand, counting down.
CCTGATAAGTAAGTAACAGATACGTTTATGTAGACAAGACACGCCCACACTGACAGCAGAGGGTTACCTACAGGGCTACAGAGCGCATGGTGTGGCCACCGGGCCACTGACCGAGCCCCTGCACGTTTGTTGAAGGCGGCCACGTTGAAGTATTCTCCAGAGGAGCTGTGGTTACACACACACACCGCTCTGTCTGCTGACCTCCTCGTCAGCTCCTCTGCTGTCCACCCAGAGCGGTGATGGACCTCAGGGTCACAGCTGAGGGCCAGCTTTGTTATCAGGCCTTCACTAGCCCGTGGCTCGGGGCCGGGCTCGCACCAGCGTGATAAGGAAAGGTCAGCGCGCTGCCGTCATCTTGCTGCCGCTGGCTGCAGAACATATCTGACAGGCAGGACGGACGCAGCGATACTCCTCCGGTATGAGATCCTCCAGCCGGAGTCTGACAGGTTCAGTGTCAACGCATGTGCCCTAAACACACACACACACACACACACACACACACACACACACACACAGTAAGGTACGGGATGATACTGCAGTTCTTAGAGTTTTCATTATATTAAACATGCACTGGTGTCCACAAAGTGCTGAATGAAGCTGGTCAGTCCGAGCAGACGGTGCTGTAGTCAGGAGGCTTTCAAGTACCAGCGTTGTGTCACACGCCAGAGTACTTTTAACCATATTTGGAGTGTGTACCACTGCACAGTGGAAAAACTAACACTATTAACATTGTTGTATTGGTTTGCACTTAATGTTCCACAATGACACAAAGGTGACAATGATTTGACTAAATCTGCAATAGGATCAGAATCCAGACGGTTTATTACGTGACACATGCAAGGCTTTTGATCGGTGTGCATCTTCTCACTAACGACAACCTCCCAGTGGTGACCGGCCTCTTGTGTTTGTGCTTTGAAAGGATTCATATCAAAATCATATTCATTTGGAAAACTGAGAGGATCTTGCAGATCAACACGATATGTTGTGTTTCCCTGAATCTCTACAGCCAAGATGACAAGACGTGAGCATAGAGCCTCAGGAGTCACATTTTGGAAAACTGCTAATAATCCAGTATTTGTCATTACGTTGACTTTGTTGGCAGGAAATATGACACGCTCCCCAACACTGTGCACACAATCTACAATGCAAATAGCTGTTCCACTGCTTCTGCAGCAGGAGGACCTCAACCTGGATGCCGTCTCTCCTGAGTGGCGACTACGTTGAGCTTCAAGAGATTGCTGAGCCTGAAACTCAGAATGAGGAATAATGTTTACATGGACCGTCACGCAGGAGAACGCTGCTCATGTGAAGATAAATGCTGACTTATTTTGACTTAGAAAGTTGTTTTTTAGCAAACCTTTCACCTAAACCTTTTTTTTAAGCGTTTCACAACGTGCACCTGCTGCTGGTCTCCATCACG
>NW_027175932.1:15766903-15784403 GCF_023055335.1 Clinocottus analis | reverse complement strand
CTCTCTCCCTCAAAGAGGAGCAGACAGACCTGAACACCCGGTCAGGAGGAGTGGGTCCTCACTGGCTGATCATCTGTCAGGTGCCCTGTGCTCACCCCTGCAGCCAGAAGGGTCTCATCTGCAGCCTCCAGCATGTAAATGCTCCAGGAACGAGCAGGGCCGACCTGGAGCCGCTTCGGCCAGGGGTATTTTTAGCCACACTAATCAGGGAGCTTATTATTTCTTGGGTTCACAGGAACTTTGAACCGCAGACTCTCCTGGCCTAAAACATTCATGAAGGAGAGGCTGTCGGGGGACCTCCTCGAGGCTGGAGAGGTCAGAGGTGGGCGTTATCCCTACGGCAACCACAGAAAAAACAAATGATATGTGTTAAGGGTGCACTGCTTGTACATTTATTGTGTATGTTTAATGTAGCGTGTTGTGGGTGTAACTGATTTATAACATGGGGAAGGCGTATTGACACATACAGCCAGGTGGAGATTTATGGGATCGGTTATCTGTTCCAATTAAAAAAAGCTTAGCGGTGCAAAGTAACCAGAAAGTCTATTAATGTTGCACGGAAAAACATGCTTTTCCGTGTAATTGGTCATGCTAATAAGGATCCAAAGCACAAACTGATGTTTTCGCTGTGAAGGCAGAGCTCTGCTTAAAATCACTCTTGTCGGGATTAAAAAGTTTATTTGGCATTGACGAACCTATTTGGATCAACATTATTATATTAATAGATTATAATTAATTCATCATGGATGTACTTGTGAATCTCTGGACCGCATTAGATTCTGAGTGTTTACGATGGGCCTCGGAGAAGAATGTCTTTTGTGTATAAAACGCAATCTAGCTGGGGCCAGCTGCTGAGGGAGGCGTGCAGAGTGACTCGCCTGCAGAGCGCTGGTCCATTTGAATCCTCAATGTGGTTCCTGCATGGGACTCACACAGAGAGCCTTCTGGCTCAGATAGAGCAGAGACAGATTCCATCAGGTCCTTATCTGTTACACGTTGCATTGCTTGCAACTGGATTCAATAGGTACCAATAATGCTGTTATTTTTTAAACATTACCTGGGTTTTCTGCACTGGTCAGCAGTGGGGTGTACGAGTGTGAGGAAAGCATTTAGAGCTTCCTTCCCCTCCCTGCTGTCTGACACCATGAATGGTGTATTATTCCTGTTATTTTTTTGACTTTCTGGGGGAAAAAGTAATTTTATCTTGTAAAGGGATGTATTTTTTTCTGCCGCCCCTCCCCCCGTCCCCTGAGTGGTGTATATTGTTCTGGGATGAAGAAGTCTTCCAGCTGCATTGATACATCATCGCAGCCAACCACAATCACTGTCTGCAGACTGTCAGTAGAGACCAATTTAGGCCACATACCCTCTGACCATGACATTTAAGAAAAATTAATCCCACTCTAAGCCTTCCAGGAGAATTAACTCTGCTGCAAAAAGAGAGTATCACCAGACCCTCTTCAGAGGGCCGGCGGTGCGTGGGGTCTGCCATTCTCTCCTGTTGATCAATAGCACAGAAAGTGTTTGACAGCTTCTGTGGAGTCGGACGCTTCTTTTGTCGTACCGGCGGACGACTCTCACCCTGGTGCCGATACCAAGCCTTTGAATTGGATGACAGACCGAGGGTTGAGTGAGAAGCTCTGAGTAACCACTCAGGGAGCTGCCAATCACCGCGATGACATCGCTGTTTTTACCGCGTGTTGACAAAGTGCGATGGCGGCGGCGATGGCGGCGGCGTATTGCCTGGCCTGCAAACAACAACCAAGGTGCTGCCTTCAAAAGAAGAGCGTCCCAGCAGCTGTGCGAAGCTTTCATCAACCCAGAGAGGACAACTCTCTTTCCTCAACACATTCATGTGGAGCCAGGGCATTTGGATAATAGCCACGTCTCGGCCATGATAGAGCCTGAAAGGATGAAGGCTTTTTGCCCATTAAGGTGGCAGCAACACTCACAGATACACTATTGCAGGTTATTAGTGGGCCCCAGCAAAAAAAGCACTCAGAGACATGACAGTGAGACAAGACTTTTCACCGAGACACAAACGTGCATCCCAGCATCGTGCGGCGTGTCGCAGCTGAAAGGTTTCTCTGCAGGAGCAGACGGAGCAGCAACTGAAAGCCTCAAGAGGACTCTGGGACAATCCCCAATATTTAGTCTTCACATGCGCATGAAGCTCTGCGTCATCAGATTGAACAACGTGGGCTTCTGATCACCGACAGAAGTCTGTGATCGCTTGAGACACCTTGTGAAGGGAAAGAGCAGCAGACGCCATCTTATCTTATCTTATCTTATCTCATCTTATCTTATCTTATCTTATCTTGTCTTGTCTTATCTTATCTTATCTTATCTTATCTTATCTCATCTTATCTTATCTTATCTTATCTTATCTTATCTCATCTTATCTTATCTTATCTTATCTTATCTTGTCTTATCTTGTCTTATCTTATCTTATCTTATCTTATCTTGTCTTATCTTATCTTATCTTATCTTGTCTTGTCTTATCTTGTCTTATCTTATCTTGTCTTGTCTTATCTTATCTCATCTTGTCTCACCTTGTCTTATCTTGTCTTATCTTATCTCATCTTGTCTTATCTTATCTTGTCTTGTCTTATCTTGTCTTATTTTATCCTATCTTGTCTTATCTTATCTTATTTGATCTTATCTTGTCTTATCTTATCTCATCTTGTCTCATCTTGTCTCACCTTGTCTTATCTTATCTTATCTTGTCTTATCTTATCTTATCTTATCTTGTCTTATCTTGTTTTATCTTATCTTATTTGATCTTATCTTGTCTTATCTTATCTCATCTTGTCTCACCTTGTCTTATCTTATCTTGTCTTATCTTATCTTATCTTGTCTTATCTTATCTTGTCTTATCTTGTCTCACCTTGTCTTATCTTATCTTGTCTTATCTTATCTTATCTTATCTTGTCTTATCTTATCTTGTCTTATCTTGTCTTATCTTATCTTATCTTATCTTATCTTGTCTTATCTTGTCTTATCTTGTCTTATCTTGTCTTATCTTATCTTGTCTTATCTTATCTTGTCTTATCTTGTCTTATCTTGTCTTATCTTGTCTTATCTTATCTTGTCTTGTCTTATCTCATCTTGTCTTATCTCCTCTTATCTTGTCTTATCTTGTCTTATCTTGTCTTATCTTATCTTATCTTGTCTTATCTCATCTTGTCTTATCTCCTCTTATCTTATCTTATCTTGTCTTATCTCCTTGTATCTTATCTTATATTGTCTTATCTCATCTTATCTTATCTTGTCTTATCTTATTTACATGCACAGGAAGGAAGGAGGGAGAGAAGGAAGAAGGGAAGGAAGGAAGGAAGAAGGGAAAGAGCGAGGAAAGGAAGGAGTGAGGGAAGGAAGGAAGGAAGAAAGGAAGAAGGGAAGGAGGGGGGAAATAAAGGAGCGAGGGAAGGGAGGAAGGAGGGAAGGAAGTAAGGAAGGAGGGAAGAAAGGAGGACGTGAGGTAGGGAGGAAGGGCAGCAAGGTAAGAAGGGAGGAAAGGAAGGAGCGAGGGAAGGAAGGAAGGAAGGAAGAAATGAGGAAGTGAGGGAGGGAGGAAGGGAAGGAAGGTAAGAAGGAAGGAAGAAGGGAGGAAATGAAGGAGCAAGGAAAGGAAGGAAGGAGGGAAATAAGGAATTAAGGAAGGAGGTAAGGAAGGATGAAAGAAAGGAGCGAGGGAGGGAGGGAGGGAGGGAAGGAAAAAGGGAAGGAAGGAAGCTGGAAAGAAAGGAAGGAGGGAAGGAAGGAAGGAGGGACGAAAGTATGGATGGAGGGAAGGAAGGAAGGAGGAAAGGAAGGAGGGAGGGAAGGAGGGAAGAAAGAAAGGAAGGAGGGAAGGAAGGAAGGAGGGAAGGAAGGAAGAAGGGATGGAAGGATGGAAGGAAGGAAGGAAGGAGAAAGGGAAGGAGGGAAGGAAGGAGGGAAGGAATGAGGGAAGGAAGGAAGGAAGGAAGAAAGGAAGGAAGGAGAGGGTAACCAGAAAGGAAGCAGTGTGTACCGATGCCGAGGTGCCGGGCCTCTTTTTAAGCGGTAAATGTTGTCACGGAAAAGAAGGAAAGGAGAGAAGGAGGGAAGAAGGGAAGGAGGAAAGAAGTGAATAAGGGAAGGAGGAAAGGAGAGAAGGAGGGAAGGAGGGAAGGAGGAAAGAAGGGGATAAGGGAAGGAGGAAAGGAGAGAAGGAGGGAAGGAGGGAAGGAGGAAAGAAGGGGATAAGGGAAGGAGGAAAGGAGAGAAGAAGGGAAGGTGGGAGGAAGGGAGGAAGGGAGGAAGCGAAGGCGGTAATGAGAGGTCCTTTCCAAGACAGCCGCATTGTTTTAATTGTTCAGACCGGAGAACCGAGGGAGAAGGAAGCGAGTCTGTTTTCTCGAGCCAATGTGAAAAAGAAAAAAAGGAACAACCTGGCTTTTTCCCGGCAATGTGTTGGAGCAATTATATACAAACCCTGTAATTATGCATATCTTTTGGAAACATGTAAAAGCTGTATGGAAATGAGACTGGGCTGCTTAAGCCCCCCCCCCCCCCCCCCCCCCCGCTCTCCCCCTCCTCCCACGGCTGCGCATTGTTTGATATTTTAGGCAGTTTGGCAAAGTAATGGGGAGTTTAGGGCACGTTGCTGTTCCGTTGCATGTGTTTGTTGGTGAAACCGTCTGCGGGGATCCAGCAGCGAGGCAGGTTGCTCAGGTTGGACGTAGCTGGTGGGCAAAAAAATGAAGCACAAACAAATTATTCTGTATCAGTGTATCCCCCCTTACCTCCTCCTTCCTCCCCTAGCCGCTCTCCTTCCTCCTCTCTTCCCTCTCCTCCTCGTCTCTGCATGCACTAGGTCCCACCCTTAATTAAGTCTGCTGGGGTTTAAAGTGTTGAATCTTGTTTAAAGCCCATATCAGCACATTTAAAAGGACTGCGAGAGTGTGCATGGTAATCAGGACATCCAGAGCTGTTGGTAGCAGCGTTGGCCACTGAGAGCTTGATTTCAGATTTGATTTCTTCAGTTTCCTTCTTTCTCCCTTTGCATATGTTCTTGGGAGGGGAGGACAGGGTGTGATTATTCCCAAATGTCATCCAGGATTTTGTAGGGACTCAGAGCTCCTACTGCTCACAATTACCACACGTTAATCTTATCACAGTAAAATTCAATTACTTTTATCAAGGTTATTTCCTAGGCTACAGACGTAGCCTGGGTGGACCCTATTCTGCTGGCTATTGTGTGCTTTTGCGTGTTTCTCTGCCAATAATGGAGCTCGGCTTTTACCCGCAGAATGCCGTGTCCCGCGCAGCAACAATGCAACATGTAACAGCTCTATGAGGAGGCAATAATGGGGGCATTACTGCAGTTCACCTCGGGCCGAGCACCTGTTACTGTGCCACCATTCTGTGCTCACACTGACATTTAAAATGGGCATTTTTCGCCATTGATAACAGGTTAGTGGCAGGGCTGCAAGCCAGGAGTCTGATGAAGGCTATTTAAATGCTTGCAAAGTGGCGAGATTAAAATCGAATAAGTGCAGCTTTTCCCTCCCTTTTTCTGCTTGACTTATCTGGATTCGTTCCCCCAGACCCTCGCCGCGGTGGATTCTGGGTGACTCCCCCCGCCCAACACACCAATTACCCCTGGATGGATTTTTTTTGAGTGAAGCGGGATAATTGTGTAATTATCTGGGTGAAATGGGAAGTCTAATGTGTTAAAGTGGGATTTTTTTTTAAGCCGCTGTGAAAAGTGGAGACGACAGGGTGGAATGGTGACGCTAGTGACGTTGTAGCACCTCCTGCTAACAAAACAGATAAATAAATAGATCTGTCCAGAAAGGTATGAAGTGAGATGGCTGACCTGGAGGTGCAGCACGTCCACGGTCCACTGCGAGCTTTGATGCGTCTGAAAATACACATGTTGAAATGATCACAATACTATAACGATCACAAGGAACAAAATATTTGTTTTGGTACTTAACCTAAAGGAAATGACTCCTTTCTACATGTACAGAAAAGGATGCATTTGATAAACAGCATGGAACATAACAAATATTAGCAGTAATGAAAGAATAATTGAAACTTGCCTGATTGAAACCAATTCCAGAAGTCTATTTTTCTCTCGTTTAGGGTTATATGGCCCAAGCGCTTTGATTTTACTGGCGATTACAGCCATGAAACTACACTGGAGCCGAGTCTATTCACGATTACCAGCTGATGGGAACAGGCCTCAATCACATTTGTGGCATTTAAAAAGTGCTTAAGAATTCGCTTGACAAATTTGATGGAAACACGGTCGCTAAAGTCATTATACGTCAAATTTATTATGTAGTATATTTCTTGCCTGCCACTGTTTTTTTTGCATTACCAGAAGTTTAGAAATGTGAAGACCCTGCACAAAGGGGTTTAGCATGGGCTAAGCTAAAGCTACTGGATCGTTTTCCATTTCAATTCCTTTTTCTTTCTGACGGTGTGTAGGTTTGAAGACTTACGTGATTGGAATAAGACAGTGGCAGGAAACCTCAAAAATGCTCCTGAGTGGTTATGTGTCTACTTGTGTTACGTTTTTTCAAAGATTTGTAGGAAATGCAGACGTCTGGAGATGATCTCCGGCAACAAACAACACCAGTCCAGAGAGCTTTGCATTGCTGCACTGCACAGATAGGGTGCGTTGGAGGCGGGTCATAGATATGGTAGGGCGTTGGAGGCGGGTCATAGATATGGTAGGGCGTTGGAGGCGGGTCATAGATCTGGTAGGGCCTTGGAGGCGGGTCATAGATATGGTAGGGCGTTGGAGGCGGGTCATAGATCTGGTAGGGCCTAGGAGGCGGGTCATAGATATGGTAGGGCGTTGGAGGCGGGTCATAGATATGGTAGAGCGTTGGAGGCGGGTCATAGATATGGTAGGGCGTTGGAGGCGGGTCATAGATATGGTAGGGCGTTGGAGGCGGGTCATAGATATGGTAGGACGTTGGAGGCGGGTCATAGATATGGTAGGGCCTTGGAGGCGGGTCATAGATATGGTAGGGCGTTGGAGGCGGGTCATAGATATGGTAGGGCCTTGGAGGCGGGTCATAGATATGGTAGGGCGTTGGAGGCGGGTCATAGATATGGTAGGGCGTTGGAGGCGGGTCATAGATATGGTAGGGCGTTGGAGGCGGGTCATAGATATGGTAGGGCCTTGGAGGCGGGTCATAGATATGGTAGGACGTTGGAGGCGGGTCATAGATATGGTAGGGCGTTGGAGGCGGGTCATAGATATGGTAGGACGTTGGAGGCGGGTCATAGATATGGTAGGGCCTTGGAGGCGGGTCATAGATATGGTAGGGCCTTGGAGGCGGGTCATAGATATGGTAGGACGTTGGAGGCGGGTCATAGATATGGTAGGGCGTTGGAGGCGGGTCATAGATATGGTAGGGCGTTGGAGGCGGGTCATAGATCTGGTAGGGCCTTGGAGGCGGGTCATAGATATGGTAGGGCCTTGGAGGCGGGTCATAGATATGGTAGGGCCTTGGAGGCGGGTCATAGATCTGGTAGGGCGTTGGAGGCGGGTCATAGATATGGTAGGGCATTGGAGGCGGGTCATAGATCTGGTAGGGTGTCACAGATATGTATCTATGTATTCTCTCCACACAGCCCTCAACCTGGCGACTGGGCCAGCGGGTAGCAGCGGCGGGTGCTACGCAGCGGCGGGTGCTACGCAGTGGCGGGTGTGGATTTGGTACCTACACCAGCATGTTGTTGAAACAGAGGTGAAATGTGATTGGATAAGCACATTCCTTATCTGCAGACCTGAAGCTGAGGAACGGAGGAAGACAGGAGCTGTGCAGTGAGAAATGTAGTGTATTTGTCGAAAAAAAAACATTATAAAATAGCTATAACTTTCAATTATATATACATACATATATATATATATATATATATATATATATATATATATATATATATATATATATATATATACATATATATATATATATATATATATATATATATATATATAAATAAATGTAAATGATAAAATAGCTATAACTTTGTGATTCTGTTTAGGCCAGCAGAGAAGGCTTAGCAGGCCCTGACGGCCCGCCAATATGTTGTGTATATTGCCGTGTGTTAGTAGTGTAGCTAGCTAACACTAGCCACCAATAGCTACTTGTCACCATGTAAAGCTGGTGCAGCAAAATCAAAAAGACATTGAATAAAGGTGTTCTGTTGCATATGCATGTCATCTTTTTGTTTGTAGGAGGAAGATTGTGTCTTTTCACGGTTCAAAAGTTACATCCTGTAAACTTACAGAAGAAGACATTCACTTTTACATTGTGCTTTGTAAATATGTACAAAACTTTTAATCAAAGACCTTTTGATGTAAAATCAATATGTCATGTTCAGAAAAATGTAACTAACATAACATATAACCAAAAGCTTACTAAATGCTTTTATGCTGTATATTCTAGCACATAGTATATTCTTTATGTTGGGGCTTAACACTGGCAGCATACAGGCCTTTCCATTTTTTTGGCAAAGACTACTTTCTAGCTCTGTAGTCTTAATTGATATAAAAAGGGGGGAAATAAATGGAAAGCCGTGAAGGTATTTTCCCCAAAAATAACACATTGCATTGACCCTAATCCAAATCCACTCAGAAACCAGGCAATTCCTCACTGCCAGTCTGCAGACCAGCTCTACTCGTGGCTTCAAGCGGGCGGTAAACACTCACTTGTGAAATGGGGAGGAGGGGGGAGGGGCATAAATGAAAATTCAAGGAAAGGGGAACATAAGATATGTTGTCTGCTTTCAGCGGTTGTTAGAAAATAAATTGCTTTTGAAAGTAGAAATGTTTACCTCAATTGAGAACCGTTTTATGCCCTTGACAGGAAATTATTTCACAGCTTCTCAAGCAGCCGCTCTTTCCAATGGTTATGTTTCCTTAACCCCACCAAATAACATTGGCCTTCACATTCAGCTAAAGTATAAATAGCCTACTTTGCCCATGTTTGGAGGACTTTCTCGGTTGGTTCCTCAACTAATTTCTCTCATCTATGGAGCAGCTGGAGGAACAGAATAGAAGGAAAATGGTATGTTGGTGTTCCTGCAGCTCCAGTATGTGGAGTGAATCTATAGGAAACAATGAGAAGAGTGGATATGTAATAACACAGCGCTGAGCAAACATCGGTGTAACAGCAAATGGAAAACCAACAATGTTACCGAATACATCACAGGTTATTGTGTGCTTAGCTTTCCCCTGAAAAGCAGCTTGTTGTGTTGTGTGGCTGCTTCCACAGTGGAGGCCGCGACTTGCATGGTGTCTCCTGCCCACAGTCAAACTCGATCTCTTTCTACCATGATCACGATCTTCCACTTGCCCTGCTGAACCTCAGTGACCTTGCTGACCTGTCCTTATGCCGGCCTCCCTTCAGTACTGTTGCTAGGTCGAACAAGCTTGACAAAAAGAAACATGGTCCTGTTTAGCGAGGCTATTTACTGAGGACAGGGACACATGAGCATGTAAATAAAGGAATGGCTGTTCTGGAAATGTAAACAATACAATGCAAACGTTGACAGCAGTTCACTCATAATACATGTCATCCCCTTCAATGGATGCAGATATCTAATAGTTTACAACTTAGCTACAACACCCACACTTGCAAACTGACAAAGTGAAAGTAGTCACATGGCTCTTCAGAAGGGAGAAAAACTCTTTCTCCAAAGTAAAACAAGATGAGAGGAAGAGCGTCTCTTTTCTCTGCTGACGAGCAGAAGATGATCATGACTACAAACGATGAATTTAAGTCCATATTGATGGCAAAGTCTAATGGTGCGTTCACATTCAAAGCATATTGAATATTTACAACACTTCCTGTTGTGAACGCAGCGTAACTCCGCCTCCGCTGGTCGGCTAGAGTCACATAAGCATCAAAAATTGAGTAAAAAGTAAATGTGTCAGTGTTGGGGAAATGTATCGGCTAATCTGAAGAGCCTCATCACCAGCGTTCCCTCTCAGCTGTGCGCGTGCGGCCGCGCAGGCCGGTCAAAGTGGCCGCGCAACAGATTTTTCAGACCGCACAAAAACGTTTTTGTTTTCAGGGGTTTAAAATCTGTCTGCGCTCTGTCTGTCCGCTAGCGCTCTGTCTGTCCGCTAGCGCTCTGTACCTCTGCTCGAGCTCTACCTCCGTTAGCTCTACCTCCGTTAGCTCGCCTCGAGCGCCCCATGAGCGAGGGCCGGCGCTGTCCGGGCTCCTCTGGCGGGCCCTGCTCCAGCAGGTACAGGTAGGATGAAACTTCAGACATATTTGACATGTTTTGTAACTGCGGTCAAGTGAGCCGCACGCATGAAAATGAAGCATTCAAACGTAATTTCCCAATATCTCAATATTCAAACAGCTATAAAAACAGATTCTTGACCTCTGGTATGTACATGTACTTGGTCATAAGACTTTACTGTACAGTTTTGGAGAAAAGTCACTTCAAAGTCAATTTCAATGACATAATGATATTCATAATTTCACAATTTCCAATATTCAAACTGCTATAAAAACAGATCCTTAAAATTGTAGTAAAGCCAGAACAAGGCTGCGTTGTAATTTTACTTTACAAATGTAAGGATTGTTTTTATAGCAGTTTATTGGAAATTGTGACATTATGAATATCATTATGTCATTGAAGCATTTGAATTTGATTTTTTCTCCAAAACTGTACAGTAGAGTCTCAAGGCCATACACATGGACATAGCAGGGATCATCAGACTGCGTTGTACTTTTAATTTACAAGTTGAAGGATATGCCGTTTGAATATGAATATCATCATTTCATTGGTGTCTCTGAGGCTTCCCTGCGCTGCGTACCGTATTGAGGCTCACTCGGCGGATGTGGGCTCGCTTGACCGCAGTGTTTTGTAGCCTAGTTTGTTGCAAACCACTCCAGTTATTAAATTGTTTATATAGGATACCTTTAGGAAAAATGACACCGTGTCAATTTAATAGGCCTATAATTATTGTGAAGCACTGCATTATCATTTTCCACCTCAATGTTGTACCAGCTGAGAAATGACTAAACACCTGTGATACTTGTATTTATTTATTCATATATAAATCAATCAGATTATATTTATTTAAATGTGCCTGCTGGCATTAATATACAAATTAATATATGAGGATGTATGTACTGTATGCACGTATCATGTACTATATATGTGTATATTCATATATGTGTGTGTAGATTACCATACAGCAGTTTGAATATGTGTATGGGTGGATCAGTATGTTTATATTATTCATTATCAGAAATTCAATCAAGTGAAGCTGTGAAAATAAATTGTGTGTGATTCTCTGTATTCTTCTTATCATGAGTCCACCTTCATCATGTTCTACCATGATGATATGTACCAAAACATTATGAAAAAAATGATATAAAATAAGACAAGTATCAGAACTCATTTAGAGTTTGTGCGACTACTTGAAGGACTTGAACACGGTGAACGTTGAGGAGCATGAAGAGCATGCTCCCCCCATCGGGAGCATGCTCCTCATGCCCCCTGCATAGGGAACATGCTCCTCATGGAGGAAACATGCTCCTCATGCTCCCTCCATGAGGAGCATGTTCCTCATGCCCCCTGCATAGGGAACATGCTCCTCATGCTCCCTCCATGAGGAGCATGTTCCTCATGCCCCCTGCATAGGGAACATGTTCCTCATGCTCCCTGCATAGGGAGCATGCTCCTCATGCTCCCTATGCAGGGGGCATGCTCCTCATGGAGGAAACATGCTCCTCATGCTCCCTCCATGAGGAGCATGAGGAGCATGCCCCCTGCATAGGGAACATGTTCCTCATGCTCCCTGCATAGGGAGTATGCTTCTCATGGAGGGAGCATGCTCCTCATGCTCCCTCCATAAGGAGCATACCCCCTGCATAGGGAACATGCTCCTCATGGAGGGAGCATGCTCCTCATGCTCCCTCCATAAGGAGCATGCTCCCTCCATAAGGAGCATGCTCCCTCCATGAGGAGCATGCTCCTCATGGAGGGAGCATGCTCCCCAAAAGGTTGGTAGATCAGGATGAAGTCAAGAACAAGTCATTTTTCCTCTACACCTATGAGCTCATTCACTTCTGTACAGACATGCAAAACACAGGCCGGAATAAGCTCACATGCAGATACCCCGTTATGCAAATGAGATGAACTGTGGCTGCTTTCATTTACAGAAGAGTCTCAGTAAACATGGTGCTGATGTGCTCCTGGCAGTGTTGTGTGGTCGGCTCTTCCCCTCATGTACGAACACGACTAACATTAATAGATGAAGCAGCATCTCAAACAGCTGCTCTGGTCTTAGTTAACATTTGTTTCACATTTTGATGAACAGCTTCTGGTACACCAGGAAGAACAAGAACAATACAAAATGAAAGTCCTTTTCTCCAAGAGGGACAATGAATGAAACCTTGACACACAAAGCGTTAACTCCAAGCAGACATCTGGGACTCTGATACATTTACTCTCTTTACTCTTTGACCTGTTATGCAGCAGCAGCTCACAAGGTGAAGTCCTCTCTCTTTCTACAGTGGCTTGAGATGCTGGAATCTTTTGTCACAGCTTTTACTTTGCCGGGGTCTGAATGCTGAGAGTTTGGAGCACCTCTCCAGCCAAAACAAACACATAATGGTAGCTTTCAAAGCAGAGAGCTTCACGACTGCAAAGCTCTTTCAGCCCTCACCAGTGCTGCTAGTGGAGGAGAAATAACAAACACAAATATGATGGTGGAGCAGAGATGTCAGGACCAATTAAATCAAATGATTTTATTGCAGCACTTATCTCCAACACGATGCCTGTAGCTAAATGCCATACACAGATACTAGTGCGCTCCACTTTGTGTGGATAGAGGCCTGTGATCTTCAGTTGCACAGTGCAGCAGGCAACACCTCAAGCCAAGTTCACACTCGACACTGAAGCGCAGCTGTGATTTCCAAACCGCTGCTCGCGTCCTTTCGGCGCCCACGTTCACCAATGAGGCGTCTTCACACTGAAACCACCCGGCCGGAGAGAGATTAGCTGCATAGAGGACCACATAGAGCAGAATCACCTCTTGATTGCCGCAGACCTTTATCCCCCAACCGGCCGTGGCTATTCACCCTCTTCACTTTATCCCAGAGGAACCACCTCAGCAGCATAATTGCATCACTGGAGACGAGGCGGGATCATTCACCCATTCACACACTGCTGGGAGGAGCCACCATGCAAGGCGCCACATCAGTATCATCAACCATTCATACACGTTCATAATCCGTAGGCGCAGCCACGGGAGACATTTAGGGTTAAGTGTCTTGCTCAAGGACACATGGACATGGGTTAGCAGCGCCGCGGATCGAACCACCGACCCTGTGATTGAAGGACGATCCTGCTCACCATTGAGCCACAGTAATGGCTTCTACTTGCTCAAATAAAAGAAAACATCAACTCACCCAGCTGCATGCTGGTCCGCCTCCCTACATAAATAACTACTATAACCACTGTAATGTACTATTAATAGATGTAACCACTATTAATAGAAAAACAACTTGGTAGCAACAAATAAATAGCTCTACATTTCAAATTTCAAATTTCTGAAATTAAATGAAATGGATTTACGATATCGCACATTTTTTGATAATATGTGTAATTTATGTAAATGAGTCGGCTTTTCCTTGACACTGGTAACTCTCTTTAGCCGCAGATACCTGTTCCCTCTGCACGCTGACTGGAGTGATGTCACACTGACAAACCACACGATTACGTGTTGCAACCAGCGTCAGATTGTTGTAAAATAACAACAGAGTCCTCTGGGCTTCTGAGCACATCCAACATGTCACTTTGATGAATTATTCTACGAAGTTTCCTTACTTGTCTTGAACTGATACATTGAAACCAGTTTACAAAGCTCCATAAAAAGAAAAAATACATGGATCACTTCTCAGGTTCACATAGGGAGCCTGGCCACGAAGTTACAAATGCATTTGGCATGCTTCTGATGCACTGGACGAGGGAAGGACACACTGGAAGAGGGAAGGACACACTGGAAGAGGGAAGGACACACTGGAAGAGGGAAGGACACACTGGAAGAGGGAAGGACACACTGGACGAGGGAAGGACACACTGGAAGAGGGAAGGAAACACTGGACGAGGGAAGGACACACTGGAAGAGGGAAGGACACACTGGAAGAAGGAAGGACACACTGGAAGAGGGAAGGACACACTGGACGAGGGAAGGACACACTGGAAGAGGGAAGGACACACTGGAAGAGGGAAGGACACACTGGAAGAGGGAAGGACACACTGGACGAGGGAAGGACACACTGGACGAGGGAAGGACACACTGGAAGAGGGAAGGACACACTGGAAGAGGGAAGGACACACTGGAAGAGGGAAGGACACACTGGAAGAGGGAAGGACACACTGGAAAGCGGCTTCACACCAGTAGAGTCGTTCCTCTGCGGGCAGAGCAGCAATTACCTCCCAACTTACGTAGGTAAGAAGATTTTATAAATCTCGCTGCGTGCAGAGAAGTAGGCGACTGGCAGCTGCTGATTGTGAGGACATCTGAAACACGGTGAACAAACCAGCACAAGTAGGAGGTAATCAGCCGTCACACTACTTGTTGTCTGTTTTGTTCATTCTGTGTGAGAAAATGGACGTGAGCGCTGCGAAAAGTGTCAATTACAGTCTCACGGCTGCTGCATGAGAGGTGGCAGGCTGTTATGAACATTAGGGAGTTTGAGTTGACATGTCAGGATGGGGAATGGGAATGCTAGGGATTAGCATAAGCACCCACAGGCTAATTGAAAGGGAAATGGCTACTCTCCTTCAATGGTGTGCTCACACTAAACACAACACTTCTTCTGTTTTCTCACAATGCGATTTGATACAAAGTCATTGCAACGATGCAAATATCATTCGGTCAAGATGAAATATTTAAACTTGTGCAAGAAATGTGTGTGACGCTGATTTGCGAAAGCCTTGGTATTAGTGTTGATATTCTCCTCCTGTCGTCATCCCGATGTTGTCGAATCAGAAATGGGTAATATTATATTTTAAGATATTGTATATTGTAGCTGTCTGTGAGCTCTCTAATACCTCATATTTGAATGGACACAAGACAAACTCAGATGCATTTAAACACAGTTTAAATGTATGTTTGTTAGCCGTAGAGATGGAGCGAACACAATGTTAGCATAGCCTAGCATCAATTGATACATCCTTTTCATTAATTTATTGCAATCACAGCAAAATGTGTATGTGGGACGGCCACTGCATGTGCAAAGCAGCGATGCCTCTGCGTCTAGAGCGAGTTATGAAAATAAACTATATATATTTACAGTGGTCCCTTGTTTATCTGGAGGATTCGTTCCAAAAACAACCTGCAATAGACGAAATCCATAAAGTAGTCAGCTTTATTTTTTACCATTATTATACTTGTTTTAAGGCCGTAAAACCCCTAAACACACACTGTTATACACTTTTCTCAGACAGGCATTAACATTTTCTCACACTTCTCTCTTATTTAAACACTCTCAAAGTTTCACGGATTTAAAAAATAAGCCCGAACATGTTTAACAAATTTCATTTTAATGATCAATCTACGAGGTCCTCTGACCGCCTCTTTGTCCGGAAGCCGCTCCGTTAACTTTTTATCTGGACGTATTCTGTCCTGTACAGGAGACACTGCACGAGGAGACTGATTACGACTGTATATATATATATATATATATATATATATATATATATATATATATATATATATATATATATATATATATATATATATATAATTATTTGATCATGCGTTAACTGCATTTTTTTATTTAAAAAAAAAATTGGGGCTTTTACTTTGAAGGCGATAATTTACTTCCGCCCTCGGGCTTCCGTAGCATTACCGGACTATTTGCCAACTTGAGCCAGACGCAAAAGCACGTATTGTTCTGTAGTTTCTGTCCTCAACGAGCACCACGCGAGCGAGTCGCCTCTCAAAGCTTCTCAGGCCTTCAGTCTACCGGCAGCTCGCGCTGCAGCTCAAGTCAGGATGGAACATTACTCGCATGCACAAAGCCGCCGCTGATACCTGTCAGCTGTCCTTCACATCTCCACCTCTTCAACCAGACGTCAGGTCACTGGTTCTAGACAACACAGACTTCTACCAACGAGGAAGAAAAACTGAACTGAAAACATGAAAAGTACTTATTGCTTTTGTATAAAGTGAATCAACTGCTGGTCTTTAACATCTTTAAGGTAAGAAACAGACTGAACATGGACCAAAGAAGGAGTGGTTTGTCCCTCACAGGGACCCTTACTACTGAACATGGACCAAAGAAGGAGTGGTTTGTCCCTCACAGGGACCCTTACTACTGAACATGGACCAAAGAAGGAGTGGTTTGTCCCTCACAGGGACCCTTACTACTGAACATGGACCAAAGAAGGAGTGGTTTGTCCCTCACAGGGACTCTTACTACTGAACATGGACCAAAGAAGGAGTGGTTTGTCCCTCACAGGGACCCTTACTACTGAACATGGACCAAAGAAGGAGTGGTTTGTCCCTCACAGGGACCCTTACTACTGAACATGGACCAAAGAAGGAGTGGTTTGTCCCTCACAGGGACCCTTACTACTGAACATGGACCAAAGAAGGAGTGGTTTGTCCCTCACAGGGACCCTTACTACTGAACATGGACCAAAGAAGGAGTGGTTTGTCCCTCACAGGGACCCTTACTACTGAACATGGACCAAAGAAGGAGTAATTTGTTCATTCCCTTGAATTTGGTGCACATAATGATTAACCAGTTAAATTTGTTTAACTTTGCCCAGCCCTAATTATATATATATATATATATATATATATATATATATATATATATATATATATATATATATATATATATATATATATATATGAACTCAGAATGTAGAAACACAATTCTATTGAAACCAAAAGAGTCCACAAATCATACGATCCAACCTACAGAAACCCAGAGACCACGTAGACCTGAAGCATCTTCACTATATGAGATCAATTACATTCACACATTAAACGCTGATGGCTGAATATAAAACAATATTACTGCCAAAAATGATCAGTATCAGACCTCACAGTACTTCCATACCAAATCACTGAACACCTCACATCCTCAAATATTTTGCACAATCCGGCACAACGCAGACTTTTGGATCAAAAATAAATACTTGAATTCAATAAATGGGAAAGGGAAGAAATGATCCATTTGGAACGTTAAGTTCATGACGGCTCGCTGATGATTCCTTAAAACTCTAAAGCAGCGATGAGCGTCTGCTGCAATATTCCCAACTGAAGGACTTTCTAAGGACAAATCTGTTTTTACACATCAGCCTGTGCTGTCGCAGTCCTCTGTCCACCTGCGTGTCTGCCAGTGGACCTTCCTGTGAAGTCGCCATTGAAATGAACAAATCATACTGGTTGCCTTGACAATCGCACGAAAAGACAATCTTTACTGACTTGGAAAGAGAAATAAGCTCTCATGCTAATGTG
>NW_027175932.1:15694403-15761903 GCF_023055335.1 Clinocottus analis | reverse complement strand
GAGGACACCACAGCTCTCATTGTTCATGTAAAAACACTTACAACAATCAACAGCTGCAATCAAAAACACAATGAAACTTTTGTTGGCTCTTTTGTTGTGGACTTGTCAAGTACCTGCAGAGCGGAACGAGAGCCTTCCAACAGCAGGGTGAAGTGACTCTTTCAGAGCCAGCCAAATGACCCCATGAATCAACCCATAATAGACAACACAGGGTGTCAATTAGCTTGTGTAATTGAATAATTACTGGCCAGAGAGCTCGGGCACAGTCACAGCAGAAGCCTCCAAATGTCAAACAGCAATTCAAATAAATCACACTTTTCTCAAATCACATCAGCGGTGAGGACGAAGAATTCACTCGCTTACCTGCAGCACCCTCCCTTCAGGACACAACACACACACACACACACACACACACACACACACACACACACACACAGTATTCTCTGTGTTCTCTGCTTTCTTTACTATAGCACTGGGATTGTTCCTTTGTATTTATCTGACATGTGTACTAATGTGTACATTTCAAGGTACTTCCTGGCAGGAACACGTTCAGCTTTGTCGACATGCATACTGAAATGAACTTTGAATATATTGAGAACATTGTCAGAGGAAAACCTTACAAAGGAAGATGTCTGGTGGCATGAAGAGATAAACTGTCCTGCTACAACTTCCTTTGACTTCATCAGCACAATCTGTAGCTTCTCTTAATCTGAACAAAGACTGGATGTTTGTGAATTTGAGGAACACCGGTTCAAATGTTCCCTTCTCCCATGGGAGCCGCGCTTTCCTGTACCTCTTCCTCTCTCTATGGGAATATTACAAACCTCAACATGGGGAAACTAAAGCTGAATTGTTTCAGTTTTTCTCAAAACTAATACTGTAGATGAGCGCAACAATATTCGCCCGTCAGCCAAATCCCAGTGACAGTTTTATAATCCGATATATTTAGCGCTGTCCTCACTTCTGAAGTAGAAGCGGAGACGATCGATCAACCAAACACGCAACGTGGTCTGATTACTCAGCGTGCTTTCTTTATGTGGCTGTTACTTTATGGAAAGACATTGCTATTTTGCAATTTCTAAGAGCTTCTTCAAAGACACTTCAAGTGCGTTCATCTTGACCTCCAAAGACAGCGGACTCGATCATCTGTAAAGACTCGGTACGCTCGTCTGTCTGCTCAGGTTTCAGGCCGGAGGCTCTGACATGGAGTTATTGTAGTTTCCTGGTGGTTCTTCTGCTCTCCACTCGTGTAGTTGTTGAAGTCACAAAGACGTGTGACTGAGTTGCTTGTGTGCTGGAGCAGCGCTGGAGTCTCCGCTCACGCAGCCTAATTAGAGATCACATCAGGGTTGTTAGGTGAATGGTTTATTCATTATCCTGAGGTACATTTAATGGGCCAAACTCATTTAGATGCTCATTATCAAACTTGGCAACAGATCATATTATCCGGGCGTTTTGATCTTTGTGAAGGACGGCAGAGTAAAGAGAGGCGAGCGCAGTGAAACTAACAACGTGCCAGATCAACGCTTTGATTAAACATTGAAGGATCGCCTCTCACAAAGAACTCTGTCGTCTCTGCGCTGGGTTT
Source organism: Clinocottus analis (assembly GCF_023055335.1). Lineage (NCBI taxonomy): Eukaryota > Metazoa > Chordata > Actinopteri > Perciformes > Cottidae > Clinocottus > Clinocottus analis. The sequence continues at coordinate 15,760,315 of NW_027175932.1, read as the reverse complement.
CCATGGACCCCCCTGAGTCCACCACCATTGTCCAGCAGATGCTGCAGCCACGCCCCCCAGCAGGGGTTACCCCCGCCTCATTGGCTGGACCAACCTTTGATGGTTTCCTGGGACAAACAGAGACGAGGTGTGTGTGGAACGTTGTCTCTCCAGTCGGATGCCTAATGAGCAAACATGGGTGGGGACTAGCTTTTGATTGGCAGGCTCAACTAAACACGGAGTATCAAGGTCGTCCTTAATAAGATGCTGTTGATTCATGTTTGTCATGGGTCCACTGGGTCTGTACACATGATGTCCCATGATACTGTGTGCTCCTATTGTGAAGAAAATGGGATAAAAAAAGGATATGAATAAAACAAGGATTGGTAGGCACAAAGTGTTGCTTCATGGGTAATTTAGATATTTTTTTCCATGTTCCATTTGTTTGATATGCATAATCATGTCACAATGATTGGCTAACCCCAGAGGAAGAAAGGAGTGACAGAAGCAGGAAATGAAAAGAATGGAAGTTGGCTCGCAAACATTAGAGTGAATTTGTGTGAGAGTTCTGAAGCGCAGACTTTCAAAGATCCAGGATGGAAACATTACATTCGTACTTCAGGATGTAGGACTCTGACAATAGGAATAAGTCTGACATTCAGCTATATTTTTTGACAAATCTAATGAAAGGAGCAAAACCTGTGCCGTGTTAGTCCGTCTCTCAATACTTTCGTCCTCACCCCTCTCAGCCTCCATCTCATTGGTTCCTGCTGAAGACGTGAATCCTTCAGTGAACACGTCCATGAGCGTTGTGTTTAAATACATGTTGATTCAGTACCGAGCAGCACGTGTTCATTACATCATCCCTAATGTTGGACTTTGTTAATACGTGAAGCGCCTCATCGTATGAGGCCACGTTAAGCTCCACTATCTCATGATGTTTCCACCAAACAATAAAGCAAACTGGTGCTGAGCCGTCGTGTTCCTCACACCAGCTGACGAAGAAATAGCTGCTGCTAAAAGCTGCAGTCTCAGACCCCTCTGGCTGAGCGGTTGTTGCCTCTGGTTCAGGTGGCCAGACGCTGGCAGGAGAGAGCAGAGGTCCGGCTCAGACCACAACTGGATTGTGTGTCTTCACATGCAGATATCGCTTCCTAGATATTAAGAAAAAAAGTCTCATTTTTGATTGTTTCGATGCTGCATTTCAGCCAATGTGTTGTCTCTTCTCTACATGGATGTGTGCGTGTGTGTATGTGTGCGTGACGTGTGTGTACATGCTTGTATGTGTATGTGTGCATGCTTGTGCGTGCGTGCGTGTGCGTGTGCGTGTGTGTGTGCATGCTTGTGCGTGTGTGTGTGCATGCTTGTGCGTGTGTGCGTGTATGTACGTGACGTGTGTGTGTGTGCGTGCGTGTGCGTGTGTGTGTGTGTGCATGCTTGTACGTGTGTGTGTGCATGCTTGTGCGTGTCTGCGTGTATGTACGTGACGTGTGTGTGTGTGCGTGCGTGTGTGTGTGTGTGTGCATGCTTGTACGTGTGTGTGTGCATGTACGTGTGTGTGTGCATGCTTGTGCGTGTCTGCGTGTATGTACGTGACGTGTGTGTGGTGCGTGCATGTGCGTGTGTGTGTGCGTGCTTGTGTGTGTGTGCGTGCATGTGCGTGTGCATATGTATCTAGTGTGGCTAACGTTTGGTAGTTTTTGGAAAACAATGAAGCGCTACAGCTCAGAAGGAAGAAGACGTATCAGGTTACTTGTTTGTAAAATCCACTCACTGATTGTTCTGCTTGACTCTGGGACGCGTTGACAATATGAGAAATGTTGAATATGATCAGACTCAAACCTGGAAACACTTCTTCATGCAGTGAGTGCTGCATTTTCTTAAATAAAGTTTGTTTAGTGGGTCATCGTTCTGCGTCGGGCCTTGAGATATGTGGAATCAATCAGCATGGAGACCATAAAAAAGAAAAACAGCTTTAGATCCTGGCTGAGTCCTATCGTCTTTAATTTCCCATCAAAACGTCGGGAAGATCACTCATTTCCCAAATTAAACATCTTTCACTGCTAACTTATTCAAGAGATTCCAATTAGCTGAAAAGTGGTGCTTCATGATTGTGTTCTCCTCCACTCCCCTTCTCCATTCACATGCTTTAAAGAAAGCCTTCAAGGAGAACGCTCCTCCCCGTCCTCCTCCATGCGGCGTGCGCGTGCAGCTACTGAGCTCTATCAGTTGGTATAAATCTTTAATTTTGGAGATCAGCATTAATGGCCGAAACAGCCTCAGATCTGCGCTCCGCTCCTCGCTTTCATCTCTCGGCTGGAGGAATTCCGAGAGGGGAGGAGTGTGTGGGGGTGTGCGCCATCGTTTGCTCCCATAAGTACACAAAATTAGCTGCTTATCAGTTGATCTCCGTACATGATCCCTCAGAAATCTTTTCTGTGCATCAGAGGCCGCCGCCTTCGCCAGAGCTGCACATGGAGGGAGGAGGAGGAGGGAGGAGGAGGAGAAGGGAGGAGGAGGAGGAGGAGGGAGGAGGAGGAGGAGGGAGGAGGAGGTGGAGGGGCTCTAATGAAATCACTCCACAAAGACAATAAGGCCAGAGCTTCCTCCTCTTCCGTAACTTCCCCTGTCGCCGACAGACGCTAAGCCTCAGCCTTTTACCTCGCGGCGTCGTGGCGTGAAGATTGAATTGTCATTCATCTGTTTTAGCCTCCTGTGTTGTCTGTGTTTTTATCAACATTCAGCAACGCTAAAATAAACAGGGATGGAAAGAGAGGGAGGAATGGAGAGGGAGGAATGGAGAGGGAGGAATGGAGAGGGAGGAATAGAGAGGGAGGAATGGAGAGGGAGGAATAGAGAGGGAGGAATGGAGAGGGAGGAATAGAGAGGGAGGAATAGAGAGGGAGGAATAGAGAGGGAGGAATAGAGAGGGAGGAATAGAGAGGGAGGAATAGAGAGGGAGGAATAGAGAGGGAGGAATAGAGAGGGAGGAATAGAGAGAGAGGAATGGAGAGAGAGGAATGGAGAGGGAGGAATAGAGAGGGAGGAATAGAGAGGGAGGAATGGAGAGGGAGGAATAGAGAGGGAGGAATGGAGAGGGAGGAATAGAGAGGGAGGAATAGAGAGGCGGCTGTTGTTCAGCTGTATCCCTCGTTTGTTAACTTCACTTTCTCCGAATCAATCAAGCACCAAATGCATCATTTGGCTTCTATTTTGACTTATTTGGCCGGGTGCGAGGATCAGTTATTCTCCAGGCGCTTCCATAATGTTGCGGCTGCCCCGTATTTCTCCACATTAATGAGTGCAGACTGTGGAATTAGGCCGGGCGCTGCCTGTTAATGGGGCCTGTGAAAGCTGAAGAGTGACTGCAGCTCTCGTTAGCCGAGCCGGCGGCTATTGATTGCAGCGGGCCACTGGGGGCTCCCTACCTGCGGTTGACTTTGTACTTCTGCTGGAGTTGTAAGGGTCTGCTGAACAACAGGGACCACGCACATCTCAAACAAGGTCTATGAAAAGCCTATCAATTAGGCTTTGAAGGTCAAGCAAACTCTCCCTCCCCGCGCTCTCCGCCTCTGTCTCCCCACTTGCTTCAGTGTTGAGAAGGCGGCATCTCCTCTGCTCCCTCCAAAATACATCTGAAGACTCCATTCAATTAAATATCTCTCAGCCCCAGCTGCTCCCTAAGTGAAAGGTCAACTAAGTCCAGGAGGCTAAAAGAGAAAGGCTTGGCTTCTTCACAGCCCCTCCCCACAACAAAGCCTCCCCAAGCAGGCGCGCTCGCTCTTAATGATACCCACTGGTCAATCCCTAACTAGCAGTGACAGTTACCCCCAGAAGCAGCACTGCAGACCAGAGCCAATCGATCAGGTGGAAAGAAAATACATATAATGATAACCCGCAGACATAATGTCAAACCCTTGCACTGTCCCAATTGGTTGACATTCAGGTAGATAGTGTGGAGAGCGAGCTGGCCAGACATCAAAAGGGAGGTGCAGCGGTGAGCTGCTCTCTTGCGCCCGCTGAGGTGGGTTAACCCTCTCACATGAACCCTAATTACCTCACTGTGGCCTCGGGGAGTCCCGGAGGAATGGCCTGCGAGCCGGATGACACACACACAGACACACACACACACTCAATAACCATCAACACAAACACCACCTAATTGAGTCAAATTGGGCCTCATTACTTAAGCTTCAGTGTAGCCTGTTGAAAGAGAAGTCAACCGGCGTGTGGATGCTCCCTTTCTAGGTCAGCTGTGAAAAAGTCAAAAACGAAAATATGTATAAAAAGAAAACTGTGGCCTTATATTTTAAATATGCATTGCATTATAACCATACATATTTCAAACTATGACTTACTTACTTACTTACTAGGACTTTTATTAAATATGGTTGTATCTTCAAGAAAAATATTGTTTTGAAAATCAGTCATGATCCTAAAATGACAATGAATTGGAAGGAAAAACCTAACAACCAGTGCAGACCAGTGCAGACCAGTACAGACCAGTGCAGACCAGTACAGACCGGTACAGACCAGTACAGACCAGTGCAGACCAGTACAGACCAGTGCAGACCAGTGCAGACCAGTGCAGACCAGTACAGACCAGTACAGACCAGGGCCAAGGTTGAAAGAAAACTGGGGCCACGTCCCCTGAGGGTCTTAAAACTTAAGACATGGCTAGTGTTAGCGCTCACAGCCATCAAGCTAGCAGCTGCTGGAGGACTCTGCTGGTGCTCAGTGAGTGCACAGGCACTCACTGAGGAGTATGTTTTTGACAGCCATTTGATTTATTAATGGCTGTCAGGATGTAATGAGAATCAAATCGTGTCAGTGAAGAAGATTACCAACACAAGCTTTGGCAACAAGCGGAGCAATAGGTGGAACCTCACATGTGTGCCGATACCACGGAGCACCTCATGGATCTGACTGGATTACAACCTGGTTCCACGTTCCAAGTCTTTACTTAATGTAAGATTAGTTGATATGATACGCTACGTAAGGCCTCTTCCCCGGTCCCCTTCTCAGATTCAAGAGTGTCCCAGTCTGGGATGTGGACCGGACAGACGGCCTGACTCCAGTGGCAGAGGAGAGAGTGCTGGTCCGGGCCGCCCCGAACTCCCATCAATAGAATGTGGAGTGGCAGCCAAGCAGCGTGAGACAGGATGGCTGCCTGCTCCACTGATTACCAGCAGACTGCAGGAGATACAGCGAGACGCTGGGCGAGCGGCAGGATCCCTTACCCCCCTCGCCTCAGGGCTCTCTACCCCCCTCGCCCTCTCTTCCCCAAATGAAAAAGTGCAGACAAAAGGCGATCACATTTCCCATATTATCAATACTATCTGCTGCAGCCCTGTCGCCGTGGCCTTGTAACCTTGTTCCACCGTCTCTGTCCTTCTCGGCGCTCTTACTGGAAACACTGGTGACTCGACTACTGGGCCACTTCTGATGATCAGCACGATAGCATCATGTCAGGGTTAGCCAAGAGAACTTCTGTTACACCAGGGCCATAGAGGATATTTTACTTTGAAAGGAATATATATATATATATATATATATATATATATATATATATATAAAAATATATATGTATATATATATATATATATATATATATATATATATATATATATATATATATATATAACGTTACTGTTTGAAATGAATGAATGGTCAGCGTGATACGGTAAAATGAATGATAAAAGGCTGAATTATACTCCTGCAACTACAACTGTGTCTGGACACGCAGTTGGATTGACGGAGTCGTGTTGGTTTTTAGTTCCTGTGTGTTTTCCATACTCCAGACCAGCAGGTGGCGCAACAACCTTTTAGAGTCGACCTGCACGCCGACGTTCACGATATCTCCCTCCAGGAATTCACCTCCATCTTTGTGTCCTGATACTCCGTCAGGTTTTATAAATGCTCATATTTGTGGACCTCTTCAGCCAAACGTTCTTCACAGGATCCATTGTTCCTGTTTCTGCTGTGGCTTTTAAAAACAGCTGTAGGTTGATTGCCATGAAACCAGAAATGAGACTCAGAAAGGATGTGGTCAACGGACCAATCACAGGCTTGTGGGGTTGCGTTGCTTTGACGGATAGTCACAAATTTGGGGTGACGCATGCAAAATGGCCGATTTGACCACGCAAGGTCGGCCATGCGTGTCTTGCGTGTCTTGCGTGTCTTGCGTGCTTGCGTCTCTGCGTAAAACCCGAGTATAAATCAGCCTTTAGACGTTAATGAATGGAAAGTTCACTTCCAAAAAGTTGTCAGATGGTTACCTTGACAAGACCGAAGTGGTATGAGCCATTTGTCATTGTGAACTGAGCTATCATTGTCGCTGTTAAAGAATATGTCCAAACGTCCCAGGTGGTCGTGAGGAAAGAAGAACCGGAATCAATAAGTTATAATAAAAAGATGTAATAAAAGAGATGATAAAAGATAATAAAAGAGATACCACAGGCTGCACGCAGTCAGCTGTCTCTCGACGTCATCGGAAAAAAAGGCCCAGCCAAGTTCGGTTTCAGTTTCAACACAACTCATTTACTTGGTTATAGGTTTGAATTCATGGCATGTGATTGGCTAAGAGTCCCACAGGGGCGGAGTCTCTCTTTGGCCTAGGTTTTGAACATGGCTCCATAACATCCCTGTTTTCCGGTACCTGAAGTCCTCACTCCGCCCTCCTCTGTCAGCTAACAACATATTTGACCTTGAAGGTTCTACAGGTTACAGAGCAACAGGAATCTGCTACTCTGAGCTGCAGGCATCCTCCAGAAAAAACTTATAAGAACAGGAGGAAGTTCCTCAGACCAAATAATAATCAATAAGGTTCAGATATTGTTTCGTCAGCTTGGTGGACACAGACTCGGACCGGCCCTTTGTGTTATTGACGTGTTGGGTCGCAAAATTCTGGAAATATTCAAAGTTGGAAACTTTCCACGGGAATAAACGGGAATTAACAGGAAATGTTGGGGTAATTTAACTGTATTTAACTTGTCATAAGCAGACATGCACGCAAACATTTATAATACAACTTTTAAAAATGACTTTTTGGACATTCCAAAAGCCGCGAATAGTCGAGGTGATGGTGTACTTTTGTGTGGACGTACATACGTCCGACTCTCACTGCTGTCCAAAGTCTACTCAAATAAACGTTTCAGTTAAGTTCAGTTATTTTTTTCAGTATGTTGCAGCTGTAATTGAAATCTCTCTCTGGCTGCAGTACCGCTCTTGGCCTCCACACAACGTTTATGTTTCTGCAGACGATGTTCCAACCAGCTGCATTCAGGGTCTGAGCTCGGCCTGCAGAGTCTCGTTCTCAACTACGTTTAAGTTTCCTGTTATGTGCTTTTGCAAAAAAACGTAGGCACATTTTTTTTTTTTAAATTCCCCAAATTCTCAAGCTCAAATTCCTGTGGAAACTTTCCGCCCCTTTGCCACACTATTGACGTGAGCATCATTCTGCGCCGTAAAGGACACACATGCTGTTGAACACTTTGATTCTTCATCATCTTCACGTCTCCTCGTGGCTCTGTGGTCAATAGGACACGTCACAAAGTCTTTACCTATTGACCCTCCTCTTATGGGAATGCTTCATATGGGGCTGGTCACACATTCAAATATCCTGTAAGCAGCTCATTTCAATAAACACTAAATCCATAACTGGATTTGTATTTCTTCCGCTCTGGGGAACTGAGAACCTCACAATGTGTCTCATATGACACATTAATGCTGCGTGTAGCATCAGCAGGCTGCTTCTGGACGGCTTGGTAAACGCTCTCATTGTAGTGAGCGACGCTTCCCATTGAGGAAAACACATGTGAGCTTTTGGATTTGGAAAGCCAAAGCTTCATTTATTGTCTGTTACTTTGAAGAAATGCTTTCTTCAAACACCTTAAGACCAGAACAGATGTATAAAGACGTGGTTACACCAAAATGGAACATTTTGCCTGTCCAGTTGGGTTTCATTTCCTGGATGCAAAGTCTTCTATTAAACTTGAGTCAAACTGTTCCATGACCAGAGACCTGAAGCGAGCCGGGCTGATTAAATTCTCTCTTCTCTGTGAATATTTCACCCGGGTTCAAATGCCTCCCGAGAGCCTGAAATGGTTCATTTGTTGGAGCTGTCCTCTGCATCCGTTTCTACAGGTGCTACATTCAAAGTGCTTCATTTCCTTTCGCTCCTTATTTCTCCCTTTATTCTGAAAGTACTACTTGCTTCATTTGATTGAACTCAATGGGATTACAACAGAGTTAATTGCTCCCAGGTTTGTCCACTTATTACCATGTGACCCCCCTCCCCCCGCCCGCCCGCTTACCGGCTCCCATTGTTTCCAGGCTTCCATTAAGATTACCTGCTCTTGCTGCAGAATTGCTCCATTGTCTCCTTTAGAGCCCGGGCTTCAAATGGGAGGTGAATGGCAGAGAGGACAATGGGAGGGCCGGAGTGGCAAAGGGTGGCTGTATATGCGCTAATGAAAGTGAAGGTACAGCCTTTTAAAAATAGGACTTCTGGCAGCTCCTGGATTGAGCTATTAGACTCACATGATTGGCTGTGACTTCTTCAGCAGCAGGTGAGAAGCTGCATGGCTCCGGGGTGAGAACCCCATGATGCCATGGGGCACACTCACTCCGGCTCATGTTGCCCAGAGGAGGACTCTTCCTGACCTCTGTGGTCCCCGGCGATCTGCTGTCCTTTTCTCTTCTACTCATGGAGCTGGTGGCGGTTCGGACCAGACGCTTGTCGGCTCAGTTCTGTTGGGCCTCCGGAGCGTGAGGCCGATGGCTGCAAGTCCATTGCTTTCCCCCACAGGGTTCTCCATGACCTGCCCTGTGTTTAGATTATGTGAAACAGCTCAGTCAATAACTTTTAGACAAAATGTTTGTTTTTTACTTTCGGAGCCGATAGAAACGGAGCGTTCACACAGGACGGGCCTGAGTCTCCTTCCACTATACCTTTATGCAAGATTATCAGCATGTATGACATAAATGATCCTATTCTCATGCACCTCCCCTCCCTCCGTACCGCTCTGGAAGTTTCCATTCCTCCCGTCTCAAAACACAACCACGTTATTCATTAGAAAGAGCTCGGTGTCCCCGTGGCTTGTGATTACAACTTTCAAACGATGTTCTTATTGCAGGTATTTATCAATGGTGTCTAAACAGAGAGTGTGTGCAACAAGGACACACACACACACACACACACACACACACACACAGTGGTGGAATGTAACAAAGTATTTTTACTTTGTTGTTTTTACGTATCTGTACTTTACTTAAGTAAAAATAATAGTGCATACTTTTAACTTTTACTGCGTTACATTTTGCAGCTATCATCTGTACTTTTACTCCACTACATTTCTACAAAATGTGTCGTTATTCGTTACATTTTATGAACACAGTTTCGCCAAAATGGAGCCGACACAAAAATATGTATTGCGTTCAGCACCGAAAGCACACACACCGCAGGAGGGGCGGGGCTCTCCCAGAATACACTGCGGCCCAACACCACCACCGGTCCGCGTAGCAGGGTCCGAGCTACGCTACTGGTAGCTAGCTATCGCTCGCCGGTCTGTGTGACCATCTGACCCGTTTCAACTGTCTCCTACAAATCAGGTTCCCGCAGAACTAAAACGTGTCTTCAATCACGGTGACTAGAAAAGTATTTTCCTCTCGATCACGTCGGGACGACAAATACGTTGATTATACGTCTGTGTTGTACTGCAGTGACTTTACTGCACGAGAAGGAGTTCATCGCCCACTTTGTGTTCACAAACAACCCGACTCAGAGAAGACCGGACCGGTCCCGGCCTCACACCGCCCCTTTGCTTTCCTCCGCAGACTTTAGACATTTAAATATGCTTAAATTCAGCAGAAAGCAAGAAGACAATAACTCAAACACACGGTTATAAACGTTGTAATAAACAATAAAACTAAACTAACTATGTGTATGAGCAACACATCCGCGTATATGCAAACGTATTCGTGACACGTCAATCACAGACGTAATCAGGGGTCCACGTTGGACAGACAACATGGATCAGAGCCTCATCGGGGCCCTCGGGTAGGAGCCACCTTTGACCCCTTTTAAAAAGCATGTTGCATTTCAAAGGCCCCAAGAATGACTCGTGGAGGTGCCAAAGCTTTTCCTGTCTCTGTTAATGTCCCTGACTTTTTGAACATTAATGTGTATATTTGAATGGGTTGCTTATCATTACTAGTAGTGGCTTCAGGAGAGGCAGAAGTATGACCAGGAGCTATATCTGCATTCTTTATGAAAATGGTACAGCCCTAGACATTGAGAGACAACCTATTGCGTCAGTACTTTTACTTTTAATACTTGAAGTAAATTTAAAAGTAAGTACTTATTACTAAAGTAGGATTGTTGATGTAGTACTTTTACTTTTTATTTTCCTGGGTACTTGTACTTTTACTTAAGTACTAAACTTCAGTACTTCCTCCACCACTGCACACACACAACCTGGCGTCATGCCTAAAGGCGTGGGTGTAGGCCCTAAACTAACATGTATTAAAGATGGATAGATAATTACTTTATTGATCCCCTAAGGGAAATTCAACATAATATATATACATATACACACTATTCAAAAGGATTGTCAAAAAAAAGAGATTAAAAACACACATTATTTAGAGTTGAGTGAGAAGTAGTCCAGGCTGGGGGGGTAAAGGGGGGGGGGGTGTTGTGCAGACGGCTAACATAGCCAGTAGATAGTGCACATTGTATGAACAGTGAGGAGTTGGGGGCTCAAGTCTGCAAGTCCTCAACGCTGCCTGTCGGTGAGTCTACGAAAGTGTGCACACCTACATAAATCACTTTCAAGTGAAAGCAGTGCAGTAGTGATGCCTTCATGGCGTTTATCTTATTTATTGATGTTTCATGTTTAATTGACCTCACGTGGGCCGGACTGGGAGAGCCGTGAGACGCCAGGTCTGAACTACAGAGAGATTTAAAGCGATAAGCCCCTCCCACTGCAATACAACAACATGCAGTTAACGCATGATCAAATAATTAACGCCATTAAAGGATTAAACGCTGTTAACGCTGCGTTACGCGTAAAGTACTGCGTGATGGAACTGGTCACCTCAGCCCCCGTCACGCAGACACCACGTCGTCCTGCAGTGCAGACGATGCTCTGTTTGGTAGAAGCTGAAAGGATTCACTGAGTGTTGGGTTGACGATGATGTCAGAGCAGTGGAACGTGGCATCGCTTCGGCAATTGGCTGAAAATCCTCATATGCTGAGAGGGACCCATCCACGATGGAAAGAAAGGAGAAAAGGACCTTAAACCAAAGGAATGAAGTTGAGTCGAGCCAACGCATTCAGTGGAATAAACGTAGCTTGTGTCCTCCTGTGTTTAGTCTGGTCCCGAGGGGCCGCTCTGAACCATGACGTCTCAAACCCAGTTGCCTACTGGTTGCAGGTGATAAGACATGGATCTACCACCCACAGGCCTGCCGGGTGCTTTGCGAACATCTCCAGCATTTCACACGTAGACTTTTGAGAAGGTCAGGCAGCTATTGTTGGTAATTAACCCCCAGTGTCGACAGAAGAAAACATTGCCAACAAAGCCCCACCTCAGAGGACCATTCACCCTTAAACTTGTACTTATGACCCACAGCCAACAACATCACACACACACACACACACACACACACACACACACACACACACACACACATCTAAGCGGATTAGAAAAGGTCAGACGTAGCACTTCCCCAAACCTTTGGTGGTGTGTTGGCCACTGGGAGAGTGGTGTGTTGAGGGACTGTCAGAACTATGAGGGCTCTGCCAGCACAGAGGTGTGCAACCTTTAGTGTCCTGGTCTTGAGGAGCACCGCCGCGCTCACCTTAACATAGTTTTAAAGGCCATGTGTACTATTTACACTTTACATTTACCCTTTAGTTTGCTGTCTCCTCAGCTGGAGGTGGGACCAGCATATTTATCAGCAGCACAGTCGATACATAACAGCTGAGGGCGTGAAGGCTTCTCCAAGTCCAAAAAACAAAGAACTCCAGGTCCACACTTCATTTCATTTAAAAGTTGAATTCCAGACACTTGCTCTCTCCCAGCAGGGTCAGTGCTCTTGGTCTCTGACCGTCTTCAAATGTCTGATTCAGTGTTTGTTTGTGCTAAGCTCCGCCCTCTTTTGTCACTTCTGGTTACAAAAAAACTAGACGTGTCCCTCAAAATGCCGAACTCGAGGCATTGACTCAGCAGAACGCTTGATGGGTGAGGCCATGTCCACTCCTTCTGTGCAGTGTGGAGGAGGAGACGCTCCTATTACATCACTCAGAGGGGGAGGCGTCTCTGCCCGGTAGACCACACCACATCTCCTCAAAGCATTAGAGACGGTTGCTTTAATGATCTAAATCCATTATATTGCACCTTTGAGCTTCAGCACTAGAAGAACTTGTTGAGGTGCAGCATCATGAAGTGATCAGTGATGAAAGGACCGCCGGGTTAAAGGAAGTGAACAGCTGTCGTCCTTAATAAGTGCAAAATGAAAAATGTGTGTTTCTGCAGACTCACAGCTACGGCATTTACTTTGTGTACTTCTTTATTTGTGCACCTGCTCTCAATTTTCTTGTCTTTCTTTTTTTTGATGAAATAAAGTAAAAAGTGACATAAATAGATGGACAATAAATAAGTTTGCTATGATAACAGTAGACGGCTGGAGGTTAGATTAGATTAAGTAGGGTGTGTGTGTGTGTGTGTGTGTGTGTGTGTGTGTGTGTGTAGTAGGGAAAAGGCTTTGGCATGTGACAGGGTTAATGTTAATAAATATGTAACGTAACAGCAATATCATTACAATAACAATGATAGTGATTTTCATACAATAATATGCTACTAATGTAATAATACCATTACTATACAATAAAATAGAACGTTATAATTACTATGATAATAAATAAATGTTTCTTTCTTCCTCCCACAAGCGGGCAGCTGAGATTACTGCACGTTAAATATTATTATTGTTGCGTTCATGAAAATACATTCAGGAGGATGCACCTCAGACTTCTTCACTGCTGAGTTCATCTAATGTTGCAGCTCTGTTCACTTGTTCCAACAGAAGCAAAAGCCCGTTAACAACGGCTCCGGCTGCTCCGAGGGAATCCAACACGCACGCCATCGCTGCTGTCGCCGGGCTGTGAGGCCACGAGCGCACGCCTCTGCTGGTCTTTGTTCATGTTTAGAGAGGGCGGCACCACGGAGCCCTTCTTGGACCGAGCTGGCTGACCGCTGCAACCTGCAGCGCTGCCTTGTGTAGCCGGTGTGCCTCACAGGACCGTGGAGGCTGCCGGGCCTCAAACACTGCAGCTCCTGAGAGGGAAGCAGCCCAGAAGCATGAAGCAACACAAAGTGAAGGGAGGACGGACGCAGAGCGCGGCTGACTGTCCACAACCGTCTCCAACCGAGCGTCCTCACTGATTTCTTTTGAAGGTGCTTCATTCCGCTCAGAGCACCGGCAGATCCCCGACAGCCGAGCCGTTCACACCGACCGGCTCCCGTCATGAAAGAAACAAATAAATGCTCCCTCACATGTTCATTGTTTGAGTTCACAGTTTTGTGAAGGCGAGGGGTGGGGCTGGCAGGAGGCGGGGCTTGTGGATGACGAGGTGGTCATGTGGCCGGTTTGTAAAGAGGTAATAAGTCAGTGAGCGTCCTGCCGTTCCTCCAGTGAGACATTCTTTGTCTCGATGACTCTTCTTCTTCTTCTTCTTCTTCTTCTTCTTCTTCTTCTTCTTCTTCTTCACACGTTTGTCTTCTTCTGCTGCCAGTTGCGTTGTGACATCATCGGCTCTCTAAATCACACACGGGCTCAAGTGGCAGAGCTAAGTCCGTCTAATGTCATGTCCAACTGATGGGGACGGTCACGTTGTGGCCTACAGCTCCTCCAGGTCACGCCTGGATACCTTCAGGGGAGCAGTGCATGTGTGAAGACACGTTTTCTTTTTCATCTTCTGGAAACTCTGACTGCATCATTAGCTCTACATGAGCTTCCTGGTTTCAGGAAGCACAATTGCTACAGATAATGAGCAGATATGCAGGCTTGTCCATGAAGAAAGCTGTCTTATTATGTTGATAAAACATGTATCTAGGTTGTGTTGTGCGTCTTCTTCAAAGAGCACACATGTGTCGTATGTGACATCACGGTCAGGAGACCATTTTGCTTCTGGGTTCTTTGATCAGCAGCATGAAGTGAAGTCATGTCCTCGTCTCCACCATCGTATCCACACTGACGGGCCGCTACAGGACTTTTGTTTAAAGGCCGACATCGGTGCTGAGCGGCTCCAGCACTGGTTGAGATGGCCGGCCGGCGGCTGCTCTGGAAGAGCAGCTGCATACAAAGTTCAGTCCCATCTGTCTCCAGCAGAGTTCAGACTCAGTGCCGGGGCCACAAACACTCTTCCATGACATTTGCAGTCGGCTCGGAGACACAAATCATCCTGTGGGGAGTTTTATAATTAGGAGTGTTTTGCATGATTTAATCGATCAACAGAGGGAAGAAAAAGAGAGAAATATCCACAAGGTATTAATTACTGGTCTCCACAATTTCCCGTTGCCATAACCACAATTCACTCAAGTGGGACACATTTACACTCACAGACTCTCCTCCACAATGAAACATGAATGAGCATCCAGGGTGGTCCCGACTTCTAACCATGCCCTGAGCCAGTGCCACAGGCGAGCGTTCCTCTGGCTGCGTCCATACAACATCCCTCCAGCCGAGGAGCAGGGCCTTTTCAAGTGTGTTACACAAAGTGGAAATGTTGAATATGAGGAGGAAGGAGGACTGCACAAACACAGATACATGAATCAAAGGCCTGTCGGCGCCAGGGGAGGGAATACACACACCTTAATCAAGACAAGCTTGTATATTTTATTTATCGGCTATTTATTATTGAGCATATATCACTGTTAAATAATTCACCAACTTCTTCTTTCTTACCCGTAAGTTAGGGCTTGGTGCACAATACCTAGAGGGTACATTTTCACATTCCTTTTTTTTCTCCTGAAGTATCACTGTTAACATCAGATCTCAACTTTCTTTTACTCCCCTCGGGGGGTTTTTGATTCATAATTCAATCTTTAATTCCTCCAAGGTGACGGAGGACTTCCACCAGTCTGGGTTTTGCTTTGATAATGTAATTAGCCATTAAACAGACACTGAGACATTTTAAAGGTGACATAATCCATCTGTGTCAAGCTCCATCACACCAACCCTCAAGGCTCGCCACCACATGGAGGATGTGTCCAAGTCAAATAGTTCAGATTACCAGAGTAATCACGGCGACGGGGCTGTCACTCAGCGGCGGCGGCAGAGGGAGTCGGCAGGTGGACCCGGAGTCGCTGCTGAAGCACGTGAGGAGTGAATAAACAGGGTGGCTGGCCAAGCAAGCTGCCAGAGACGCTTTAATTAAAGCTGTGACATTGTATCATAAAAACCAGAAACCTAATCGTGATGGAATAAGTATAATGTAATTATCAGCCAGGTTATAAATAGCTTTAATTTCATGCTTTGCGGAAAATGAAATGGAAATGGCGTGCAGGGGAGGTGTGTGTGTGTGTGTGTGTGTGCGTGTGTGTGTGTGTGACGGGGTAGTTTACCGAGCTTGTCGCCACCCTCTCTGCCAGCGCCAGGAGACAGGAGCCAAATCCAATTTCTCCTCTCAGGTCACACGTCTGTCCACTCAGCCATCCTTCAAACTTCTCTTGATCTGTCACCCTCCTCATCATCACTCCCTGCAACATTATCCAATGTGACTCGGAGGGAATCCGGGCCGGCCAGGAGGCCACCCGGCAGGCCAGAGAGTCCTGACAGTGTGCCACCTTCCCTCCCAGAAGCTCCATTAATTCCACTACAGCAAGGCCCTCACATAGTAGTTCCCTGAATGACCTGAAGGAGCAGAGCCTCTCCTACGGGGCCGAGCCAGAGCATCAGAGTCTACTTCAAGTGTTTGAAGCCTACAATTAAAATGACCATTCAAAGCTGAGCCACAGTAGTTGTGTTTCAAAGGAGTCTTCAACTTACTGCATGCTAAATCTGCTCAATTAGCATGTTAGCTTGAAATACATGTTAACTTGTGGCCCACTATTTAACATTCCCTTCATTGTATCGGGTGGAGGCAGAAAGATTGGACAGATAAGTCAGAAAGTCCTGATTTGCATGCTCTTCCGTTTGGGGGAATTTGGCCCTCAGGTGTCACCTGGGGGTCTTCCACTTGGAAAAGTGGGGGTTCGATCCCTGGATCCTACAGTCCTCAAAGGAACCACAAATTTCTCCCAAATGTTGTGCTGTCGGTGTATGAATGTGATGAGTTGGTGGTGCTGGCGGGGAGGAGGCACCTCTGCATTAGTGTGTAAATAAGGTGACTGGTGGCGTGCAGTGAACCGCGCTGCGAGGAAGAAAGGTGCTTTACAAAAGCCCATTTACCAAGAGCAAAATATGAAGCGCATGGCAAAGTCATAGAAGCAGCAAAGGAGCTGCTGACCGTCACATCGTGTGTGTACAGTGGAAGGCTGAAGTTAGCCTGCTGGCCATTGGCTCCTGCTTTCTTAGGCTGACGAGGCACCGTGGGGCCGCCGCCGAGGCACCGTGGGGCCGCCGCCGAGGCACCGTGGGGCCGCCGCCGAGGCACCGTGGGGCCGCCGCCGAGGCACCGTGGGGCCGCCTACGAGACGGCAAGGGGCCACTGGCGAGACGCCAAGGGGCCGCCGACGAGGCGCCGAGGGGCCGCCGCCGAGGCGCCGAAGGCCTGCTGACGAGACTGCGAGGGGCCACTGACGAGACGCAGAGGGGCCACTGACGAGGCGTGACGTTTGAGGAGAAGGGGTCGGTTCAGTCGGCAGACAAACGAGCAGCAACAGCTCGAGGAAAGGCTGAGATGAAAGCAGCACAAACAGCATTTCTGATTTTCTTGTGGGAAGGTGGAATTTATGAGGACGGTTCACAGGTGTGAGAGGTGAAAACCCAACCGCCCGAGAGCCTAATGATCTGAGGGGCCTTGAAGTCGTCCTGAGGGAACCCAGAGAAAGGGGAGCGGGAGAGGACCACACCAAAATAAGACACGGTGGTCATCACACTGAGCCAGGGAGAGTTTTCCGTTCAATAATGCAAGAGCCGATGAGGTTTGATCATTGGAAAGGAAGGGAAGGACGGTCCCAGTCTGCAGACACGCTCAGTATTATAAGTTCGATAGCGTCTTACCTCACTTTACTCTGGTTGCCATGGTCACTACCTCGTATGATGAGCAGAATGATTGCTGTGATTAAACTTGGACAAATGCTCCAAGTGTAAGTGCTCGGCTAAATGTCTAATTTGCCTCATTGCATCAAAGTTGTGTTGATGAAAACGTGGGGAACTATTCAGAACGTGTCAGAGTGTAATTAAAAACCAAAACCCAGGTCAGACCCATTCTTTTTATGACGGCTTTTAAGAGAGGCATTTGAAAGCCCGCTCAGTTAAAGTGAAGGTCTGAGCATCAGTATCAGCGCTTAATAGAAATGCTCCCAAAGAAAAGCAGAGCGAAGAGAAGGCTGTGCTCAGGGAGAGATTACAGGGCTGGGGATAATACTGGGCTTTCATCCTCCCACTATTACAGACCCAATGAAAGGTGAGTCTTAATTATACCTGCAGTAATGTCCAACATGTAGTGAATGAGCTTGGACCACACATCCTTTTGAAGGACAAAGTCCTTCTTTTTTTTCACGGTGTAATCATAAAATTCCCAATGTCTATTAAAATGAAGCAGCTTATTATTTCCCAATTGGCAAAAGCTTGCTGATGATGAGAATATCTTTAAAATGGCTATTCTTTGTTTATGTGTATTTCAGGACAAACCCTTACGACTCACTTTACTTTTATTTCCTCTTTTTTGCCAGACTGCATTTAGCGTTTTATTGTGTCGTGGTGATTTCCCCCGAAGTGACATTCTGATAAGAGCAGAACAGATGGAAATCTGGGATTGTCCTGGCAAAATTCATCATGAAAAATGCATCAGACACCTGTGTAATTTGCCTAATCATCTTTTCCTAATAAGCTCCCCCATTAATTATGCACGACTTCAACAATGCAATCAAGATAAAAGTAAATCTGATGACTTAATACCCTTCAAAATATTAATCCTCCCCTCCCCCTTCTCTGGGACAGCTTTCCTTTTGATATGTTCCTCCCCTCCTCCTGGATTTTAATTGGGATTAGAGAAGAGGAAATAGCAAACATGGCCTCTCCTGCTTCAGTGCAAATAGTCAGGCTGACTCGGAGCCTTCAGTCAGCAAACATCTTTGCATCAGTCTCTCTGTTCATGCTAACTGTGTCATTACCTTGCTGTGTGCTAAGTATCCAACGTAAGCATATTTTATTGTTGCTGGGATTTTGATGTGACTTTGCACATCTGTCACATTCAGTGTTAATTAAATAATGGCTTCTTTTACGTTTACGCTTCAACAATAACTCCATTTCTGTGTGTGGTTTGTAATGCGTTGCAAAAGAATTGATCACGCCGCCTACTGGGTGACGGAGTCCTATACTGTTTGTTTTTTTCAGTGACAGTGTATGTTATGATATTTGACAAAAGGTTATTTCTTCTTTGTGCGTTTTGTGATGAATATCCAGCAACCAGAGCGATGTGCCCGAGGTGCAGCAGCTGTTAGGGAAACAAAACCGCCCGCTGAGCTTGAGAAGACGTTGAGTTCGGGCTCCCTGACCTCCCTGGGGCCCGAGGCTCCACTCTGCTCGGGGCCCTCCTCCGACCGGTGAGTCTATCGACACAGTTACACCAACATTAACACAGGAGAACACTTTCTACTGAGTTTCAGGACGAGTATTTATATTAATATTATATAATGAATATGAATAAACAATCTAACACTTTGCTGCTGGATGTGGATCAGCTCTTAGTCGACAGCTCCGGTTTGGGTTCACATAAGTCTGTGTGTTACTCTACGTGTGTAACTCTACGTGTGTTACTCTATGTGTGTAACTCTATGTGTGTTACTCTATGTGTGTTACTCTATGTGTGTAACTCTATGTGTGTTACTCTATGTGTGTTACTCTATGTGTGTTACTCTACGTGTGTTACTCTGTGTGTAACTCTACGTGTGTTACTCTATGTGTGTTACTCTACGTGTTACTCTATATGTGTTACTCTACGTGTGTTACTCTATGTGTGTTACTCTATATGTGTGTTACTCTACATGTGTTACTCTACGTGTGTTACTCTATATGTGTTACTCTATGTGTGTTACTCTATATGTGTGTTACTTTATGTGTGTTACTCTACGCGTGTTACTCTATGTGTGTTACTCTATATGTGTGTTACTCTATGTGTGTTACTCTATGTGTGTTACTCTACGTGTGTTACTCTATGTGTGTAACTCTACGTGTGTTACTCTATATGTGTGTTACTCTATGTGTGTTACTCTACGTGTGTTACTTTATGTGTGTTACTCTATATGTGTGTTACTCTATGTGTGTTACTCTACGTGTGTTACTCTATGTGTGTTACTCTACGTGTGTTACTCTATATGTGTGTTACTCTGTGTGTTACTCTACATGTGTTACTCTACGTGTGTTACTCTATATGTGTAACTCTATGTGTGTTACTCTGTGTGTTACTCTATGTGTGTAACTCTGTGTGTTACTCTACGTGTGTTACTCTATGTGTGTTACTCTACGTATGTTACTCTATGTGTTACTCTACGTATGTTACTCTATGTGTGTAACTCTACGTATGTTACTCTACGTGTGTTACTCTACGTATGTTACTCTATGTGTGTAACTCTACGTATGTTACTCTATGTGTGTTACTCTACGTGTGTTACTCTGTGTGTTACTCTACGTATGTTACTCTATGTGTGTTACTCTACGTGTGTTACTCTATGTGTGTTACTCTACGTGTGTTACTCTGTGTGTTACTCTACGTATGTTACTCTATGTGTGTTACTCTACGTGTGTTACTCTATGTGTGTTACTCTACGTGTGTAACTCTATGTGTGTAACTCTACGTATGTTACTCTACGTGTGTTACTCTATGTGTGTTACTCTACGTGTGTTACTCTACATGTGTTACTCTATGTGTGTAACTCTATGTGTTACTCTACGTGTGTTACTCTACATGTGTTACTCTATGTGTGTAACTCTATGTGTGTTACTCTACGTGTGTTACTCTACGTGTGTTACTGGGTGTTGTGTGCTGTGTGGTATTGTGTGTCTGGGTGTTGTGTGCTGTGTGGTATTGTGTGTCTGGGTGTTGTGTGCTGTGTGGTAACATGGTCCTGTACAGGGACCGCCAACATCAACACAGAAGGAAAGCTCATCGCACCGACTTTAAGGACCATGTTATGTGAGTATTTATGTGATTATTTATGTGAGTATTTATGTGATTATTTATGTGAGTATTTCCAATTAATGCAACTTCATACTTCTCTACCATGTGAAATGGTTTGATAGCTTTTGTCTCGCAACTTATTATTTTAAAATATGTTAAGCCCGGTGTGACCAGTTCTCGTGGCTGACCTGCTCATGGTGGGGTTGTGCAAAGCTATGCTGGGAGTAGTCCCTCTTTAAAATGTGTTCCTTTAATGTTTCCTATCAGAATAACATCCAGATGTGATTCAACACACTTCATTGACACTCATCATATCTCCTCTGTGCTTCTGTGAGCTTCCGGTCAGAGCAAACGTTAGAACAGTCCAGCAGGTGTGCAGAAGACATGGAGGTGAGAGGAATAACTCAGGAACATTGGTTTTGCATCCTGAAAACAGCACACTCAAATTCAAAACATGTTTTGAAGTACAAAAACATCAAATCAACAGAGTTCTTTGAATTTGTAAACATACAATTCATATCTCAGTCTGCAGCTCTCTGAGCGCGCTCAGTGTGCAGCTCTCTGAGCGCGCTCAGTGTGCAGCTCTCTGAGCGCGCTCAGTGTTCAGCTCTCTGAGCGCGCTCAGAGAGCTGCACACTGAATGGAATGCAGCCGCTGTTCATTTGACTCATTACACTTGTGCACTTCACCAGTCAACATGTCTGCTGTGAAACGGGTCCATTTGAAGGTGGAAAAACGATCCCCACACCTTGAAGGCCGGTCCATGAAAATATAGACACCTAAACGGTCTGTGCAGCAAACAAGGTTGTGGGGCCGCTGCTGGAGGAAGAGGAGGAGAAGTTTCTTCCTCCAGGCCATCCGGGTCCTAAATTAGTGACTTTGACCATCCATAACTCATAATCCATCGTGTAACCCATCATTGTATTTTGCATCATTGTAACTGACATACGTTGTGTCTCGTGTGATGTCCTGTGTGGTTGTGTAGTCCTCTGCAGGATTGTTGATGGGATTTCATTTGAGTTCCCAACACCTCACTGATTCTTCTTTGTCTTCTCAATACATAAACACAGATATTAAACATTGCTGCAACTACGTCTGCACGGTCTGGAGCCAGCTGGGCAGCATCTTTCTCAGCGGTTACACTCCAGTCTCATCGGTCACACCCCTCAGCTCAGAATCTTAAAGCTGATGATGAGGTTTTAAGATTTAGTTCTCAAAATGTTAAAATTCCTTTACTAATTTAATGTCTTTAAATTAAGCTTCTTGCTCTGGCCGAACGTGTTTATAGAATGCTAATGTATGTGGAATATGAAGAATGCTACAAAGCTGTTCAGAAAATGTAGAGGTTGTATGTAAAAAGAAAAAGAAAAATGAATATGAAGTTTTAATGGGTTTGACGTGGGTAATGATAGAGGAGGTTAGAGGCTAGGGCGCGGGTTAATGGCACTATCAGGACATAGACCAAGTTAAGTGCAAAGGAAAGGTCTACCACCAGAGGTTAATTAACCTTTCTAGACCCAAGGTGTCTGAATGCACATACATATTGAATGGAAGCTGCCACAAAAAGCCTGTAGGTCACGTCTAATACATTCCGCAAGTTACAATTAAAACATCATCAGACTAACACCTGATCTCCATTTAAGAGCCATTTATGGAGCTGCAATTCAGGAGGCAATTTATTACAGTCAAAAGCCGTGTGAATGGAGGGCAGTTAGGTTAGCAGATATGTAATTTCTGTCAACGCAAAAGCAGTGATTGGGAAGGAAATGCCACTAAAGCCAGCGCTAACACTTTTACTGCATCGACCACTTCCTCCTTCTTTATGTTGATGAATACATGTTGATGAAGACAGAACATGGAGATAAGTCAGATGACGGCAACACAGATAGGCCAATATTTAACGGCCTGAAATGAGGCGGGGCTGGCTCTGCCCAGAGCAGACTGACTGGGTCCCATGGAGCAGTATACCTGCAGTTAGCCACAGCAGGCTGCAGGCTGCATGCTACGCTACGTAAAGGAACTCAAAATGAGATGCACGCACACGCACGCACACACACACACACACGCACACACACACACGCACACGCACACACACACGCGCACACACACGCACACACACACGCACACACACACGCACACGCACACGCACACACACACGCACACACACACGCACACGCACACGCACACGCACACACACACGCACACACACGCACACACACGCGCACACACACGCGCACACACACGCGCACACACACGCGCACACACACGCACACACACACGCACGCAGTAATGTTATCAAATGGCTTCTTCTTTCAAGCAGCCAGTACAGCGGGCTCTGCCGTTCCCTCGGTGACTGGTGTCCCTGTCGACGCCTCCATGTTGGGAGTTCCCCACGGACGAACCCCTCCAGAGGGGAAGACGTGTCGGGAAGCAGGGTTTGTGCTTCCTGTCTCTGGGAAGCTTCCTTAAAAAGGTGTGACGACAGTTTGGGTGGGAGTTCGGGTCGGTAGTACATGAAAACTTCCCAGTGAGCACTTCCTCTAACTTCCTCCAACACACACACACAGACACACACACAGACACACACACAGACACACACACACACACAAACACCCAATCAAACCCCCCTCTCCCTCCCATGAGTCTGTCGATCTACACCCTAAACAAAGACAACAAAGCAATCCCCACTGGAGAGCGGCCATTTCTGACTGCCTGCAGACTTTCTGCTGCTTCCTTCTCTCTCTCTCTCGCTCTCTCACACACACAGACACACACACACACACACACACACACACACACACACACACACACACACACACACACACTTCCATTCTCCATGATGTAATGAACCTGCAAGGCTTTTTCTTTTTCCTCTCCTCGCTCCAGGATCATTTTTATTCAGCTGCTCTTTTGATTCACTTTCAGAGAGGAAGTTTTTAGCGAGCGCCCCACCCCTCTGCTTATCCCACGTCTCCCCACCCTCCAACCCGCTTGTATTTAAAGAAGTTTGAGTGCACGCCGCACCTCCTCCCTGGATGAGGCCTATTCCCCCGGCTCACTCTTTCCAAGTAATTGCCCTGTTTTTTCCAGCGAGTGCAGATCCCTGCGCCACACCAGTGCGCTGCTTTAATTTGCGGGTAAATAGGTTTTCTGCTGAGTTTAAAGGCTCTGTGCCCGATGGGGGATTCAGCTTAGGAGAGATACTCTGAGGCTGAGAGAAACCGTCGGGCAGCGAGGGAGCTGCCGTGGCCGGACAGGACGCCCCGACAACGACTCGCTCTTTGGATGTATTTTC
The DNA here is from genome assembly GCF_023055335.1 of Clinocottus analis. Lineage (NCBI taxonomy): Eukaryota > Metazoa > Chordata > Actinopteri > Perciformes > Cottidae > Clinocottus > Clinocottus analis. The sequence goes on along the minus strand of NW_027175932.1, from coordinate 15,736,691 downwards.
ATTTGGTGTGGCGCCTCTCCAGTGACAAAGTCTGGTCAGACCTCCCGCATACGAATAAAAGACGCTTTGCTGAAACTCTACAACAATGATCATCACTTTGACTTGGGGCTGGCAAACCTTCCACAAATACCAAACATTAGCCGAAGCCCATCGCTGAGAGAAGCCAAGGTTTGCGTTCCACAACATACTCCCATCCGGATGATCACAGACTGACGTTTGGAACGTAAAGGGGAACAACTGTGACCCACAAAGAGCTGCAGCGTTGTGTTTCAACACCTTGACGCCGTGTTTCCCTCCATTGATATGTGCGAGGCATAACTTCAGCGACTCATTTTAGTCAACGTAATACAAACAAAGTAATATGAAATCCTCATGGTCTCTCTTCTGGGTCTTAAACGAAGGCGCTGCATGTGCAATGAGCACCACGGTTACGAACACGAGCCAAAGCGCCTGAGGGGCGGCTCACCTGCCGCTCCAGAAGGAATTACAGCTGACAGGATGTAAATGTAGCATCATTAAATCTGTGGTATTAACATACAAAATGAGTTTGTACCTTTACATGAAAGTCTCCAGTCTGAAGTTAATCTGCATAATCTTCTCTGCTCCTCCATCATTGAGAAGTGGGAGGAGTCACAGCATGAGCTCTTTGCATATTGAGTTGTGTAGTTTTACAAACGTTACAGATAATGCAGACGAAGCTCAAGTCACCCAAAACAATTGTGAAAATAAGTTGACTTTACTATTTTTAACTTTCAAAAAGTCGGTCTTGTATGTATTTCTTGATCTACATAGTAAAATGATGCAAAACGTTGCCTTGATGGTTTAAAGTGGATAAAGCAGGATACTGTTATCATGAATGTAGAACATACTCAGGTGTATCTGTATCGTAACATAATATACAACATAATGTGTAAACATCGAGTATGTTACGGTGGTTCCCTCTTTTCTTCATATGCTTCATAGAGTTTAGTATTAATGACGAGTGTTTTTACGACAATCAGCTGTGTGAACAAAGTGGCTAACTGATATATATATATATATATATATATATATATATATATATATATATATATATATATATATATATATATATATATATATATATATACTTTATATACTGGAATACTTCAAAATCCTTCACTGATCCGCTTCTTCAGCTTTGTTAGGGTATATTTTAAGACTTGAGGGGAAAATAGGAGTTCTTTGTCGGGCAGCTGATACGTTTCAATATACCAGGATGAACAGGAACACAGTGTGTGTTTGTGATCCGTGTCCGTACCACTGATGAATTTAAATGCTGATCATTTCCTGTTACAACCTCTAAAAACATCATTTCAACATAGTTCGCTATTTTTCTTTAGCACAAAACAAGTCAGACTGTGTCTACAAAGGTCTCTTGAATGTCATTCCCTTCCAGCTTCCACAGATCTTTACCATCCTGTGTCACACAAGATGAGCCACACATCCACATGTGTTCCCTCATCTGTCCAGCCCGTCTGTACCGAGGCCCGTCCGCTGACACCAGCACGAGCAGCACGACATAACTGAAATTGTCTTTTAAATTGACTTCTGCTTGAAGTAAATTCATCAATTTAAAGGGGTCTTAGTTGTACCGCTAATGTGTAATTATAAAAATCTGGAGACAAGCACGTAAGCGTCATTCCATTGTTTCAACATGGGACGAGTCGTCAGCCCAGAAACGAGCCTAAACGAGACAATTTTACAATCAATTACTGACCACTGATGACAATGTTCTGAAATCATCCCCTTCATCATTTCAGCAAATAATACATCACCTCTGAAATGACGTCACTCTGTCCGTACAGTTTATGAGATGGCTTTAAACATACTCATTTCTGATTGGCTGGCAGGTGTTCGTTGTAATTGTAGGACACACCCAACATGGTTTCAGCAAGCAGCTTCTGGAGCCTTCCTCCTGGACAAAAAGCCCTCTGACACGCCTCACAGCTGGCTCTTCAGGGGAAAATGGAACGGCTTCAAGGAGTTCATCGGCCGCAGCGTCCTCTGACCTCCACACAAAGTGAAGCAGCAACAAGCAGCAACAAGCAGGGACCAGCAGCAACAAGCAGCAACAAGCAGCAACAAGCAGGGACCAGCAGCAACAAGCAGCAACAAGCAGGGACCAGCAGGGACCAGCAGGGACCAGCAGCGAAAGGGTTACGCCGTCTGATCAAGACCTATTTGAACCAGCAACTTGTTTAGCATTTACACCACTGCTTTCACAGATGATTGGATGACTCATAAGCAGCGGTGTCAAAAGTATTCACATTCATTACTGAAGTAGAAGTATAGATACTAGGATTTAGAAATGCTTTTGTAAAAGTAGAAGAATCAACTCAAGCTTTTTACTTAAGTAAAAGTATAAAAGTACTGGGTTTCAAAACTACTTATAAGTAAAAAAGTAAAAGTAATGTAAGGGGATTTTTTTTTTCCATTCAGGACAAATTCTTCAGCCGGTCTCAGGGGCCTATAGTGCACTACCCCACCTCCCCCAAAACAATCATTTTTCTAAAGGCCACAATGACTATAATGTTGTATTAAAATGGTATATTGAAAAATGTGGGATGCACTAGGCTACCTGTTTCAGCTGCATATATGCCCATTGAAAATGATCCCATTTTATTACAATGCAATACATTAAAGTACCATATGTGTACTACTGAGCATTAACATGCATTTCATGGAGCGGAAGACATGATAATAACTAGTTGCCTATAAGTATTGTAATATGTATGTTGAAAAAAGTCCATACAAGCCATATCTCACGGCAAAAAAACAGTCCTAGGCGCGTTGGTTCCTCTTTAGACTCCCGCTAAGGAGCGCACCTGTAAACCTATCCGCTGCATAGACATCCTATTTACCTCAAACAGACAGTCGCGGGAGAAACTCACGCGACCGGGGAACCGCCGGCAGAGAGGAGCAGAGAGACGGAGGTATCGGGCTCTCAAGTCTCACGCATTGAACGTGACTGTCCCTCCCGGCACAACAGCTATTCGGCGCCGCGTATTTCTCGTCGCGCGCACCCCCCCTCGAGTGCTCGAGTTCTCCGAGACGACATATTTGCAATCGGCTTCTCTGCTGTCCTTGCTGGAGAGTGACGTGATTGTAACGGTTGATTTGTGTCATGTTCAGGTGCATCGCGTAAAAAACCAATAGGGTGTCGGATGGTATATACTTCTCATCCAACCACAATCAAATTCACTCTATCCGGATGGCGCGATTTATCTGGCTAGCTAGCCGGAATGAAAAACAAACCAAACATACCAAAATGAAATAGTAACGAGGCTATTTTTTAAAAAGTAGGGAGTAGAAAGTACAGATATTTGCGTGAAAATGTAAGTAGTAGAAGTAAAAAGTAGTCTGAAAAATAAATACTCCAGTAAAGTATAGATACTCAAAATTCCTACTTAAGTAGAGTAATGAAGTATTTGTACTTGAAGTATTTGTACTTCATTACTTGACACCTCTGCTCATAAGCAGCGCCACCATCACCACGTGCCTGACAAAAATACAAGATGTCTTCCGTCAATTACATCTAGCGTCCTCCATTTTCCTTCTGTTCTTCTTCTGTTGAGTTTCTGGCGGTCGGCATCCATAAGCATTACTGCCCTCTGCTGGACTGTCCTTTACGGGGCCAGAAAGGCTCCCAGTGATCCACCAGGAACTAGATGCACTAGATCGAGAGAAGCCGAGTTGGTGCACAAGAGTTGCGTAAATGATGAATCCTCTGCCCAGCAAGCCAAGCAGGCTGTTTGTGACGGTTTATTATCAAAGTAGGAAATGTGAAACAATGTCTGTTGACTGTTGGATTCATTTGAAAATGAAAGTGTCTCTTGTGGAGCCTTCAAGGTCCATGTCACAAGAGGGAACCTCCCCAAGCCAACGGCCTCCCTTAAAGCTGCCACTGCATCTTGGATGTGCATGATTACTATGGTAACGGCAGGTGTGGTTCCTCTACCTCAGGTTCACTGGGTGGAGATTAGTGTGTGCTACGTTGATTAACTAATTCATATAAAGTCAAACAGAAAAGGCCTTAAGGCGACTGCTGCTTTTTTTCTTCTTTTTTCAAGGGGGCAGTTGATGAAGACTCAACTCATCTTTTCTTCTGCTGCAAATGATGTTGATGAATATTTCACAATGTTCTCTAAACTTGGATGTAGTTTTTCCGCTCCGGGTCACTTGAAACAATGTACGAAGTATTTGGTGCAACTGCTTGTACACAAGTGAAACATGACATGTATGAACTTACAGCATTGAAAAAACATGCAACTAACATTATTATTAGTTTTACAATGAAGAGTTTTAGTTCATTTCTTTATCATGAGTTTATGTATTGAGTCTCTCTTGTTGTTAAGTCTGGCAGTTGTAATGTTAGCCCTTTAACCCTTCCACACTGTTTCAGTTCAGGAAAGTAAGACACCCTCTCGTGTCACTTCTGGTTGCAAAAAAAACAAGATGGCGACAGCCAGGAAGCAATGGAAGGCCCGAATGCTGAAGGCAAGGCTTCAAAGCCTAGAGCACAAACCATGGTGACCACTTCCTGCAACAGCCTGCCAGTCGGGAGCCGTGGCCGTGTAACATTGTCAGCATCTTCACCTCGGGCTGCTATTTGAAGCTCATTTAAGGGAGCAGAGTACAAACAGGGCATTGGAAGTCGTGCTGTAATGTCCTGGAGCCTTTCTCAGACCTCGTCGGTCCAACAGGTCACTCCTCTCCCGTGCTGCAGTGGGATGCTTGAGCAGCAGCTTTGGAGCGAGTTCAGTGTCCCTGACCGTCAGTTAGGAGCCGACCTCATTGACACACATCAGAGCAGCCTGCCGTCCAGCGCTTTCAGTTTATCATTCTCCATGAAAACCGCTGGCTGTTGACGCTCCTCCACCACTCCTGTGTCACTTAGTTCTGTACAGCTGTTTGTTTCCATGTGATTATTTGTTTCTTTCGCGAGGCCAAACGATAATTTCCTTTTAAAGAGCTCACTGTTGTGCACACACAGAGCAGCAGGTGGAGAGCAAGGTCCTAGGGGCTGACGGAGAGACTCCACCAAGGCCATCGAAGACAATGAGCCTTACTGCTAATCGCTTTTTAATGAAACATGAAAACCTCTATTTTATGTTTGTACCTTTTGACTTTTGGGGCTTTTTTGTATTCTATGCTAATGCTTTTATCTACTTCAATGCTATGTGCTATCTATGCTACGTATATTAAGAGTTTAGTTTTAAGAGAAAACATCCAAAATACACATTTAGATGTATATTTTGAGTATATCTTGGATGTATGTGTATATGTAAGTTTCACTTCACCAAAAGCATGATGCGATGCCTCCTGTATTACACAAGCCTGCTGTCTTAATGACAGTATCAACTGGAGACCTTTCATGGTTTTACCGGTAGCGTCTTCAAAATGTCTGCCATTTCACCAGACATCTAAATAAAGGCCATTTTATTGAAACATTTTGTTTCCTCATACTGATCCAGACATCTCCTCTTCAGCAGCTCTGACATCCACCAGACACTCCAGTTGCATTGCTCTCTATATTCTGAAGGTTTCTACTGAGGGGTTTGTTCATATAGCATTCATAGCCTGATTTATTCAACATTTTAGTACTAGAAACACGAAGAAGATTGATTTCTGCTCAGAACATCTACACAGTACATATTTAATAAGAGAATGCATGCCTTATTTGCATTTGTAAACATTTCAGTTAACTTGTAATGCAACAACAAACCGTCTCAATGTGAGAAATCAGCTGTGATCTCTGGTGACATCTCCCCGTGTTCTCCCGGGAGTCTCCTCTTAACTTTAACTGATACAATTATGTCCTTGTCAGCCGCCCAGAAGCATGACTCAAGTGTCAACACTTGACGCCATGATTACCATTTGACAAAAACATTGTTAATCACAACTCAGAAGTTAAGTGAGGAGCCAGCGCTGAAGCATTAAAACATAAATGAAGCCTTTGCCCCCCTTCAGCTGAGGTAGATAATGGGATTCTACATCAATAAACACTTAAGAGATTTTTTTCACATCAAGTGCCAGCATCCTGTGGAAAAAAAGTGCTATTTGACAGTAATATTTCCACCTGTATTCACTCAAGAGATTTCTGTCCAACAGTGCTCCTATTTATTTTGATGTGACTTTTATTTGTTGTTTTTGTTGGTTTATTATTTTTTTTATTTTTTGGAGCCAACTCATTTGATATCTGGTCTTGCGACCTCGTTTCATATAACATCTTCAAGCGGAGTAGCCTTGCCTTCTCCGTGTTGAATAATTCATGAGTTGCAATTCAATACAATTGGATTGGGGAGAGGGGGACTCAAAAGTTGAATTACAAAACATCACATTCTTTCATCTCGTGAAGTTTTTTCTTTTCCCACAAAGTGCAGAGGTCAATTATGAGTCCTCTGGCAAAAGCTGCTATGAATAAAACACCGAAGGCCTCCGGAACCTTGGGAGAGCTCCTCCACTTGTGTAGATTATTGACGCTTTCACTTTTTTTCTTCCTATCCTCAGGTACAAAAAAAAAAAAGGACCCTTTGTCTGTGGTCTCCTGTACCGCTCATGTCTCCATAGCCTGCAGGCAAAAGAGGCCTAATTTGCACTGGTCTGTTTTGGGGCCAATTATTATAATACCAAATGTAGTGGAAACACAATACAATTGAAAACAATAAAGCGTGAGCCCACCGATATCATGCATTTTAATAATCCTCTCATTAAAAATGTATTTAATATGTTCAGCACTTTGCAGAGTTTTGCCTCTGTCCTCCGTCAGCATGAGGTGGGGCATCACATCACGGCTGCTGCTTCACTTCAAGACGCACACAAGAAGGTCCACACGCACAAAACCACCTGAGAACAATCGCAAGTGGGGAAGAAATGGTTCTCACGTTAAAGCCACATGTAATTAATTGACAAGTCAAATTTAATTTAATTTAATGAAATTTGTATCAGCCAGTGACTTAAAATCCTCACCGCAGTCTTCCTGAATGATGGAGGAAGAGAATACTTGTAATATGAGCATCAATATATATTCTGTGTCAATAATCCTTTTGCAGAATATATATAATAATATATAGAATTGCATTACAATTCTAATGCATTTATCACTTAAATGTTGCAAGTTAATGACAGTGGAGCTCAATTTAACAATTTGGTATACTTTTGGATTGCTTAATCTCTAGAGAAACATTGTAATAAATGCGTTAATCATATATTGTTTTCATAATCTAAATTTGGGAGGTTGTGAAATAAATGTATTGAATGGCTGAGGTTCAGTACAGTAACAAGAGGTGTAACGCTGCAGAAAACAAACAATCAAGGAAAGTACATGTATTTGCATAATAAGCCATTCTACTTCTTTTGAAGGACAATTCCTATTAAATACCTTTATGAACCATGCACTTGACATAACATAATAATTTTAATGATAATACTTACTACGACTTTATCTGGCTTAATTTACCTGTAACGTCTAGGACTTTTCACACTACCTGTTCACCTATTCACACACTGATGGGAGGGGCGTAAGCTCACCTGCCGATCAGGAGGAGCTAACAATCACACACACATTCAAACATCGATATGGGAGCAGATTGGGGTGAAGTGTCTTGCTCATGGACACACGGACATAGACCGGCTCACCGCTCAGAATAGCAGAGCATCCGCTGTTTGATCACACGAGAGGAAGTGGTGAAATAACACTCAACACAACTTGAATGCACGGAGATATCCATCTCTACATGTGCACAGCCACGTTGTTGACCTGTGTCCTTCCTGTCCAGCAGCAGGACTTGGCCTCTATCAGCACTAGATGTCAGTGTTCTCGCTGCTCTGTGGAGATGAAGGCAGTAAGGAGTCACACTCTCGGATATGCTCCAGAAAGATGCATCCTATTTGATTTTTTTTTCACCTTAAGTCCTCAGTCCTTATGGATTTGGTGCTATAGCCTCGTGCGTCATGGCCTGATTAGGGAGGGCATCACTTTTATCTCATAATGAGCAGCAAACTGCTGAGCGCTGCGGTCTTCATATCAGCCTCTCTCACCACTTGTTGCCAGTTCAGTTGTATCTCAAGTAAAAAGATACAACTTCACACAGAATCATCTGGTGGAGGTTCAGAACGAGTTAAAGGGGGATGAAAAAAAGAAAAAAAGAGCAAAGACAACTCCATGACCCGAGAGGCTGCAGACGGCTACTGGTTTGCTCTGGTTGATTAGTATATCTGTTATCACCAAAGTGCAACATCACATGACAAGGTGAGTCCTGCTATGATGCCGCAGCTTGAGGACCTGAGGAGGAATCTACTTTGAAGACCTTCATCATTTCAGTTTTGTGCTTGTATGCAATATACAAAATAAACGACATGTCACTCCTCATAATAAAGACCAGATTTTAAAGGTAAAAAAAGAAGTTTAAATTTCAATCAACATTTCGATAGTTACAACTAACTAAGTGTTAACATTTTATTTTTTCAACTTTATTCATTTACAAAAAGGAAGCATTGGTAATACGAAAGTGTGGTATAAACATAGTGCAAGCCTGGGCAGTATAATAATAAGTCCATTTAAGATTTTAAGGTTCAAATGTAAATGTAAATAAGTATTCTTCTGTTATTGTGTTCTTCACATCTGTCATTAAGGTGCCACGCTGTTTGAGTCTAAAGACTAAAGGGGGTTGAATCAGCCCATTTACATCTAGTCGGTATAAAAAGTACACAGAATGACCGGTAACAAAATAGTGGGAAATATTCACTTTGATCCACTAACCAAAAGATACAGCACATCATACATATTATAACAGAAGTATTTTTATTTTGACTGAAGCTAATACATGGTTCACTGTTTGCAGCATATAGTGGCTTAACAGGGAAAAGGCAATGTCACATCTTGTGTAATGATTCATCTATATGTTATTATGGAGATAAGTGTTTGTACACCCTTTACACACTATTAAATATGACACTGAGGGAAAGTAAATGGAAAAACCAGCGTTTCCAGTGTCGCAGCAGTTCAGCTGCGCGCGCAGAGCGGAAGAGGTTTCTTGTGATTGGTTCGGGGCGGAACCAACCAGCCAATCCGCGTGCGCGACAGCGTCGCATACCGGAAGTAGGAAGCTCAAACCGAAAAGCGCGCCTTGAGTCAAAAGTGGAGACGTTACCTGAAGGTAAGCAGCTTCGCACTTGTACTGATGGCGTGTGAGCCGCGTAGAGACGTTTCAGGTGACATGGTGGCTTGTTTCCCACAGTAGCAGCTTCCGGAAACACGTCCCGTTAACCTATTAAACATGTTAGTAACGAGCGATGCTCTGGTTGCGACAAAATGGTAGCGTTACGATGTGACACACCAGGGTATAGGAGGGTTGTGTCCTGTTATAGAGTGTCAGAGGTAATATATAATAATAATAAACATGTCTGCAAACTGTAAGTAATCTAAAGCTTTGGCTCAGTGTTTTATATTCGGAGTGACCGAAACTCGTGTCAAGAACTTTTTTTCGTCATAACACACCCGGATGTCCAGACTACAGAACCTGACACGCCCTCTTCTCGTCTCAGAGGGAAATGTAAGGTTAGCTGTGAAACCGCGGAACACGTATTACTCCTTAATTGTTGCCTTTCTATGTTGTTTGAAGTTAACCCTTGACTAGGACATTTAAAGCAGTGTTTATGTGTATATGTGGACCTGTCCATTCATTTGAGAGCTGAAAACAATCTGGAGTTTTGGGGCAAGCGGAGGGTTCGGTTCATAATGTGGGCTGTCAATTCACACATTACAACACACATGAAGGAAAATAGGTTGTGAAGTTGCTACACGTTTTTGATCGTATCAAAGTGTCTTCCTAAGCTGATGGAGTCCTGAGCAGGTTCAAGATTCTATTAACAGAAGATACCTTTTGGTATACTATTAGCACATTATAAATACATTGAAATTTTAATCTTCACATAATTGTAAAATACTAATAATATATTTCAAATATACTTTGAACACAATTTAAGTGAGCTATCGGCATGTATATTAGCACATGCACAGTAATATACTTAAAATGTACTAAGTATACTTTAAGTTGCAATTTAGCACAACAAATATACTTAATATACTCCAAGTTGTACTGAAATATTATTTAAGTACAACTTCAGTATATTTAGTACAAAATAAGTTGTTCCAAAGTAACACACTTTAAGTATACTTATGATTATTAGAGCTTTAAATACACTTTAAAAGTATATTAAAGTATGCTCAGATTGAATATACTTCGTATATTTCTTTCTCCACCTGGGCAGTTTAGTATCTGACTGGGATCAACTGTTCGTAGATATTTCTTGTAGTGGAGCCAAGTTGGCAAAGTGGATTCTGCTTGTGTCAGCACAAAAGACATCAAATGGCCTAATATCAGTCTACTGTGAACTGAATGTGTCACTTTAAACTCTGCCCCTCATAACTGAGTTCTAACTGTTCAACAAGAACAACAATTGTTGTCTGGAGGTGCGTTGAGGTGCACACAGAGGCGTTGGCATTTTCAGCTCACGAAACTCTGAGCAGGCCTCCTGATGAACCGCAGAGATGTAGTTGGGCTCCTCATGCAGTCACAGCGAGCGTCTCCCTGGGGGGAGGCGCGGGTTAGCATTGATCAGGCCCTCTTGTTTACGGCGCGGGGTTCCTCAGGGACAGTACACAGGTTAATTGCTGCTGAAGCCCTGCTCTCTGCCCACTCCTGGCCCTGCTAATACAAAGGAGATGACACTAATGAGGCAGTGCAGAGGGGGGGGGGGGGGGGGGGGGGGGCTTCTCCAGGGCTGTAGGTCAGCTGGGGGAGAGTTTGATGATTACCGCAGCAGTGTTTGAGAGAGACTGACATTATTTATTTTGCATGTAATAGGGACCAGTAACTAACATTGTTTATGACTAAAATGTTCCTTGTGTGAATGACACCAGGTCTTTGAATCTCTGTCCATTTAGTCATGTTTGAGGAGCCATGCCAGTAGTTTATATTACATTCATAACTCATGTAGTACATTATTTATTCAATTTGACCAGATTTCAGACCAATTCTTTCAATAATTCTCAGTCATCAGTTTTCCTTTATTGTGTTAATTCACCTTCAGATAAAAAGAGCAGGGCAGACATTAATTGTCTCTGATTGGCTCGGTCAGCTCGTGTTCAACGTCCTGCTGGGTCAAAATGAGCAACAAAGAAAGACTTAATGAGTGACATGTTCATTTGCCAGAGTGACTGGCTGAATAGGAGGCGGCTCTCATTCAGTTATTGACCACAGATGAACGCATTGCCTATCTGTCTGCTTTCACAGGAAAGTCTGCTGTGCGACTCCTAAACATGCTCTCGTCAACACTGTGCAGAGTACTCGGGGTTCAGCAGTGGCACTGCCTCAGACTGTCCGTATGCAGTCGCATTGTTACTGTAGTCAAAAAGTAGCTCCAGCTGGAACGAGCTGGCTTTGGTATCGTGGCTTATTTGTAAAGAGCCTCTCAGAGCCCAGGTGCGTCTCGCCTACATTAGTGAAGCCTCTCTGGTTGTATTCGAGTCATTTTTGATGATAATTGACTCTTTGCTAAGCCCTGGCTTTTGCAGCTACTCCATCAATGGAGCCCACACTGCCACTAACTGCACTGCCTGAAGAAATATTAACTCATTTTTGGAAAAACCTCAAAAGGATTTCAGCGAGACGCGTACAGAAGGGTCTCTACGTAACTCCTCCACTTTCCAAAACGTAAACTTCCATTCATTGGTTGCAACAAAAACAAAACAACCATGAGGCCAGAATTCTGTCCTCACCATGGCCGTTTTGTTTTGTTGCAGTATGCACACACATTCGCACACTGTGACACAGCTATGGGAGCACGTTTTGGAGTTAGGTGTCTTACCCAGGGACACATCAATATGGGCTAGCGGGGCCAGGTATCGAACAGCCAAACATCTGATTGAAGGCTCACCCTGCTCACCACTGAACCACAATAGTAGGCTGCTAACTTAATAACAGTAAACATCACACAACTGGTTGTGTTGTTTTGTTGTTCTGCCTGGAAAGAATATAGTCATTGGTGTATGTCATACTGTTTGGTTCCTCTGTCTGTCAACCCTGCCAGGTCTCATTGTTTGTGTCTCTGCAGCGTCCCCCTGCGCACTGTGACCATGAGCTTCTCCCCCGGTCCGGCCGGTCCCCTCGGGGGAACCAGCATCCAGGAGCAGAGGGACCGCTGGGAGAGGAAACGCAGCCGCACAGCCAGAGAGTTGGTGCAGACAGAGCAGCGCTACTGCCAACAGCTGGAGCTGGTCACCACTGTACGTACCGGACCACTCTCCATGACTATGAAGGAATATGTCTGAGAACTTGAGTATTTGAAGTAGAGTACAACCGAGGCTTGAACCGTGGTGTTTTTGATCATATTGGGTCCCATCCAGACTTGCTGTATTTAGATGTGTTTTGTTGTTGTCGCATCTTCCTCTCCCTTGCCTGTGCACTTACCTCTTGCTTCCTCTCCTCTTTCTCCTCATCTGTCCCTCTCTGAGGCCTCACGTCCTCTTCGGTCACTATGTTCCTTTCATGGCCCCTCTCTGCCTATCAAGGGAAACCATCACGTTGATTCAGGATTCAATCTGTCTACATATTATGCAAATCGGCACAGGGCATCGGAAACCATTGGGGGCTGCGGGAAAGTCCTCATAATATTGCTGCGTAACTTTCATCAATTTAGTATTTCTGTGAATGGCTGGGATGATTTACATCTCCTAGTTCCAAACAACATTTTTCACCGATCTTAGAACATTTTAGCATTCTTAGTAGTAGCAGCAAGCCAAGTGTCAGTAAGTCAGTAGCAGAGCATCATGGATGGGCTCAGGTGCTGACCATGACCATGTAATGTGGAGAATCACTCTGCAGAAGCAGATGTTGCAGACGTTGGCAACAAAGGACAGCTGGTTATCCAGCGTCACACCCAAGTTCCATTTGGAAGTTTAAAGATGTCATTTTCCAAAGCTGTGAGCGCCAAACACTAACACAGTGATCAACAGCTCATGTGGATCAAACGACTCGAGACGCACCCGTTCCCATACAAGTGCTGCTTTCATGATTATAGGAGTGTTTTGTTTTATTACGTTATATTAATATATGTCCAAATGTCAATTAAATGGCAAATTGCATGACAAATTATGATTATGAACGGATGATTATAATGAACATAGACATCAATTTGACACGACAGTTGTGATCATTCAAAGACGTTTCCACTGCAAAACACAATTACATCCACCTCCATTGTATTAGAGTGGAGGCATCTCAAAACCAGAGCACACAGAACCCAAACTATCTGCATTGCTACATACCAATAAAGAGAAGAACATGTATAGAAACATTATATATATATATATATATATATATATATATATATATATATATATATATATGTTTATGTTTATATATATGTTTTTGTTGCAACCAATGAATATATATATATATATATATATATATATATATATATATATATATATATATATATATATATATATATATATATATTTTATATATATATATATATATATATATATATATATATATATATATATATATATATATATATATATATATATATATATATATTTTATATATTTAATTTAATATTTTTTCGTATTACCCCAAATATCATTTTATACCACTTCAAACATTGGCCGTGTTTCCCAGATTCGTTAAGAAGCTAAAAGCGTCTTAGGAGCGCTCTAAGAGCGCTGTGAAAGAAGGACGTGTTTCCCAGAGTGGTTCTTAGCTTAAGACGCTCTTTCACTAAGAAGGAAACGTAAGATCAGTCTGACCCACTCTTAACAGCCTTCTTAGCGACTAAACGCCCACTGCAGCCGCGTCAGGGAAAGTTATATCTGACATTCAAAGGAATACTAAAACCATGCGTAATGATGAATGTGCGCCCACAGCTGCAGAACACTGACGCAAGAAAAATAATAGCATCAACAGAAAAATAACAATATAACAATTAAGAATTCCCCCTGTGTTCCTGTAGCTACATTAATATCACTCATTACGTTTTCACACACATTCAGCATCTGCATATGAGTTTACGTTAGCTATAAAACATCAACAACCTGTAGTGAAGTACCTGTACCTGTGGTACTTCACAGATATCAGGAAGCTGACAGGTGTGACTGAACTCTCCTGAACCTCATCCAGAGAGGCTCCACGTCTAAAGGCGTTGCTGAAGTCCACGCGTGAGAGGCACCACGGCTGCAATACAGCATCACCTCGCTGCTAACCAAGAGCGTCGCCGTGCGTGAAGCCAGATAGTTTACATAAATGCATATGATGGTTTACATAAATGCATGTGAGCGTCAGCACTTCTCCACTTAATGTGCTGTCGGACCGAGCTGTCCAGTCCAAGTACCGGCTTCCCCGTGTGGAGACCCAACGCCTCGTCACACTAGTGTCACCACACATCTAGAGGCCAACCCGCTGCAGTGTTGCCCTCAGCCTGCGTCTTTACACAATGGGAACTTCCTGGAGGTTGTGGGGGACGGCACCGGCCTCAGCAAGGCACCGGTTTCACGCAGTGTGGCAGACACACATCAGAAAGGCCACCACACGGGACGAGGTCCGCCAGGTCCACCGTGGATTTCATGCCATGGCTGAGATCCCCAGGGTGATTGGTGTCGTGAATGGCACACACACACGCACACCCGTAGCGTAATTACACCTGTGTGTGGGGACCACAGCGTGTTGTGCGTGATTTATGCGCTGATAAAGTGGTGGGTGATCGATTAACCTGCCATCGATTGATTTAGTTTCATCACCACGGCGGTGAACAGCTCCCACTAAGAGCGTCTTAGGAAGCTTCTTTGACGGGATCTTAAGAAGGCAGTTAAGGACGCATCTGGGAAACACTCGTATCTTAGTGCTCCTTCTTAGCGAACCCTTCTTAAGAACCTTCTTAAGTCCTTAAGAACGATCGAATCTGGGAAGAAGGCGAAAGTTGAACACAGAGAGTGTACAGTAAGTTCCACTGCTACATTCAAGCGTTGCACTGGCGTAGATATTAACAGACTGAAGGTAGCATTCATGGTCGTCCTGCTCCCCGCAGAGAGAACAGACTTTTTCACCCACCACTGCAGCCTCATTTCTACACAATTACTCACCCTCCACCCGTTCACTCCAATTAGAAGTCATTTTAGGCCTAATGCACATTCAATTTGCTAATCCCATTTTCACTTCAAATGACTTGAGACCGGCACAGCTGTCGCTTTATTGTGAGTGTCGCGGTGCGACAACATCCCACTATACTTGTCCTTGGTATGAGCCACCCAGATACACAGTACCATGTGACAGTCAGTCTGGGCTGTGGGGGAAGAGACCGCTAACCTCTAAGCCGCTGTGTGCTGGTGTTACATTTGCTCTTTCTCATCAGCGAAAGCATCTCCTCATAATAAGGTATTTCATCAGAGACAAGCTCACTTCTAGCTTATTAATACACATGCTGAGAAATAACCCCATTGTGTGTCTTTCTGCTCTCTTGTTTGTCACAGTACTTTGTGGAGATCTTAAAGGCCAAAGGAACCCTGAAGGAGGACATGAGAGAAGGCATCTTCAGTTCAATTAAAGCCATTTATTCAGTAAACCAGTAAGTATCCTCTGAATAATTTACACAATACCTACGGGATATTGGGATGAGGATTGGTGGTTTGTCTCCTGCTTAAGAATGCGCTGTAGATAAAGTCGACCGAAGCGTAGTCCTTATCTTCACCGTTAGTAGGAGTCAGTGATATTGTGTTGGACTGGAGAGGTGTTCCCTTCCCTGGTGGGTACAATAATGCATATCAGCTCTAATCACTCCAAGTGATATCACGAGTGAAGAGAGTATGTGAGCATAAAGAAATCCTGACTTCTTGTTGCCGACCTGAGCTGCTGCAGAGGCTCTCGGAAGGGGGCGTGGCCTGAAGGATGATGGGAGCTGATCTCACCACCATGTCAAGATGTCCCATTGATCTGGCTAAAACTACAGTGTATGTGAAGGACTTACAAAGTTTGGTTATATAAACACAATATAGAGGTTTGAAGTTGGTGCACGTGGATTCAGCTCATGTTAACCTGTACATCAATAGAGTAGAAAACTCATGAAGGGTTTTCAACATTGAAATCAAAACTGATATTTTTTTCTTTATTGGTGGTAAGATTGAAATATGGATCCTTAGTTTCTAAGATAAGATTGCATATCCTCACTGGATTTGAGTCTTGCCCCTTCAGAGAAGGCCTCTGAAGCATTAACCCAACTCTGGAGGAGCATTTATTCACCAGCAAATGAAGTGTAACAGTTTGCACTGCTGCGTTCACAGTACCCATGATGCACTACTGGAAGAAACAACAACCATAGGGATGTTACAATACTATTTAAATGTTACATAATTAATGTCTTATATATGACATCCACAGTTACTTGATGAGGTTCAAACAACTAAACTACTCAGGTTTAGACGACTAAACTACTCAGTCAAGTTTAGATAACTAAACTACTCAGTTAGGTTTAGATAACTAAACTACTCAGTTAGGTTTAGATAACTAAACTACTCAGTTAGGTTTAGATAACTAAACTACTCAGTTAGGTTTAGATAACTAAACTACTCAGTTAGGTTTAGATAACTAAACTACTCAGGTTTAGACAACTAAACTACTCAGTTAGGTTTAGATAACTAAACTACTCAGTTAGGTTTAGATAACTAAACTACTCAGGTTTAGACAACTAAACTACTCAGTTAGGTTTAGATAACTAAACTACTCAGTTAGGTTTAGATAACTAAACTACTCAGTTAGGTTTAGATAACTAAACTACTCAGTGAGACGTTGGTCATCGTTCGGGGTTCAAATAGCTACAGACAGTCATTGAAGTCTGAAAGTTATGCTGGAGGAATCACTGCCGCCTGCCCTCTGTGTGATGTCGCTGTCTCTACAGGTCCTCATTCGAGGTTACGTGGATAACACACTAACTTTTTCATCCAGAATAGAATTACTGACATTATTTATTGGTAGGTATAGCTATGAGAGTTGAGACCAGCCTGATCATATACAATGTGTCTGCTGTCTGTCTCCTTCAACATGTCCCTCTGATAGTGTGTGATACTTTAAATGAGAACGCTCAGCAAACCTCTTATCTATCTGTTCTATCTATTAAAACTGCATAGGCTGCTGATTTTGACTGGAAACCCCCAGGACTCCAGTACATTGGTATTTAAAATTATTATTTAAAAATCACCACAGAACACAAATATATGAAGTCAAGAACAATGGAATTGTTGGAATACATTATAGTGTACCTCCCTCAATAGAAATGAAAGAAATAATGCACCTCTGTGATCTGCAGGGACTCCAGTCAGTAGGATGAAAGGAGTTTGCTGCATTTCCAGACCTCCTAACTTAAAACTTAAACGATACCACATTTTAGCTCTGAAAACATCTTAAATAAACATGAAAACAAAATCTCAGTTGCTTCATCCCGACGGGAAGTCGACTTAAACCCCAATACAGCATCTCTGTATCTGTATGACGGAAACATGAACGTCTGTTCTGACAGTGTTGACAATCAGACCTCCGTATCTTCTAGACACGGTCCTATCCCACAATACCTTGTGACCGGCCAAGCCTTCTGCACAGCTTGGCAAACTGGAGTGCGTCGTTTAATTTGAGTTCCATCCCCTCACTAAATAATGAGCGGTGTGGGTTCCCCCCAGGCGCTCATCCTCCGCAGACTGGCAGGCTTTCTTGTTGAGAGTGCTGCAATGAAGATTGAAGTATGAATTACACCGTCTGATGTATTGAATAAATGGTTCCGCAGTCTCCATACATCTTCATTATGAGCCCCTTATTGAATCAATGGTTGAAACATAATGGCAAGCACTCAGTTTAAAAAATGGTCCATGGAGAGCCCAGTGATTGATTATAGATTTCACCATACTCTTTTAGCTTTTTTCACTCTGACATTGTGTATACAGGAAAGTGTGTGACATGGATAACTGATAATAACAGTGATAATGATTAGCTCTCACTGATGGATATGTGATATGTGGGTGACTTTCTCCTCCATCTGACACAAGAAAACATGAAGTGGTCCAGACTGTAAACCGTTTAAACAGGCTAACTATAATAGTGTAATGGTAAAGGGCTTGCTGCTGCTGTCTGTCAGCTAGTGCGCTCTGGGTCAAAGTAACGGCCATGTATCCGACCTGTGGTCCAGATGAGTCCATAACAGTATCAAGCATCTGCTCAGATTCACAGTTGTCGCTTGTTCTTTGGATTACATGGCTAATTTTAGCCTTTTTTTTATTGAGGCCAAGTTCTTGTCATGCACTGCTTGCGTTTACACAACATTTGAGAACTTTGGCATCTTTTTTTCAATAAGAATCATCCTGTGTAATCCTACTGGTTCACAGCTCTGGACACATTGAACCAGATGTACCACATGAGAGTTCTTTAGATAGACGGAGGTTTACAGCTTCCCCCCTGCTTCCAGTCTTTGTGCTGAGCAAGGTCCAAAACCTCTGGGACAGATGGCAGTCCTATTACTCTTGACTTTAAATGAACACATCATCATGCATCGAGCCGAGGATCGAACCACCGATCTTCTGATTGAATGACAACCCCCTTTTAGGAGTAGTTGATTCCAGTAGCATCAGGGTTTACAATGTATGATTCATTAGCTACATTGCAGTTACTAATCCTGCTAATGCTCAGTCACTTTGATATATATTGTAACTGATTAATCGCATGATTTTTCTGCAATTAATTGCATTATGCGGCAAATTCAATAATGAAGTAAAAACTAGTGTATTGCAGCTTTTATTTTAAAGTAATGTCATCAGAACAATATAACAGCACTCTGGAGCAACAGCTAGTTAACATACATACATATATAGTTTATTAATCAGGTACCAGAAGAACCATTAGTATTTTCTCAGAGAACAACATAAACAGTGTGTTCAGTAGTAAGGGTGCCTGTGAGGGACAAACCACTCCTTCTTTGCGCATGCGCGATAACCTTGCTTCCTACTTCAGGGAACTATTAGTAGTCATCGTGATGTCATCCATTGGTTTGTGACTAATGTTTTGAAGCCTCAAGTTTGGTGATTTTGCCCTGTTTTTACGTTGTTTTCTTGCGTCACGTGAACAGAAATTACCATATTTTGAAAGTGTTGGAGTGATGTGGTGATGGAGCTCTAGTAGCAGCGGAGACCTGTCAATCTCTGTAGCCACGCCCTAAAGCGTACCCTTCATTATTGTCTATTTCACTTTAACGCATGAATTATAGACTTCTATACAACCAGAGGAGTCGCCCCCTGGTGGTCAGGAGAGAGAATGCAGCTTTAACACATGAAGCATAGACTTCTATACAACCAGAGGAGTCGCCCCCTGGTGGCCAGGAGAGAGAATGCAGCTTTAACACATGAAGCATAGACTTCTATACAACCAGAGGAGTCGCCCCCTGGTGGTCAGGAGAGAGAATGCAGCTTTAACTCATGAAGCATAGACTTCTATACAACCAGAGGAGTCGCCCCCTGGTGGTCAGGAGAGAGAATGCAGCTTCAACACATGAAGCATAGACTTCTATACAACCAGAGGAGTCGCCCCCTGGTGGTCAGCAGAGAGAATGCAGCTTTAACACATGAAGCATAGACTTCTATACAACCAGAGGAGTCGCCCCCTGGTGGTCAGGAGAGAGGATGCAGCTTTAACACATGAAGCATAGACTTCTATACAACCAGAGGAGGGGCATTCAGTTGATTGCATTCTGCAACCTCACTGCGAGATGTCCCTGTAAAAGATGACCAGGTTCTACCACGTCAGGATTCCTCCACTTGGACATATAATGACATTCTCAGCAGAACTACACTCGAGGGATCTATTCTTCATCATGTAATTATATTTTAGTTCTGCTAATTGTCAGCTAATCAGTTGCACCAATACAAACACTACTTCACGGAGAGGAGTCAATTAGAAGCAGCACACGCATATAAAGCAAAAGCTCACATTTGATTCCAGTTGAAAGCTGGATGTTGTGTAGATCTGAAGAATCCCCGCCTTGCTAGTGAATCTGCTTCCTCATCAGAGAAACACTAAGAGAAATATATTCATGAGAAGATTTTTTTTGTAAGCTTGGCACTGATTCTTGGATGATCCTCACAACGCAGAAAGAAAGCACTTGAATGTTAGAAAGCTTGGGCGACAGCCGTGTGCGTCGGCCTAATGGCGCTCTGATAATAAATATAAGTGTGTCAGTGTGTGCTGAGCGGAAGTATATCCATCTGATGTTTCCGTCTTTATTTACTTAACTCCAGAGTGCAGTGGGAACAGAGCCGCAGCAGCTTCATTAAGCGTTGTCGAGTTACATAAGGAAAAGGAGACGTGAATATATTGATGCGCCACGTCAGTCACTCTGCTTCTGACTGTTTATGGAGAACAGAGAGCAGGCAGCAGGAGGAGCAACCCAATTATCCCCCAGCTGCTCACATGACAAACAGAACCGGTGGATCCAGTAAGGAGCGAACAATCGCTGGATTTGAAAGTGTGTGTGTGTGTGTGTGTGTGTGTGTGTGTGTGTGTGTGTGTGTGTGTGTGTGTGTGTGTGTGTGTGTGTGTGTGTGTGTGTGTGTGGGGGGGGGGGGGGGGGGGGGTCACGATGAGAGGAGATGTAGTGTGAGCGGTGCACCAGACATGGAGTGACGCGAGTCATCACAGCGTGAGTCGCGTCTCTCTGTTCATGTAGATCGTTGAAATGCTACATTAGGGCTTTGTTGTTTTATTAGGGATTCACAGTTGTGTTTATTTATTTCATTAAGCGTTTATGTTTAGCGAATGCTCACACTGAGTCCTAACAATTAGTATTCCTCTGTTGAACCCTCAAATGAAGGCGCCTTGGCCCGGATTGTTTGGTCGAGGTTGTCTCCGCCCTCGATGTCGCCACTGCTCGGAATTAATGTGGATTAACGTGAAACGTGCAGAATGCTAATGCTATCTTCGTCCTGCTGCTGATGGCCAGACAATTTAATTGCAGTGGGGGGAAGAAAAAAAAAGTATAAAAATGTAATCCATAATTTCATATTTATCATAATAGCCTCTGGCAGTGAAAAGAGGGGGAGGGAAAAAGAGCGGAAACACAGTTTTTCCCGCCCTTTGCCCTCGTTAGAACTCTCTCGGCTGCTCCTGCGTCTCCTGATTATGAACAGAGGCTACCTTGGCACACAACTTCATTAAAATCTATTTAAATCAACTTCAACGGCAAAGTGCTCCTTCTTGCAGCATGTACGAACAGAAGTCTCTGGGAACATCATTAGAGAGTGTGTGTGTGTGTTTGTGTGTGTGTGTGTGTGTGTGTGTGGTACTTCCTCTAAGTTTGGATAACAAGCTCCTTCACAAGTGTCAACACCCCCAACCAATTGCGTCCATGTTACTGTAATGTGCCTGACAGGCTGAACGATGCCTTGATCCAGTTGTTTTGCTCCCCGGGTTCGGCTGGCGTGTTCGCACTACAAAGTGGCCCCGGATGCCCTGAAGGCAGACCTACCGTCTTGGTCCCGGTAAATGTGTCACCCACGGGGAGAGGCCTTCAGAGGACGCCACAGAACCTGGCCCCGGTAAAACCCCGCCATTAACGGGGACGCGATCCTCTGAACTTTGCTCAGTCGGCGCTCTTCCCTCTAAACGTGTGCGCCTTTGCCGAGAAGCGACGCCTCAGATGCGATCGCGCCTTATTTGAGCTGCTTCTCCCACTGATGCAGAGCAGCGGTGCATTGTCAGGCAGTAATGCGCACTAACTCAAAGTCCAATGCGGTTTGACTGGAGGCTAAATGCTCACTGGGGGGGCACTTTGAAATGAATGTGTCAGAGATCTGTCATGCACAACAAATATGCCACACATATTGAAGTGGTTCCTTCTGCCGTGTCCTGTGTTGCAGTTAAGGGTGTTGTAGTGAACGGGTAACGAGTGCCTGCCTGTCTAAAAGGTGGTGTGTTTGATAACTAACCGACTGCTCTGTCTGACAATTAATAGTTAACGCTGTTTTTCATCCTTTCAAATATGGAGATCATATCCAACGGGGTATTTGTGGACATTTCACTTTGCGCCTCACTCGAGACATTTTGGCTTTTTACATTTTCCAATCCTTTTGGCTGTGTCGATGCAAATGATCAACATGGATGTTCGGTCACAGCGCCATTCCAGTGTGACGTCCTGCTTTCCCTGAGAAACAAAATGATGCTTCTGACTCTAATGTTGCACCTTTGAGCTCATTGTTCATGTTAGCCTCATGGTGCAAACGTGCTGTTCTCCTGGTTCACTGGACAAAAGAAACATGGAAATCAATGTTACTAATCACAAACACATCCCAGCATGTGAACAAACCTAATCACTGGCATTAAATATACAGGAAATATATGTTTTGTAATCAAAAATACAATTCTAAAAAAACAATAAATATTTGGTGGTGATCCAATCTGACATTGATGGGTAAAAGACTTGGAAATGACATTGATATGTCCCTATGCAGACATGTTCAGAGGATGCTGTTAAGTCACCTTAGAGATACTAGTGTGGACATGTTTCATTATTTTATAGATCCAATTCTCCATCTAGACCGTAGTTGACGGATTAATGTGAAATCTAAATTCTAGTTGCAGGTTATTTTTGGTAAATGAAACTCCAGGCCTCTGCCTTCCTTCATGAACCTTTCGTCTCCTCCAGCTGGTTGAAACATTTCATCTCTTTCTAATTGCAATGTTCAGTCCCTCCTCTGCTCTTTCTGTAACTGATTGTAACCTGTTGTTGTTCCTGCAGATCCCTGCTGGTCCATTTGGAGAACGGCTACTTTGGCCGAGGCTTTGACCAGATGTGTCCACATCTGCACCAGTACAACACGTATGTGGACAACATCTACAACGCCAGCAGAGTGCTCGGGGTAGGAACACTCGCCTCCTGCAGCGCTTATGAGCCTTCCACAAGGTGCTCATTACGTTGATGTGATTAGATTGTGATAATCCCTGTGGGGAAATTGGCCCATGTATTCTGCAGTTATTGGACTGAATACACAATAACAAATGCTCAAGTGCTTATTGGATTCTTTGTTGCTGACGCCATCAATTCCACTGCTGTCAGCGATGCCATGGCAACCCTTTCATGTACATACTGGATAGCACCGGGCTATCCGCTGCTGCCGTGGTTTCATTCTGACGAAGCCACTTTTCTCATGTTCAACAATTGGTGGTTTTACTGGGAGGTCCATTGGTTGTGTGGTCCTGACGGGTTGCCAGGTTTGATTCCATGTGGCGGCCAGCACGATGACAGGAGACACCGACAGGCGGATGGATTCCTGTGTGCTAAGAAATAGTTCCAGCATCCTAACTCCTCACAAGTTGCTGGCCAATCAGTGCGCTTTGGGCGTCATCGGTGTTTGTTTCAGCGTTGACCAAAGCGTCCAGTCTCCATCCTCCTCACAGGAGGCTGACGTCAATGTTTTTCATCTCAGCATCAGAATAAAGCAAATGAGCCTGTCCCCCAAAATGTTGTTATTTGACACCCTCACAAATGAGTCACATCCTGTAGGGTGGACCGATCAGATCGGGACATTGATCACGTGGAGCGGCCAACAGCGATGTCCTGCTGCTCGCTTTGCACTGGAGATAATATTGTCTT
Source organism: Clinocottus analis (assembly GCF_023055335.1). Classification (NCBI taxonomy): domain Eukaryota; kingdom Metazoa; phylum Chordata; class Actinopteri; order Perciformes; family Cottidae; genus Clinocottus; species Clinocottus analis. The sequence goes on along the minus strand of NW_027175932.1, from coordinate 15,712,994 downwards.
AATTAAGAGGAAGGACGTGTCTGCAGAACATGGACTAATTGCATTGATTCTGGACCAAGCCCGGCACGTTGCATTGATCCTCCTGCAGATTGACACCTATTACAGTTGACTGAAAGGGAAGCGTGTGGTGACAGGTGTGCTGCTGGAGTCAGGTGACCAGTGATCGCTCTTCTAATGAGAGTAACCTTTGACCCACACCAGCCTGATTATGCCTCAGAATCCCATTAAATATTAAACATCATGTCTGTAAGATGAAAACGTATTGTGGACATATGAAAGCAACGTTAGTCTCCATCATGCAGTGTCACACACGTATTGGGATATGTTGTGTAAAGTGGAGCAAAGTTTATTGTATTGAAAAAGGAAAGTGTAACTCTGTATCTGTGTACACGGCACAACAAGCTCTGACCCCTCGTGAGCAGTGTGGGGCTCTGGGGTTATGCACCCGTGATTACATAGTGATGTTAATCAACCTTAACTCACACTAAGACTTTTTCTGAGCCTTTTAATCCATTAAAACGGTCCATAGAGAACAGGCTGGTCTTAAAGGAAACATGCAGCACCTTTCTGTGGATGTCCAATGGTCCATGTAGTCTTCAACGTGTAATATGTGTCAACCTGGAAAGATCTCCTGCCTACATATACCAGGATGCATTGTGATTTTGCTTCTGCTGATGAATTAGGAAAAATCACAGAACAAATTCCATCTGTATATTTAATGTTCTTCTTACTTAATTCTTATTTAATATTCTTCTTACTGTTTCATTTTTGTGAGCAGTGCAGCTGTAATCCTGTAATTTCCCCACTGAGGGACTAACAAAGGATTATCTTATTTTATGTTATATTTTTGCACCTTAACAAACCTTTTGAGTTTGTCTCTCACGCAGTCTTGAGACAGGGTTCCTCTCCTTGTTCCCTCCCCTTGTTCCCTCTCCTTGTTCCCTCTCCTTGATCCCTCCCCTTGTTCCCTCCTCTTGTTCCCTCCCCTTGTTCCCTCTCCTTGTTCCCTCCCCTTGTTCCCTCCCCTTGTTCCTTTTCCTTGTTCCCCCTGTGTAAGACACACTGCCATCAAATCAAACACACATGTACTTAAGTATATTAATAATTAATAGCAATCAACACTAATTCATAATTTAGTTCTGGCGAAACTTGAATAAATCCAAATGTTTGAAGGAACTGGTTTCACAGCAATATAACACAGGTGTTCTGACCTGTTCAATGACCTCTGTGGTTTTGAACTCATTGGTATCAAGAACACACACACACACACACACACACACACACACACACACACACTCACACACACACACACACACACACACACACACACACACACACACACACACAGCTGTGGCACACGCTGATGTTTTAAAGCGGGCAGAGCTCTCTTCGGGTCTGTTCATACAGCCGCGATGTTTAATTTGATGATTTACAGGAATGACGAGATAAGTCTTTTGACATGTGAGTGTTGACTTGTACTCGCGTCAACATGATGTGCAGATGCATATTTTATAACATCTCCATCCCTCCCACCTCCACAGCCCTCCTTACCGTGCTGGAAAAGCCAGCATGGTGAATGACATCCTGATGATTTGGGGCTCTTGTCAGGTACAGTACGCATCTCGAAAGTGACAGGAGAGTCAGGGGGCGTCGCTCGGGACACGTCCATCACTGGTGCAGATGCTGTGAGCGAGAACACAGAGCGAGCTCACAGGGGGACATGCGATGCTCTCCATTAGGTGCTAGTGGGAGAGTGTCATACAACGAGGTGTAGCTCATGATGTGTAGTCTGGACTGAGCAGTCTGCTGTCAAAAGCAGGCAGAGCCTTCAGGGCGGGAGCAGGGACGTGTAACGCTGTCTGAGGGATGAACAACCCAAACATGCCACAGAGCTGCGTCGTGTGGCTGTGTGTGCATGTCTCTGAGCATAACTTCACAACCATGTGTGTGCTGTCTTAGATCCAGCTGAAGAAGAACAAGGCCTTCAGGCGCTTTAAGGATCTCCAGGAAGCCCGGCCAGAGTTCAACAACCACAAGCTCCAGGATTTACTTCAACTTCCTGTTCAGCGGATCCATCAGTAAGACTCCAGTTTTCTGTTTCAATGAAAAGTTTCTTCTTCTATATGAGTTCATAACATTCTGAGGTAGGTGACATCGGAGAAACTAGACTGATCAAAGCTAGACGAGATTATCCCAAAAATTCTTTCCACTGCTTTTGAATGCAAACAGGACCAGATCAACAGGGGCATGTTGGACTGAACAGGCCTCCGCCTCTACTCTGAGTGCATGGTAGTCATGTGAGCCATGGCCGCTCCCTTCATCAGCTGGTTTCTGGCTGACAACGCCTCCATGAAGCATGTGTCAGCGCTGTGAAGCCTTTGGAGCGCCAGCGTTACAATAAAACATGGAAGACAAGCAGTAAGGACATATGCTGTCGTGCTTCAGATGACAGGATACGTCATGCCGCCATGTTCCATAAAGCTCAGAAAGCGTCCCGTAAACACAGGGAAGACGTGGCGTCACACTGTAAGACGGTGTGAGCTTTCATTTCAGCTGTTTGAAATGTTTCCACGTCTGTCCCTTTGGAACAAAGCAGAGTGTTTGTGGGCTTGTTACGCTGCTGCTGTTGCTCACAGGAGACGGGTCACAGATTTCACACTTGACTCCTGCTTCTGCTGCCTTCTTGTTTTCCCTTCACAAGTCACCAGCTGCACCGCTCAATGTATAGTCTCTGTGACAGATGTAATTATTATTATTTGATGTAGCTCCCATACAAGTACTCCGACTGTCCAGAAACTGTCAAAGTCTCTTTTGTTAAGCACGAGTTTTTGTTGGCTGTAATTTCATGCGGTCTTGATCTTGCTTGTTAATTAGCGGAATGGGGAGAAATGGGCTGAAACGTGGCTTCCAACGCGGCACATATCTGACAGTGGTTTATCAAGCTGCTTGCTTTGTATCTTAATTAGGCCCCTCTCACATCCCTGTCTCTCCAGATGTACAGCTGAGCACTCATGTTGAATGCTGCTCCATCCATCAGGGTGGAGAAGCTGCCCTTCACCTCAGCATCTGAGACACGTTCATGTTTACTTTCTCCTCCATAACAAAGGTTCCTCACGGCACCTTTGCTTCAGGGATAACGGGGAACTCTGAAATGCCGTATTCCAAGTTTCGTAAAGTGTTTGGGACGCACTGAACCTTTTCAGCTCGATACTGTCTATCATGTAAGTGATGTCATGAGAACCGGGGCTTTGGTGCCAAGTCCATGTTGAATTTCTACAGTATCTCCGATACAGCAAGTACAGGCGTTTAAAACTCACTATCAACGCTTCCAGGGGACGCACACGGTTTATTTCCCTTCTCATGCTACATTGTGAGCTATCGCTAATGTCCCTGTTAGTCCTCCCGTAAACATCAGGTCACATTGTGATGTGTTCAAATGTCGTAAAATGTAGTTTTTGGTGAGAAAGCTGTTTGCAGGAGATTCTTTCACAGATGACAGAGAGGGAATCATGACCGGTCCAACCTTTTCAACACACGCTCAAAGTGTTTCTTGTTTTGGTTATATCAAAACCCATAGAATTAAAATATAAATGTTTGTGAGCCAAAGTATAACAGACAAAATACTGACAACAATATAAAGTGGAACACAATAGTAATAGGAGGTAAATAAATTAAGATATTGAACTAAAACAGACAGGAATCACAAGAGGAAGTGATGCTACCAGACTGTCTAATGGACACTGAAATAGAAAAGTAATATTGAGCATGATATTGAAAGAGTACTATAAGGCTATATTGCACATATAATAATGAAACTAATATTGTACATGAAATTATAACGTAATATTGGACGGTGCTGAAAACAGGTCTCTGTAAAGTAGAACCCATTGATGTGATTTCATATTTTACTCACCTCTCTTTCACTCATTGAAAATGTCTTGGGAATATTTAGTGGACCAGCGTGGTGGGCCTGTTTACTCTTCATGCCCTCCTCCTCCTCCTCTTCCTCCTCCTCTTCACACGAGGATGCTGACCACTGTTGTATTTGTGTCTGACACATAATCAGTGGGCTCATTCTCTCCAGCTCAGCCCTCTCGCTCCGTCTTTCTCTTCGCACTTCCCATCACCATCATCATCATCATCATCATCGATTCGTCTGTCGTTCTCGGTAAAACTCGGGAGACTCTGGGGATGTGTCTTAATTGTGTGATGATTTTAAGTGGCACGGCCGGATAATCATGCGCGGCTGGTGTTAGCTTGCTCCGGCTCCGCGGCTGGGAGTAGCGGGGGAAATTGTTGTCACTTATCGCCATTCAAGGATGATGGATGGCGAGCGGGGCCCGGAGTGTGGATACTTCTGTTGCTGCTGGGGGAGGAATAACATCATTGCCTTTATTAAGTGGCATTCACTGGAGCCGGCTGGAGCGGTCGCCGGCGTCCTCCCCACTGAGATCACCATTATGACAGCGATGGGGTCTCGAGTTGATTGTGGCGGTGAATAGCAGCTCTCTGCCCGTATCGGCCGTGTTTGTGTCGATAATAGAGATGGCGCTCTCGTAGAGATGGCGGCGCTCGGAGGCCTTGGGATGTAGTCGCTCTGAGCCGAGCACCATTAAGTATAACAAGGGAATGGCCCGGCGGTCGGCCCGCTGCAGACTGAGCATGCTCCACGTGAAGGCCGTACAGCTCCAAAGGTCTCGGGGTCATTGTCATCCTTGCTAAGCGTTGAGAAGTGTGCCGCCGCGCTGGCCAGGCTGGATTTAGTCTTTCAATTGTCAAGGTGGGATTTCAAATTGACTGCTTTATGTGCTCAGGTAGTTCCATCATCTCCAGCAGCTGAACACAGTGAGCTTCTCCAACACAAGGTCACAGCGTTGATTAATTTCTTTTGAAATAATTCAGAAAATTGGAGCCTTACTTAAGTGGCTCCTCTCTGCGGTCTGAGCACCGAGTTGTATTCCCGTTCATAATTTGCGTCGCGTTGTCTGCGTGTCAATTGACCCTGTGGTTCAGTGCCGAGTCTGAAGTGACGCTGGCAGTGAAACAGAGTTCCTCGGTTATGTGTGAGACGGGGTTTTGTTGTTGTGAATCATTAGTTGATTCTATTGGCCCTGAACACGGAGACTGCACTTCATCGCTGAGAAGAGAAGTTCAAGATTTGGATGATTGAATATGAGCCCCGGACACAGACAACCTTAAAAGATTCATAATTGAAAACAAATTGCATAAAGGGGGTATATTAAGGAGAACTCAATACCACGGTCACACTCTTTGTTTTGCTGACTGGGCCATGAGTCCACACGCTGCTATTGAACTGCCAATTTCAGAAGGATGACCCTGACCAGGAACTGAGGCCGCTCCTTCTTTAGGGACTGCTTAACAACTCCATTTGTTTGGCAGAAGACTGAAAATGGACGTGCTTTAGCCACAGCAGGATGAATCCAACACGTCACAGAGTGGTGTGTGAGCGGTAGCGGGGCGCACCCCGACCGGAGAGGAGGAAGAGTCTTCACGAGCGAGGACGCTCAGAGGGAGGAGCCCACGAGAGGCTCCGGGTGAAGGAGAAGGGTAAAGAACTGTAAAGCCATGTCTCCTCCCGAGGTTGGAAATCGCTTTACAAGTCCACCCCCCTCTGCCAAATATTAAATATCAAGCTGCTCGGCCCCGTGCCCCATCATCCTGCTCCAGCCGGGTAACGCTTACCGGCCAGGATGTCTTTCAGTCCAGACCTGTTTTTTCCAGGTGCGTCCTGGGTTCCTGTGTCGTCGGCTGCTTGGACTGACTGGAGAATCGGAGGCTTTTCACTGTTGATTGCATGAGGCAGACCTAATTAATTCCCTGCAATATGAACAAAAGCCTCCAACTCTCTTTCTGATTTAAGTCGACTGTGCAGCCGTCACTCTGGCAGTTTGACTGCAAAGTCTTTCCTAATGTCTACATTTACAGAGTTCCCTTCTCTGAGTAAATCCTCGTTAGTCACCCTTTCAGAGAAAGATAAGACGCTCTTCACAATCACTTCATATTACATTTTAATTGCTCAAGTTTGGACAGCGGACTATCTCTAGTCCTCTGTTTTTACCACGGATGTGCATTCCTTTCCTTTTCAAGCTATTAAAGTCGAGTAATTACCCACAAGCCCATGCCATGTTCACTAACCCGTGCAGAAGCCTGCCAGTGCGTCTTGTCTCTTAATTACAAATTTGAATTCTTAATGCATGTATGGGAAGCAAACTAATTAGACGGATCTCCTCCGTCTCTTCCCTTTACTGACGTCTGTGCAAACGCAGAAATGACCTGACGTGTGCCGGCGGAGCGGCAGAGAAGCGCCTGCATGTCATCTGCATATTCTAAAGGCAGAGCGGCTGCAGCGGCGGGCGGGCCTCCTCCAGCGCATGCTTTCCAGAGCTGCATTCTTCATTAGAATATCTGAGCTGCCGTCAACATGATTCAGATTACGATATCCTCTCATTATCTTTTCTTTGCCTTGCTGCTAATGAGCGGGACCGGGCCGCTAAACGAGAGAGTTGCGTTTACATTATTTCACGTGTGCTGCAGTGATACTCATTAGAGCGCTCCTTTTTGTTCCACGGTTGCTTTAATTAGATTTCCGTCTGCACTCCTTTTACAAGAATGAGGGCGTCCGTCGCTAATAATGCCTGTAATGTGTTTGTTATTACAAGACGAGACAAGAAGCCCGAGAACTGAAATTATTTCTCTTTTTAAGCGTCTCTTAATTGAAGGAGACTTAATTGGGTCTTGTTAGGCTTCCGTTTCATTTCCGACGAGTAATCGCCGACAAGAACAGGCCCCGCCCCCTCCTGCACCCACAGAGCCCGCAGACCTGCTGCTCTGACCTTAACCACGCACACACACATGTCCACGTGCACACACACGCGCGCACTCGACCAGCTCAGTTTCAGGCCTCAAAGACACCTCTTGGCCTCATTCAGCTGATGGAGTTGCTCGGTTGCCATGGAGATAGGTGTACATGCTCCCCCTCTGATTTCTGCTCTGTGACCTTTGACCTCTGTGTGCTTTTGGTCTGGTGTTCACAGACAGCTGATGTTGTTGATGATGTCATGCGCTCCAGTCGGTGGGGGTTCAGTAGAGATCTTAATGTGATGAGTGCTTTGTTGTCAGACCCTGAAACTGTGGCTGCAAGTGTTTTTTTAACAACTTCTTGCGTCTTTTGTATTGAGTTATTTGAACAGCTGCATTTCCTTTGAATTTGCATCATAAGGACTGTAAACGGCAGCAAAACCGATCGTCTGTGCAGACGGTCTTAACTGAAGGATGAAAGCCGACAGTCCTGCTGTCCACAGGGCTGCTGGACGCCACATCCTCCATCTGACTGCTCTGCGACCGGGCATCAGATATCCAGCAGCATGCTGGGTAGTGGGGTGGCCTTGAGTGTTAGCTGCGTTAGCGTAGCTTCCCTCTGGGTTCTCCTCCCCCTCCTGGTGTCGTTGGTTCAGCCGGTCGGGGCCCGTGGGCGCCGATCGTCCCAAAGTCTGCTGCACTTCACTCCTCACGCTTCCTGCAGAGGACGAATGCATTCGGTCACATGACTCTAGTGCTTCAGTCCCGACCACAAACTCCAAGACCAAACGATGAACGACAAGGGAGCAGCGTGCACATGCCAGAGATATGTAATCATAAATTCATAACTTATGTTGTGTCATTACGCAATTTAATGAATATTTGTATACAATTTGCATTATAAATATATATATATATATATATATAAATCTTATATATACTATTATTTATATATAAATCTTATATACATGCATACATATACACAGACTTAAACCGTAGTACCCAAATATTTTAGTACATACATCACGTGACAGAATTATTATTATTACTGTTGATGAAGTCTTCCAAATTTAGTCGCGCAAGCAAGTTGTCCAGTGCAGCTGGAAGAAGCGCATTGTGTTGTTACACACACTAGCACACACTGTGTGGCCCAGCAGCAGGGTGTGTGTCTGCCAGTGTCACTAATGGCCTCTCTGGCACCACCATGTCTCTAAAAGCAGCCCAGACTGCACACACAGGCCAACGGCAGGCAGACGCTGTAAATCAATGTCAAAGCACTTCAAGGTCACATCATCCTCGTCAAAAGGATGAAGATGTCTGAGGAAGCCGACACTCTTCACAACTGTTACCTTAGATGGAAGCTGAACTTCATGTCACCACTAATGCTGCTGAATTGTGCTTTAATTAGTGTGTCCACCAATCCGTCTGGATGTACACTTAGTTCAGTGTAAGGTTGCATATTATGCACGGTTCCCCCAATGAGGGACTCAGACCAGCAACCCTGCTCCATACAAACATGACCAACATCCGAGTACTTCATATTACGGCTAACAATAACTTTGTTGCTGACATTGTAACATTCAACATGGAGGTTTCCTGATGCAAACACTATCTTTGTGTAGGAATGATGACACACAACTGTTTAAACTCCTAAACAGGTAAAAATGAACAGAACTCAGAGGAGTATCTGTCCCATAAAGCAGAGTAGCACCTTAAAACCTTCTGGGCTAATCCCAAAGACACAAAGACCATTGGGAAGTTTTGAGTTAAGAAAAGACTAATTGTGGAATAAAAGATCTTCTGGATATCGGCCACAGCTCTAACGAAGCCTTCACACCGGTTCCACAGGGTCAATATATCTGTATGCAGACTTGTTTAAACAGAGAATGTTCTTACAGCAACCTGAACATGATCATAGTAAGTCTCCTTTAAACTGTGAACAATAGCTCTTCAATACCTCATCATTTATGAACGCTGCATAGAGGAATAGTCCGTGTTTCAATAGTTTTCTGCTAATCTGTGTCTAAAGAAGTAAAAGCAGCTCCTATCGGCTCATGTTCCAGCTCATCAGCATTTCTTCAACGCTCAACGTCTGTCTGCATCCATCAGGAGCTCACGTCGTCACCGTGGTTTTCATACGTCTGAGGGGCATTTGGTAACAACCTGACCCTGTGGGAGGCCGTCAATGGAAACCCTGTTAAAGTGTACTTGGCAGGTGATTGGACGAAAGTCTTTCTGAAGCCTTTCCAGCCGTTCTCTCCCTTCATCGCCTAAGCCACGCCCCCTGGCTACTACCAGCACACTGATTGGTCCGTGCTCTGGCTTCACAAACAAACGCATTACTTGAAGCCTGACCAGATGGATCCTTGTTGCGTGATCACATGACCTCCTTCATTGTTGCAGTGACGGTATGAAGAACAGTGGCCGTGGTTCTGGCGCGTGCAGTCGTACGTAGATGCAAAGTGCGTGTTGTTCTAGTGATATGTGGAGGAGGGGAGCGCGCAGTGACCCTGTTTGTGTTCTGTTTCCTCGCAGGTATAAACATTTCCTGCAGGACCTGACGGCCAACACCAGTCCAGACGACCCAGAGTTTCAGCAGCTTTCAAGTACGTGTCTCTCCTCGTTGTGCCGCTGCCTCAATAAACGTTTCCCCGCATTTCAATCTGCAGATTAACTCTGAGTGCGTTTGCAGTGAAGCGGTGCGCCCGCAGGCTCAGGTTTGCACACATGTGAAGCCGGGTCGACGTTGTCGTCCCCTCCGCCTCTCGCAGGTGGTCGGCAGCCGCGTGGCGGCGCGAGTCACAAAGGCCTTTTGGCTCGCTGGCCGTGGAACTCGTCCTATCTGCGGCGAACAGTTTGCAACACGGGATGGTTAAGTAAAGCTGTGCAGCGGTAGAATGTAAGGCCAGTCCTCCGACAGCAGGGAAACAAAGAAACAAACACAGAAACAACCTGTGAAGACTTTCATCTCAGCAGTCAGCTGCTGCGTCGTGAGAGACAGCCCTCATTATCTTCATTTGAGGAACAAAGGGAAGCGCTCGCGTTCCCTTTCATTCCTCATTTGTTGTTTTTGTCACCGCAGCACTTGGCTAGCGGAGAAAAGGGAAGCGAGGCAAAGCTCAATATGCGTGTAAGTTCTAGTTTGATGTGGATTTTGACATAATTAATTGGGAGCGGATCAGAGGATATTAAGCGGGAGCTATATTAATAAATAAAATCTTCCAGCATCAACACGAATCACGATAATGACTCATTTCAATCGTCAAATGAACAGCGGATCTGACTCGAGTGTGAATGTACACAAGGAATTATTTATGTGTATCAATTAAAATCTCATTGCTGGTGTGCTGCCTCTGCTTACAAATTAAAACAGCCCCTGACTCTAAGATGAAGGTACATATCTAAATGTGCTCCACCATCGCCTCTTCCTCTTCTCATTAGGAGATCCTCTTCTAAACTGTGTGTGTGTGTGTGCGTGTGTGCGCGTATGCGCGTGTGTAAAATGGCCTGGTTGTATTGTAAAGGGAATTATTTAAAAAAAGAAATTCCAGACAAATCACATTGTATATGATTAAGCAAACTAGCAGATCTAATCACAAGAGGCTTTGTTGTTGTTGTTTTCTATTGTTGTGCTGCTCTGTGTCAGTTTGCTCTTCCTCTTCTTTGCCCCCGCCCTCCCTCCAGCTCCTTTTTCTCCTCGCGATGCATTCAGGCCAGATTTAACTGTAGTAATTGCGGCGCTTCAGGAGTTTTCATCGGCGGCTTTAAGGGACCTCTGACGCCTCACAGGTCCGGCCTGACGCAACGCCGCCGCTCTGCCAGAGCTTTACCAATGGAAACTAACCGTCTTCCCGCCATGAAGTCAAGCGCGGTCTAAATAGTGAATAAATGGAATAAAGAGCCGCGGAAGACGTCTTCCGAATGTCTAATGGGCCGGATGTATTATTAATGCCTCGGCCAGAACTCAGCCCAAGAATACTGTAATTAGCGGTTGTTGTTTTTCTAAAGCCGGCAATGCAAAGTATTCCAAACACGTACAACAAAGGGAAAAAAAGTCTACACGGATGCCTTGTTTGGTTTACATTGTAATTGTTGTGAAGTTAAGCGAGCCAATTAGGCCGTGATTATTTTAGTGTGGAAGAGTCGCCCTGAGGATCAAGCTGGTTTCAGTGCTCGGAACAAAAGCGGGAAAAGTTGAGCTTGAAATTAGAATCCGTCTGTTTGTTGTTATTTTGGACGCGTTAATGATGTAGTTCTAAATGTTTACAGCAATTATTATGGCTGCAACACAGTAATTGGATGCGACTGTCTATTTTCATGATTTTCCTGTTTTTTGTGGTTGTGAAGCTTTGTAGACAAAAGTTAGAGAAAGAGTTCTCCACATGCACAGACTGTACATGTGGTGGGGTTTGATTGATTGGTGGTGTTGTTCCTCAGTATGGCTCACGGTGTCCATCGTGTTGACGAGAGACACGCACACTGAATGTTGCTACTTACTTGTCAGATTTGTCTTCTTTTGTGTGCTGTTGGATCCCACATGTCTAAATGAATCCCACCCTCTTGTTCATTGTGTTCAGGTAACATTGAAACACTTGTTTTATTGTGAGCTGTACCATTCACCGTGTCCCAGCAGAGTGAGACCTCTCCCCTAGCGGATAACATCTATTTCATTCCCCCAGGTCCACTTTCATCCATGCATCAATCATTTAAGCGCATCAATGTGATACCAGAGGTATTTGGGTTCATTAGCTTGTGAACAAGTGTCCGAGATTTAACATTATCAATACAAATACCGTAGAGCGATTCTATCTCAGGGCTCACTAAAGGGCGGATGTAGTGAAGTGGTGGCTGCCAGCAGAAGTCACATGATAGTCCCCTTTACAATCAGGATTTCCATAAATTCTCACATAAAAGCCAGTATTCAATTAATAGCTCTAAAATTGTTTGGGGCTTGGCAATGTCAATAAATATTGTGCTGTAGGAAGAAGTTGTTCAGTAATGTGAGCAGACATCTGATTTAAAGTCAAATGAAATCACTTTGTTGCAAGTCAGTCACTTATTTGAAGTCTAATGTTTACCCAGAGACATGATCGTGTCCTCATATGCAGGGTCAAACCAATGTGAGTGTGTCTCCTTCAGGGGCGGCGAGCGCGGTGGACGAGGTGTCCCAGCGTATCCACGACAACAGCCGGCGCCACGAGAACCACCTGCAGCTCCGCCGGGTGCAGAAACTGCTGAAGGGGCGAAAGACCAAGGTGTCGGCTGCAGGTTAGAGCCTCTGATCACGTATTCCTTTCATCCCCCTTCACCAAAGAAGCACCTCCATCTCCTCTCTCCTCTCTGCATCTATTGCCGCATGTCCTTGGGGACTCACGGGGAGGAACTGACGGCAAATGAAGTTCAGTATTGAGACGTTCTGACTGCATTGCTTTTAATCAATAGAAATCATTGGACTTTCTGCAGGAAACCTAAGTGTTTCGCACACTGGGCCCACTTCATTAATAGAGCATTACTGCTAACTGTTAGCGAGCGAGTGCTTCTCCCCCTCCTTCATTTCCCTCTTCCGTGGTGCTTCTCTCTTTACTTGTGGAGCGGTGGCCCTGTTTTCCTGCCACTCCCCCTCCTGTTGTTTGTCTGGCCTCCTCGTTGCTCCGCTCACCCTGCCAATCTCCCCCAGGACCAATTAGAGCCCAGCCTCATCTTGCAGACCAGCAGATAAAAAGGAAGTGTGTGTGTGTGTGTGTGTGTTTGCTGGATATGAGCGAATGCACAAAGTTGTGTGTGTGTGTTTTCTTTCTGTATGTGTGTTGGTGCGGGCTGGGAGCGAGCGCTGAATAGCAGCTCATCTCTCTAATGCCGATGTGGGAAGTTTCAAAAGCTTCCTCTCATCCGAGTTCTCAGGCCCTCGCAACTCCGTCGGCTTCCTCTCCAGCTAATAAAGCTCCGGTCCCACCAGGCAGACTTCAGAGCAGCCGCAGCCCCGCACCGACCCTTCCTCCTTCCTCCCCACCAACACCGCCTCTAATGTGGGGGAAAGGAAAGTGCTCTGCCTTGTACAGATGAGAAGCGCCGAGCCCCTCAAACATATTAAGTAGCTCTGTAGGAGATGAGGGGTGTGGGGGGCCGATTGTGAGACACAAAGCCTGAATCAATGGGACATCGATACAGCAGACAGTCGGCCCGCTTCCCTGGAAGGCCGCAGATTTGTGTCTGCCTGCCTGTTCCTTCAATTTGAAACAAAGATGTCTCACATTTTCTATCCTGTTTCACATTGATTCTTTCCAATTGATGTCCCTTCATGCTCCTGACTGTGGCACCTGATTGTGTTGTGAATTTGTACCTGTTTTTTTTCTCAAGGTTAAGCAGACAACCTCATTAAATTAAGCTTTCATGTACGTTTAAAAAGAACTTATAGAGAAACAGAACTCATGAAATGTTTCCTTTCTAAAGGATCTTCCTGCACAGCTCCATAGTATATTTTTTGTCTCCTTTTTTTTTTATCGGTTAATTCACAGACAATTATTTTTCCCCAGTTAATCATTTAAGTTATTCATCAAGCAACACAGCCGTCACTCTCTGGTTCCAGCTTTTCCAGCAGGATGATGATCCGTTCTCTCACTCGTAGCGTTGCTGTCGTACTGGAGAACATTTATCAACATTGATCTTCTCTTCCTTTACCCTTTGTGTGAACTTCACAATAGTTGCAACAAAAAAACATTGAGAAGAAATGGAAACCGCTCACTAACCTCTCACTAGCCGCTCACTAACCTCTCACTAACCTCTCACTAAACGCTCACTAGCCGCTTACTAACCTCTCACTAACCTCTCACTAGCCGCTCACTAGCCTCTCACTAACCTCTCACTAGCCGCTCACTAACCTCACTAACCGCTCACTAACCTCTCACTAAACGCTCACTAGCCGCTTACTAACCTCTCACTAACCTCTCACTAGCCGCTTATCAACCTCTTACTAGCCTCTCACTAACCTCTCACTAACCTCACTAACCGCTCACTAACCTCACTAGCCTCTCACTAACCTCTCACTAACCTCACTAACCTCTCACTAACCTCACTAACCTCTCACTAACCTCACTAGCCTCTCACTAACCTCTCACTAGCCGCTTATCAACCTCTTACTAGCCTCTCACTAACCTCTCACTAACCTCACTAACCGCTCACTAACCTTACTAACCTCTCACTAACCTCTCACTAGCCGCTTATCAACCTCTTACTAGCCTCTCACTAACCTCTCACTAACCTCACTAACCGCTCACTAACCTCACTAGCCTCTCACTAGCCGCTCACTAACTGCTCACTAACCGCTCACTAACCTCTCACTAAACGCTCGCTATCCGCTTACTAACCTCTCACTAACCTCTCACTAGCCACTTATCAACCGCTTACTAGCCTCTCACTAACCTCACTAGCCTCTCACGAACCGCTCACTAACCTCACTAACCGCTCACTAACCTCTCACTAGCCGCTTATCAACCGCTTACTAGCCGCTCACTAACCGCTCACCAGCCGCTCACTAACCGCTCACTAACCGCTCACCAACCGCTCACCAACCGCTCACTAACCGCTCACCAGCCGCTCACTAGCTGCTCACTAGCCGCTCACTAACCGCTCACCAGCCGCTCACTAGCTGCTCACTAGCCGCTCACTAACCGCTCACTAACCGCTCACTAACCGCTCACTAACCGCTCACTAGCTGCTCACTAACCGCTCACTAGCTGCTCACTAACCGCTCACTAGCTGCTCACTAGCTGCTCACTAGCCGCTCACTAGCTGCTCACTAACCGCTCACTAGCCGCTCACTAGCTGCTCACTAGCTGCTCACTAGCCGCTCACTAGCTGCTCACTAGCTGCTCACTAGCCGCTCACTAACCGCTCACTAGCCGCTCACTAGCCGCTCACTAGCCGCTCACTAGCCGCTCACTAGCTGCTCACTAGCCGCTCACTAGCTGCTCACTAGCCGCTCACTAGCTGCTCACTAACCGCTCACTAACCAAGGCCAACAGCTGTTTGTATAGAAGGTCAGAACCCTCTAACCTGTTAACCAGCTGAAGTAACCTGGTAGTCGAACAGTAATCACAGCTCACACACACACACATAGACACACACACACACACACACACACACAAACACACATAGACACACACATAGACACACACACACACACACACACACACCTCAGACTACATAAACAACATGAATGATGGCGTTTTATTTATAAAATGCCTGTCAAAATGTGGTTTTACACAATTGTATGAATTTAAAAGCTAAAAGAAAGCTAGCTGGCTAACGGTTTGAACGTAGCTAACGTTAGCTCTTGGGACAAAGCGACCAACAGGACTAAACTATCTATTACTGATGACGTCTTTCTTTCACTCGCTTCCAAAAGAAAGGCACACGCGAGCAGGATGTAGATCTTTCCAACGCCAGGCAGTGGCACTCATGGGAAATGCTGTCTTTGTTTTGGAAAATACTATTGCATTTGTCCACGGGGAACGCCTAAATAATCCTAATTTCCACTCGACTTGGTCTCTGACCTCCAATGAAATAGCTCCAGCATTGTTGAGTAAACAAAGTAATGGAAGACTCGGCCTCTTTCTGCCTCAGCAGCTCGGCCTCTGTTGTTCGGACACATCAGGGGGAGCGGGACCCTTTGTAGATCAATCTTTAGTTCCTGCCCCACCTTCCTCAGCAGCCCCCCACCTGGTCCGGCCCAAAAGACTTTGTAGTAGAGCAGAGGTGCTCTTTGACAAGGGAAGCTGAAAGGCCCGGACACGGAGAGGAGTGCTCGGCACTTCCTGCTCTTTGAACCTGCTGCTGCCTCAAAGCAGCGAGTCTGGTCAGATGTGAGCAGGAGGTCTGAGCAGACCGCTCCACAAAGAGGCCGCTCCTCACACGGCGCATGCAACCTCTGGCTCTGTCAACGTGCTCCATCGGGGGTCTGATAGGGGGGAGCTGATCCACTTTAAAGGTTAGGGAAACTACGCTCTGCTTTCCAGAGTAGCACTGGATTGTCTCCAGAACAGAAGGACCTGCCCTCGATGTTTTTATGTAGTCACAAGAGAGAGGTGTCGCACATTAAGACACTATTGTCATGTTATTTCACCCCCTGAGCTGAAACCACGGGACGGCGTGGAGGTGAACACTTCCTGGTCAGACGGGGAGCCGTGAAGCGAGCAGTGGGAGACCCCAGCATGTCTGTACATCTGAAACACATCACTTTCAGCACGCCGGACACGGGCAGCGTCCTGATGCTCCAGCGAACACGCAGCGCATTGCTGCCCACGCATTGATATGCTGCGATCGCAGAATGATGCCATGTCTTTCATTAGTAGAAAATATTATGATAATCATGTTTCACTCCCGCAATGGGGACGTTACAAACACATGACAGCCTTTAAACAACATGCACATTTCCTCTGCTGCTGCCTCTTAGAAAGTTCTTGAAGCACGACATTCAACTTAAGGAATCTGACGTTTACTGCAGGTATGAGGCCAGAACGTGCATTTGTAGCAGAGACTTGCTCTGTCTCGTGAAATGTGTCAGTTACCACGAGGATGAAATCTCCAGGTCCGTCAGGTGATCGGGAGAGAACCGAAGGTGCAAGGGGTTTGTTTCATGAGGACGTGTCCCACTCCCACTGTTCTTTTATTCAAACTGTCCTGGACTGAGTGCTGATTGCAACAACACATTCACAATGACTACTTTAAAAGCTTGTATGAGGCTCAAGCAGGTTTTATTTCTATAATATTCATTAGAGGGATCACAACCAACGCTCCAATCTCCACACACCACCTGAGAGAGTCACGGCGTGTTTCCTGGCGGTTGGGTTTGAGACCCATGGCATTTTAAAAGCAATTTGACCCCCGCCTGGCCCCAGCCACTTAATCTCAGTGGGCTTGTCTGTACCTGGAAATGTTCCCTCCGAGCCCCAGAGGCACAGCTCTGGCCACTCGGGCTAGCTGCAATCACAGGCTACTGGCTGGGGCAATTACAAAACACCCGGACCCAGGCAGAGTTTTTCATCTTATCTATCCAAATGTCAGCCTCTTGCTTATTAGCTATCATCACGCCGCTGCCAATCATCAGGAAAGAGATGAGAGCTTTCCTCACAGTCTGCCTACCTCCTACTGAGTCCGTCTGGGATTCTTTCGTCCTCATTTATCTTTTCAATTCAGCACGGCTTAGTTAGTCTCATTATTTGTATGCGCCGCAGCTCTGCAATTTGATGCCGAGGACTCTGATTATAACCACGTTGCGTGAGCATCGGGGTGCTGCTTGAACCTGCACTGCTGGGCCGTCTGAATGACAGTTTTTTTAGAACACAAATTTGGTATTGAATCCAAATCCTTTTCCATCCCTCATCGAAATTTTTATTTTTCTGTTTTGAACTGTTCCTGAAGTCAACAATAACTCAACTCGAAGATCATGAATGTTGACAACCTCTGGCTAAAAACTGCCCATGAGCGGAGTCGTCATTCTGTTGGTCTTGTTTCATTTCCACCATTATGTGGTTGTCTTTTAGCTGCAGGTGACATCATTTCATTGTAATGGAATATTTAGCTTAAATGAGAGCCTGCTAATGTAAGTAGAATGTCTTGACGATAGGAATGGGTATGTTGAGAAAACAGCATTCGTACGCTAAATAGATCAAAATGCAACAGAAGAAACCAGCCCAGTGTCGCCAACTGTTTTCCAGTGGAAGTGGCAGCCGAGCTCCTAACGTCCCGAAATCGAGTGAGAAAGTCAGCAACACTTCCAGCGCGTGATCCAGGCTTCCCTCCAAAGGCCCTCCCCAACATGACCACGACCAGCGTGAAGAAGGAACATGGCTGCCGTCAGTACTCGGCAGACTCCGGTCCAGTGGGGGCTCGCAGGAAGCAGGAAGTGCTCGTCAAAGATGGCGCTCCGCAGGGAACAGATCTTTCTCTTCTTGGTTTTGTTTGAGCATTTTATATATTGATTGCTGACGGGATGTAAAGAAAGTCTCTGACCCTGATCTGGGTTGAGCGTCAGCAGAGCAGGGTTTGGATGAGATGGTTCAAGAGACAATGGAAAAGAAGTGAACTGCATCTTTATTTGGCACTGAAGGCAACGCAGTGTGTACAGGTGTGTTGGTTCAACAGAGTTAGTCAGTGAAGTGGTGACATCGTGGAGCTGTTGAGTGATTCAGTGGAGCTGGTTGCACAGCGCTGTTACAGGATGATGATCCATCACAGCGTATTTAAATACTACGGATGTCCACCTTCGTCTGCTTTTGTCCCCAACACATCGAAACAGGAAGCAGTGGTCAAATAATAATGCCCGCCTCCGGCCTCATTTGATTGGTGTGACTTTGAGCGCTGCGTCTCTGCGGCTGCAGCTGACACGGTGAGAGGAGTGTTCCTCTTCTGCACGTCTGAAGACGCGTTGGTGAAGCAGCACAGCGGCAGACACTGCAGCCACATGCATTCCTGTGGCATTCAAAACAGAATTTGTAAAATGTGATTAGTGATTTCTCTTATAATGGAGACAGTGTTAACCTTATAGATTGTGTTTAATCCATAAGAGGACATGAATCCCATCCTACACATGCTCGGGCTACAGATGGAGTTTGACCTGCTTATGAAATGAGTTCTTTTTTTATTTTTTATACATATATTACAGAGATGTGTCGGGCAGTACTCTCTACGCTCGCAGGATTTTTTAATGCTCACTGTCCCAAAGGCCAGAGCGGAAATGGGAAAGAGGGCTTTTGTGTACTCTGCCCCCTCAAC
>NW_027175932.1:15546903-15689403 GCF_023055335.1 Clinocottus analis | reverse complement strand
TTTCTACCTAAGAGGGTCAGATTTCCTGACAAATCCCTAATTACCGTGTTGCAATAGAAGTGGAATCTATTTGTGCATAAATCAACCGCCGGCCCCCAAGTGGCGAGTGCCTAATATCATGCGGCACTCAGTTCGGCCCTACTCACTGAACTCTGTAATTAGATAATACTTTTGATGATGTACGTGTGAAATCTTAATCTATTTAAAGTATAATGAGAGACATCCCACTCCCCTGAGTGAAAACACCATTATGTTTGATGAGCTATACGCTCCTCTGTCCCGCTGTTAAGTTCTGTCCACATACGCATGGAAATAATCGATATGTCACCTCAACAAGCCGGCTCCCTGTGAGCTAAATGTGAAGGGTCATTTAATATGCTGCGGGCCTAATTTTGATCCCCTGTAATAGCTTTCCCGGTGTAATTATGCCGCCGTAAAAACCCCTTTTGTTTGGGCTCGGACAACTCCTTTTGGTTTGTTTGACGAGCACGAGGCTGGCTTCAGCTTCACGAGAGAGTGAGTAATTACTGTTGACTCAAAGGAAGAGCACCCGGTCGCTCTGAAGGAGTCTGAGCACACGCCGCTCGCCTCCTGTGAATGTGACCCATTCTGTTGCTTTGCCAGACATTGCCCTGTTTTCCGTACCGGCAGGTTTCAGTGTCTGGAGGCCGCTGGAGGCCTTGAGCAGCGCTGTGACGGCTGCAGGGACCGCAGGGTTTTAGCTTGCTGTGGCCTGCCCTCTACTGGTTTAATAATGCCACTGCAGTGTCAGGCCCTGCTGGAGGGAGAAGAGGCCTTCGATGACTGACAGATGCGGAGGATGCTAAGACAGGACCAGAAGCGGAGCATCTGCAGTTTAGGATTGGCCTCGTGCCTCCCACGGTGCAGGCTCTGAGGCTCTGAGGCTCTGCAGAGTCAGACTTGAAGCTGAAGACATTGAACATGAAACTAACGTGATCAACTGAAGAGGAAGTGGTCTCGGTCAGCCCGCCCGTCTTGTAGTCCCACTTGAACATGGAGAGGCGACAGAGAGTCACTGTCTGTCCTCCATCCAGCACGAGAGGACAAACGGGCTGGCAGTTAGCGGTTAGCAACTCCACTTCAGACCTGGTGACAGTGCTGCTCTCCTGAAGTCCGCCTCACAGAGCCGCTACACAAAGTGATGACCCGGTGCCGAGGAGTACAAAACACTCAGATTCTGTCTGCTTCAGTAAACTTTTTGACATAAATGTTTCCGTGTGTCGGCCTCAGTCAGCGCCAGTGAACACAAAGATAGCCAACGTTCATGCGTCAACTTCAAAATGTCTTTTTACTGTTCTGACCAGTCTGAAGGCAGTTTGTGATCTTTGAAACACGACAGAGAACTTGTGTTCATGAATGAATCTCCAGCAATGTTCCCAAAATGTCACTTCTGCAGCTTTTGACAAAGCTGTAATGTGTGTGTAGCTGTAATGAGTGTGTAGCTGTAATGAGTGTGTAGCTGTAATGAGTGTGTAGCTGTAATGTGTGTGTCGCTGTAATGTGTGTGTAGCTGTAATGTGTGTGTAGCTGTAATGAGTGTGTAGCTGTAATGTGTGTGTAGCTGTAATGTGTGTGTCGCTGTAATGTGTGTGTCGCTGTAATGTGTGTGTCGCTGTAATGAGTGTGTAGCTGTAATGTGTGTGTAGCTGTAATGAGTGTGTAGCTGTAATGTGTGTGTAGCTGTAATGTGTGTGTAGCTGTAATGAGTGTGTAGCTGTAATGAGTGTGTAGCTGTAATGTGTGTGTCGCTGTAATGTGTGTGTCGCTGTAATGAGTGTGTAGCTGTAATGAGTGTGTAGCTGTAATTTGTGTGTTGCCGTGGTGTGTGTGTAGCCGTGGTGTGTGTGTAGCCGTGGTGTGTGTGTAGCCGTGGTGTGTGTGTAGCCGTGGTGTGTGTGTAGCCGTGGTGTGTGTGTAGCCGTGGTGTGTGTTGGGACAGTGTTTCGCACCATCACCTACATTCCTTCATCTTCACTCCTGTCTGCCAGCGAGGTAAACACTGTGAACTGTGTGTGTGCGCGTGCGTGTTTGTGTGTGAGTGCGTGCGTGCGTGAGTGAATGCGTCGCGCGCGTGTGTGTGTGTGTGTCTGTGTAGCATCAGCCCTGCAACATGCAGGGCTGTCTGGGGGACGCGTGGTGTGACAGGAGGACGACGTGTTCACTGCCTGAGTTTAAAGTTCAGGAAGTGAACATAAACAAAAGCAACTGTTACAGATGGAGATGTTTAATGTTCCTACACATTTGCAGTAGAATATACTTACGTCCTGTTTGTGTACATCTCGGTAGTAACTGCATTTGTATTATGGTTAGGACTGCTATCTTAACACCAATGGAACCGTATGGTGGTGAAATAGTGTCCAGATATTGTGAAACATATTTGATTCACTCAGCAGACGTGCATCCTCTCCTCTTCCTCCAGCTCACGTTCCCCAAAGCCAACCTCCTGCTGATGTCCTGCAACCAGGAGGACCTCAACGACTGGTACCAGAGCCTGAGCTCAGCTATCGGGTACGTGCCAGACACACACACACACACACACACACACACACACGTTTGTACGTGCATACATGTGAGCCCCTCCCCCACACGATGACACCCTGACCCACCATCACTACCCTTACCAAGACTGACCCTCCAGTCTGAACCCTGCACCTGACTCACTGTTAGTCAAGTGGATCCTCACACACACACACTCACGCAAGCACCCACGCGCGCATACGCACACACACACACACACACACACACACACACGCGCGCACACAGGGTGCCTGAGTCTTTAAGAAGTAAATGATTTGCTAGTATGTAATTTTAGAACCTTTAATGCTAACGTGTGCTACGTTAATACCCGCTGACAGCATGAGGAGCGTCTTTAACAGAGCAGGGGTCAAGACTCATGCAGGTCCTCGTCAAACCACCTGAGAGCAGTCGATACCTTCATTTCATCTGATGGCATCATTGAGTCAGAGATCCAGCCCGCGGGTCACGTGACAGAACACAAAGTGTAGACGTGTACGTGTACGCTGTAGCCTCCTAACGCTCCCGTGTGTCTTCAGCATTGACGTGACAAACACGTCTGCTGACTCGTGGTTTCGCTCTCCTGGGTGTGTGCTTAGCGTTCGTGCATTACGTACAACTCTGGGATAAGTAGGAAGGACGGCACGTTCCTCCTTGTAGGCGGAGCCACGCCTGCTTCACGTCTCATGTGTGTCCTGACCCGGCATTATTATAAATATAATCCTAACTTCTAAAAGTTATTTGTAAATAAATATTTATTAGTCTAACTACATTAATAAACTACAACAAAATAAAGTGAATGGAAAGAGTGAATTGTTCCATGAGACCAGTAGACTCAGTGATGTCACAGAGGGAACGTGTGGCAGACCAAAGGAACCAGAGGACCCAAAGGAACCACAGGACCCCAAGGAACCAGAGGACCCACAGGACCCCAAGGAACCAGAGGACCCACAGGACCCAGAGGACCCACAGGACCCAGAGGACTTGAAGGAAACCACAGGAACCAGCTGATGTCGTCTTGAGGACAGGAACACATGCCATCTTGGTCATTCACAGAATGATTGTAGTTACTGATAGATGTGTTTGAGTTGTTCCTGACTCTGTGCTTTCTCAGCTGCAACATGATGCCAAATACAATATGAATATGAATCACAGTTTGTTGGCCAGTAGTGGCCCGTTCGCTCCTTATTTCATGACAAATGAAGCAAATAAAAATGTCTGGAGATTCAACGTGTTGAATTTGCATTTGGTAGCTGGTCCAAAGAACTCTCAACATGAGGACCAAAGAGGTGTCAATGTATGTGAAAGAGGCCGTTAAAAGACTGATGGACCACACAAACCTATCAGGCAGACAGCAGAAACATCAGGATTGACCAAATCAACATTCCTAAACTAAAGAAATGTACTGGCAAGCGCAGCAACAGCCGAAGGCCCCGAAGACCAGAGAGGAACGTGAAGAAGACCAGAGGACCAGAGAGGAACGTGAAGAAGACCAGAGAAGAACGTGAAGAAGACCAGAGAGGAACATGAAGAAGACCAGAGGACCAGAGAGGAACGTGAAGAAGACCAGAGGACCAGAGAGGAACGTGAAGAAGACCAGAGAAGAACGTGAAGAAGACCAGAGAAAAACGTAAAGAAGACCAGAGAGGAACGTGAAGAAGACCAGAGAGGAACGTGAAGAAGACCAGAGAGGAACGTGAAGAAGACCAGAGAGGAACGTGAAGAAGACCAGAGAAGAACGTGAAGAAGACCAGAGAAGAACGTGAAGAAGACCAGAGAGGAACGTGAAGAAGACCAGAGAAGAACGTGAAGAAGACCAGAGGACCAGAGAGGAACGTGAAGAAGACCAGAGAGGAACGTGAAGAAGACCAGAGAGGAACGTGAAGAAGACCAGAGAGGAACGTGAAGAAGACCAGAGAAGAACGTGAAGAAGACCAGAGAGGAACGTAAAGAAGAACGTAAAGAAGACCAGAGAGGAACGTGAAGAAGACCAGAGAGGAACGTGAAGAAGACCAGAGAGGAACGTAAAGAAGAACGTGAAGAAGACCAGAGAGGAACGTAAAGAAGAACGTAAAGAAGACCAGAGAGGAACGTGAAGAAGACCAGAGAGGAACGTGAAGAAGACCAGAGAGGAACGTAAAGAAGAACGTGAAGAAGACCAGAGAGGAACGTGAAGAAGACCAGAGAGGAACGTGAAGAAGACCAGAGAGGAACGTGAAGAAGACCAGAGAGGAACGTGAAGAAGACCAGAGAAGAACGTGAAGAAGACCAGAGAAGAACGTGAAGAAGACCAGAGAGGAACGTAAAGAAGAACGTAAAGAAGACCAGAGAGGAACGTGAAGAAGACCAGAGAGGAACGTGAAGAAGACCAGAGAGGAACGTAAAGAAGACCAGAGAGGAACGTGAAGAAGACCAGAGAGGAACGTGAAGAAGACCAGAGAAGAACGTGAAGAAGACCAGAGAGGAACGTGAAGAAGACCAGAGAAGAACGTGAAGAAGACCAGAGAGGAACGTGAAGAAGACCAGAGAGGAACGTGAAGAAGACCTTCATTACATTAATACTGAGGTCAATAATCACCTTAATTAACTTTCATTTACTACGTTTAAATATATTTTAGTACTTTTCCACAAATTCTGTATATATATCTGTATATTTATTTATTATTTTTTTACTGCTAATTCTTAATCTGTTTTTATAACCGTTGTACTGTTTATTTATATTGCTTGATTCTTTTTTTATTACTTGTGAGCAGTGCTGCTGTAATCCTGTAATTTCCGCACTGAGGGACTAATAAAGGATTATCTTATTAATAATAATAATTACTGATGTCGGTAATAACCTTCATAACATGAATACTGAGAGAGAACATCTCTGTGGTTCACTGCAGTCATAAACATGCAGTGCATGTGGTACACGACACGAGCTGGCTATCATAAGATCAACTGTACATAACTTGATGTACTCAGAGGTTTATTGATATATGAATGACCTTTAGCTGACGCTTCTATCCAAAGCCACTCACGTGTGCTGTACACCGTCGACACGGCAACAGGCAGCCACTCGGGTTAAGTGTGCGACCCTGATTGCAGACGGGCGTGCTCACCACTGAGCCCTGAAATGAAAGGCTGGGTTCCTCGCACTAGGCCGAGCATAAGAAGGAAAGGTCAGTTTAAGTGTGTTCATGGCCCTCTGGCTGGGTCTCCGGTCCTCGTTGACCTCCTGGTGACCTGAGAGGTGAGGTCACCGTCAGCCGTCTGTCTGACAGGAAGCTGCAGCCTCAGCAGACCGTCGTCCATCAGAGAGACGAGTTGTGCCGGAGACCTCTGAGATCAGCTGCTGACAGCCACAACACGCCGAGCAGCAGCAGGAAGAGGAACATGGTGAGTCTCTCTCACACACACACACACACACACGCACACACACACACGCACACACGCACGCCCACACACACACGCACACACACACACACACACACACACACACACACACACACGCACGCACGTACACACGCACACACACGTACACACACACACACACACACGCACACACGCACGCCCACACACGCACACGCACACGCATCACCTTCAGTTGTCACTTCCTGAGTCCCGTCTTCAGGTACATGGAGCAGGAAGTGACCGTTCCTTCTGAGCCTCATATTAAACGTCTGATCCAGTGGAATCTTTTGCCACAACCTTGATGTAATATCTCATGGAGCTACTTATGAAGTACTGGACTTCAAACGCTTTGAACCTTGATGTAAGCTCATTGCTTTTTTTAGCCTTTAGCAGCTATTTTTCTCAGGACAGAAAGCTGAGTAAGCGTGTGCCTGCTGCTAGCTGCTAACGTGCTAGCTACTAGCAGAAGCTGCTAACGTGCTAGCTACTAGCAGCTAGCACGTGACCTGTCGCCGGTTGACCACGGAGCCTCTAACGGGATGGCAAGCTCTGGCCCCATGTGGTGAAATACTTTGCTCCCAAGTCATATTTGTCCGGTTCTGATGGATGAAGTCCTCTGTTCCACTTCCATTGTCCTCAACATCAGCTGCACACGTCACCTCCATGACCCCAAACCAAGCCAACGCTCCACCGCCACGCGTGATGTTTCTACTCTCTACTGACGAACACGTGACGAGTTTACTGATTAGTCTGTTCATCAGAACAATCAATGACCTGTCAACTCAAACTGACTCATTGAGTTCATAGAGATTAGACTGGTTAGACTGGTTAGACTGGTTAAACTGGTTGGACTGCTTAAACTGGTTGGACTGGTTAGACTGCTTAAACTGGTTGGACTGGTTGGACTGGTTGGACTGGTTGGACTGGTTGGACTGGTTGGTGGGTTATAATGCTTTGTGTGTTGGACTGGTTTTCCAGCTCAGGCCAGTTTACTGCTGGAGTGAAAGGTTCCTCTGTCTCTCCTCAGGTGAGCTCTGAGCCCAGTGAGCGTGCTCAGAAGCCTCCAGGTGAGGCGGCGGGCGGCGCCCCCAAGAGGATGAAGCCGAGTGACGCTCCAGACAGGTGAGCTCACGTTAGCGCTGCATGCACACACTCTTCTGCTTATTCTCCTCCAACTTTGACCTTCACTGTGTGTGTGTGTGTGTGTGTGTGTGTGTGTGTGTGTGTGTGTGTGTGTGTGTGTGTGTGTGTGTGTGTGTGTGTCCACAGTGCGGAGGAGTCCGCGTCCAGCTGTGTGATCCTGTGACGGCTCCATCGCTCTGAGAGCTGCGCGTTCGGAGTCGTGATTCTTGCTCACAGCTTCTCATCCGGTTCCTCAAACGTTACACACCAAATATATGTTGATGCTGCTTGTCTCCACTCTGCATGTTGTAACACCAACAACTCTAACAGAGTTTTCACGAGTACCTGGTGGTACCTGAATGCACCACTCAGTCTTTCCACTGCATTCACAGGCCGACTTCAGAAAGGAAAAGAAGTTTTGGATATGTGCTAAAATAAAGTGTCTACACACGTGATGCTGCTCAGTTTATCAAGAGAAATATGTATTTGTGGCCAAAGACCCTTTTTGTTGTTTAATTTTGTGTTTTCACTTATATTTCATGTCTGTTGCCGTAGACGACGCCCCCTCACCTTTAGGCCCTACGTGTCTCTGGGAAAAACCCGATTGCAATAACTGTAGTCCACTATTGTATTGATAACTATATTATGTCTTCCTTTGGTGTTTAACCATGATCAATATGATAACACACCTGAACGTAGTCAGCTTGATATGGATGCAGGCCAGCGCTGCAGCTGCTCTTGAGCACGTTTGCTGGATTAAAACCATAATCCACGTGAACGAGCAGTCCAGCAGCTCTCGCCCCAAAGATAGCTCGAGACTTGTCAGGAGGACATGAGGACCTTAACAGAATGTTTTAGGTGAAGATGACCCAGCCTAGCGTTGAGCTAGCAGATCCCTCATGAATGATCACATGGAATGGGGGTCACTGGTCCGGGTCACTGGACCGGGTCACTGGTCCAGGTCACTGGACCGGGTCACTGGTCCGGGTCACTGGTCTGGGTCACTGGTCCGGGTCCACCAATGTGCCTTGTTCCCGCCTCCTTCGCGCCTCACACTAACAGGATGCTCTGTTTCAATGTATTCGTCTTGGAATGTCTGATTTGATAGTTTTATTTACCAGATCCACAGATACTCATAACTTTTGCCTGTGTGATGAATTATTATTGTTATTATCATGAATGGAACGAGTGCATTTAATCAGCTGCACTGCGTTCTAGAGTTACCACATGTACATGTTTTATCACATTATTTATCCTTCATTTTATCTTTTATTAACCAATCATCAAATATCTGATTCTCTTCTGCGTTTTATTTACACTATTTAGCATTTTGTTCATCTTGGTGTGTATTTTATAGATAATTTAGCTTATTAAAGCTTAATTAAATCATGAATGGAGAATGATGTCATTTTAATGTCCCCAATAAAACTCTAAAGAAGTCATTTTGTTGCAGAATGTGAACTTTGACCTGACGGACGTTTTGGTCCAAAAAACATTCCATGTAAATCCTAAAGGTGGCTTCATGGTCCGTGTGTCTGTGAGCCACAGGGCTTCATGGTCCGTGTGTCTGTGAGCCACAGGGCTTCATGGTCCGTGTGTCTGTGAGCCACAGGGCTTCATGGTCCGTGTGTCTGTGAGCCACAGGGCTTCATGGTCAGTGTGTCTGTGAGCCACAGGGCTTCATGGTCACTGTGTCTGTGAGCCACAGGGCTTCATGGTCAGTGTGTCTGTGAGCCACAGGGCTTCATGGTCAGTGTGTCTGTGAGCCACAGGGCTTCATGGTCAGTGTGTCTGTGAGCCACAGGGCTTCATGGTCAGTGTGTCTGTGAGCCACAGGGCTTCATGGTCAGTGTGTCTGTGAGCCACAGGGCTTCATGGTCAGTGTGTCTGTGAGCCAGAGGCCACATGAGCTGAAGCCACAGATCTGCTGCTGGTGATGAGGTACATATATGTCCTCCACATTTGTCATTTAAGCATCAACGCCTGTTTTCTGAGCATTAACGGTTCGTATATAGATGTTTAAATTAAACCAAAACCTGACGTGAAAAGTTACAAAATATAAAAAGTAAGCCGAGTGCTGATGATGAAGAACTTTTCCATGAGGGCGTGTCCCTGAGAGCAGGACGGGTCAGAGCTGCTCCACAGACCTGAAGCTACTTGATGGACATTAGTATCCTGACCAGGACCCCCACTGGGTGTTGGTGCTCCTGCAGTGCTGCTCGTCACGCTGCAGTACTGATGTCTCGCCACAAGATGGAGGCAGAGACCACGTGCTGCCTCTAACCCTGCTCACATCATACTACGCTCGCGTGACCTCACTCCAGCAGTTTGCACACATGAGGAATATAAGTGCTCTGCAGAATATGAGCTGAGAATATTGTTATGGACGATATGAAAGAGCCCACGCGTTGAAGGGAAAGCGTTGACGCTACATGTGCGCGTGTCTCAGGTGTGTTCGGCTCAGGGAGAAGCTTTTCCATCGGGACTCTCCTGTAAACGTTAGAACCATTTCCTGCAACAACAAAACTCATTTGAGTTCAACTCTGAACTGCTGATGCCGCTCTGGAAGAAATGAATCCATCTCTGTTGAACGTCTGAACACACGACATCGATGTGAGCGAAACATGACTGCCAACTGTTTTCACTGCTACAAATACTTATTCATGAATAGAAAAAAAACTATTTAGACCATCGTAGAAACTCATTGGTCCTCAGATGATCAGAATTCTGGTCTGACGTCTCTGTGTTTATACTCATGTCATGTGTGACTGTATGAACCGTGAATATAAATATCAAATCTAAAGTTAATCTAGCCGAACGTCAAACGAAGACGATGAGCAGCTTCTGAAGATATCAGAGGTACAAACTACAACCATCCAACCAGGAGCGGAGGCCAGAAAAGAGCAGAAACAATACCAGGATCAGATGGAACTGGTTTTCAAACATTTCTTTGTGATTTCTGCACCTTAATATTCATATTGAACATATTCACTAAAGCTGCTGGAAGCAGTAAGCTCGTAACCTATTGTCAGGCTGGAGTCCAGCTTCCAACATTTGTAGTTGGAGTGTCACAGAGCTCAGCACGGGACGTCCTCGTTGTGTTATTAGACCACATCCAACCCAAAAATAGTTTTTGTGGATAAACCTTTAAAAATGGAGCTTCTGAGATGAGCTGACGCTCTGATCACCTGAGCGCTCGTACAACAGGAAGAAGCTCAGCAGTTTGTGGATGAAGTACACAAGTTGGTGTGTTGCAGGTACTGTAACCCCAGCACCTCACCTCTGGAGTGATGGTCGTTCATTCTACATGAAATGGATGGAATATGATGTGAAGAAGTATTTCCTGAACACAATGTGAGGAATGTGGAGTGTTTGATCGGCCTCAGTGGTCTTCTCTGCTGTCTGACATCGTTGACATAAATACACGCATGACGGGGCGCTGCGTCATGAACGGACATGTAGTCCACCTCAAGAAGAGCAAACTCACAAGAACCAGTCACATTTAGTGACACAAAAACACAAACAGCATCAACACAACGCTACTGCAGATGTCAAAACACAAACGCAGTCCTCTCACAAGATGCTGTTGTCCTCACTTCTCACTGCTCCTGAGCTCTGCCAGCAGCTTCCTGTTGACAGGATCACATGTCGATGCTCACGCCGCCTCGCAAAAAGAAGACGCCCAGCAAGTCAAACTAAAGATCTGATTGGTTGAAGACTCTGACAATCACGACAACGTCCCCGTGTCCTTTAAGCTGTAAAGGCCTGCATGAAGCGCTCTGCTTCCAGAGACACCGAGGTGATATCTGATTGGATAAGAGCTCTCCTTAAAACAAGCTGAAGCAGAGCAACAGAGGAAGACCGGAGCTGTGACATGAGGACATACGCTAAGAGGGGAAAATCATAATCCATGTAGTGTATTCGTGAAAAACAATTAAATGATCCAATAGCCATAACTTTGTGATGTGTTTAGGCCAGCAGAGACGCCTGAGCCGGCCCTGACGGCCGCCCCATACACACATGTTAATAACTTACATATTAGATATATGACCTTTTCCAGTAAATATGCCTCAAATAATCAGCAGTAAGAGTTCAATGTCAAGCTTTTAGGAATATTCTGACGTGCACTGGATTGAAGAACCCCAGTGTCATTTACATCTGGAAATTCATATTTTGAGAATAATCAAGCTAGAATATTACCACAGCATCCTGATGCGTAGAAGATCAAATTAATCATTTCTGTCGGAGATGAAGGTGTAGTCAGCGATCAGGCTCCTGCTGGAGGGAGGCTGCATGATGAGGATGATGATTATTATATCAGGTAATCCTCTTTCCAGTCAAGTGTTTTCTTTGTTATTTTAAATTTGCGATATAAAGTATATTTATTTGTGCTTTCTTTGTTAAGTGACGTGAATGCCCCCAGAACTTAAACGCATCTTCAACTACGTTGACTAGAAACGTGTTTTCTCTCTGATTACGTCGGCGTTTGACGTACAAATACGTTGATTATACGCGTATCTTAGTTTTATTGTTTATTGCAAATACGTTTGTAATCGTGGGTTTGTGTTATTGTTTTCTTGCTTGGCGGTGTGAAGCCGGTAACGGGGCCGGTCTGAAGGCCGCTTTCCCGCAGGTTTTTAAAAAAAAAAGTTTTTACACACAGAAAAGTTTCAACTCGTACAAAAGTCTGCAGGCTCATGCTGCGTTCACAGCATCAGCGTTGCCAATATTCACAACGCTTTTTCGCTTGTAATTTTATTGCTCAACACGTTATGTGGTTAACTTGCTTTTTGCTTTTTCGCAACCAGTCGCGGCGGAAAGGCGGCGTGGCTTGAGCCCCGTTACCCCTAGTTACCATCGTCACATAGCCCGCTCACTTCCTGTTTTCATTTCCGCTATCGACCAGGAGACATTAACAACTATTTCTGCGTTATACTTGTTGTGTAAACACCACAAACATCGGAACATCAGACGCCCCGTGTCTGGGTTCATACTGTGATCCGTAGTCGCACAGCTCCGGCTCCAGGACGAGTGTCTGGATGAAGCCGCTTCCAGGGCTCACTCAGCTTCCTCCCAAGTTTCCATCCACAGTTTCCTTTGTGCAAGTGAAAGACTTTGATGTTCACTCAGCGAAAAAGCAAAAGGAGATTATTGAGGAGAGTGTGTGAATGGAAACGTGCCCACAACCCGATGTATGAACAAACACATGAGAACAGTCCTAACGCTCATACACGAGTGAAGCTGAAGTAAGTTAGATGCATCATGTGAGAAGCTGGACAAGTTGAAGTACGAGCCTGTCTTGTTGAGCTGATAATATTCTGAATCATTAGTAAAACACATCCAACAATAAGACAGTACAATAATCACAAGGCACACCGTTTTGAACTGAAATAATGTCTCCTTCAGGAGATAATGGTCATTTCTTCAGAAGAGCAACATAAAACACAGCAAAACAATGCCGTGCATGGACCCAACATGGCCGCCAAAGCTTGTTGTTATGGGTGTGGGTCACGAGGGTGAATACGCTCTATATTTAGCATTTAAAACATAGAAATCAAAATGTCAGGATTCCGTGAGTGTGGAGAAGGAGAGCTGGTCGAGTGGATAAAGTCAGACATAGGATATCCCTCAGAACTGTGCTTTCAGGTTTTGCATTATAATTTTTCAGCAGCAGCTTCTGCTATGGTCTTGGCTTGGAATCTTACATGAGGACATATTTTGAGTTATTGATTGTTATTGATTAGCTTCAGAAAGCGAAGCTGACAATAAACAAACGGACACAGATTACACACTGGATTTGAGGTGAAATAGTGGGCGGGGCCAGGAACCAAACACAAAGGCCCTTATTGGTGTTTCCATTGTGGATCCTTTTTTTTAATATTACCATGTGAACCAGAACATGTTGAAACCTTGGCTAATGACTTCGATATATTTCATAAGCTGTTAATCAGGGCATGATGATAATAATAATCATTCTTATTACATATCTGTATTGCCATGATCCAATGACCATAACACTACACTTTGATCAGCAGTGATGGCGGCAGCCGCACGGCGCTCTGTCGCCCCCTGCTGGCCGCGCTCCAGCCTGCGGTTCCCTCTATTATTTTCCACTCAGTTCCTCGCAGTTTAAAATGGCGGCGTTGAGCAGCGCCGAGTCCCCACCGCCCGTCTTTAACGGAGACACCGCGGAGAGGGAGCCGGGCAGGGAGCCGGGCCTGGAGGAGCTGGGCGCCGGGCTGGACCCCTCCTGCACGCCGGGGATCCCCGGAGGTCCGCAGGATGAGGAGGTAAGCGCGGCGGCGGCGGGGGAGCGGGCTTCGAGCTGGGCAGGGGGACACAGGCTGAGAGCGCAGGTAATGGGATGTAAATGTTCAGGAAACACCGGCTGTAACCGTGGGTCGTGGGGGAGTGAGGGGGGTGCAGTGCGGGGGACCGAGGTGACGCACCAACGGTACGGCTCCGCCGTGACACGCAGCTCCCGGCGGCCGGGACGATGCGGCGGCAGCGGGAGGGACGCGTCCATCCCCGTGTTGATTTCGGGCCTGCTGCTTTCATTCCCTTCGCTCTCGGCTTCGTCTTCAGGCTCACTGCAGCCCGGTGCGCGCACACACACACACACACACACACACACACACACACACACACACACACACCGCCGTCAACGCAATACAGACACGCAGTGACAGTGTTACTAATGCGCCCAGAGGTCCATTTTCACCAAGGAGTCCTCTACCTCAGAGATGATGAAGATGATGCTGATGGAGGCTAACTCAAGTCGTGCTTGTGTGTGTGTGTGTGTGTGTGTGTGTGTGTGTGTTTTTACATGTAATTTAGCTACACACGCTACTTTTATTCATATTATAACACATACACACACACACACACCTTCTGTCAGGCCGTGACCTCATCCTTTGTGCGACTATGTGAATGTGTGTTTCGGGTGCAGGTCAGAGGCCTCCCTCCAGCAGCATACTTCCAGTTCAAACTATCCTAAAACATAATATTCCTTCTCCAAGTTTAAATGTGCTCTATGTGGCCCCTCTGACGAGTGTGGCCCCCGGCCCCGTGCTAAAGTCTGACTAAGTCCCCAGGTGTGAAGTCTAGGCTTGACCCAGAAATGCAAACTGTAGAGGGCAGAGGCTGAAAGATCCATACTTTTAGGCCTTTGCTCCCAAAACCACTTCACGTAAAACAAGTCCCCTAAGACCTGGTAAGACCTGGCCCCCACGTGCTGCTGCTGCTGAGCCCCACGTGCTGCTGCTGCTGAGCCCCACGCGCTGCTGCTGCTGAGCCCCACGCGCTGCTGCTGCTGCTGCTGAGCCCCACGCACTGCTGCTGCTGCTGAGCCCCACGCGCTGCTGCTGCTGCTGAGACCCACGCGCTGCTGAGCCCCACGCGCTGCTGAGCCCCACGCGCTGCTGCTGCTGAGCCCCACGTGCTGCTGCTGCTGAGCCCCACGCGCTGCTGCTGCTGAGCCCCACGTGCTGCTGCTGCTGAGCCCCACGCGCTGCTGCTGCTGCTGCTGCTGAGCCCCACGCGCTGCTGAGCCCCACGCGCTGCTGAGCCCCACGCGCTGCTGCTGCTGCTGCTGCTGCTGCTGAGCCCCACGCGCTGCTGCTGCTGCTGCTGAGCCCCACGCGCTGCTGCTGCTGAGCCCCACGCGCTGCTGCTGCTGCTGAGCCCCACGCGCTGCTGCTGCTGCTGCTGCTGCTGCTGCTGAGCCCCACGCGCTGCTGCTGCTGCTGCTGCACCTGCTGCTGAGCCCCACGCGCTGCTGCTGCTGCTGAGCCCCACGCGCTGCTGCTGCTGCTGAGCCCCACGCGCTGCTGCTGCTGCTGCTGCTGCTGCTGCTGCTGAGCCCCACGCGCTGCTGCTGCTGCTGCTGCTGAGCCCCATGCGCTGCTGCTGCTGAGCCCCATGCGCTGCTGCTGCTGAGCCCCACGCGCTGCTGAGCCCCACGCGCTGCTGCTGCTGCTGCTGCTGCTGAGCCCCATGCGCTGCTGCTGGGCACACGTCAGATATCAAAGAGCTACACCACAAGCTTTGCATATTTCCACGCATAAACAATAAGGGTGGGGGGGAAATTGATACAGCATAGTATCACGATATTTTGCGTGGTGTTATAGTATTGATACATGGAAGCCAAATATGAATCTCTTAATACATGAATTCTAAACTTTTTGGTCCTATGATACTACGATCTGTTTCAGTCCACAAGATGGTGCTATGCTTTGTGGTGGGGCTGCAACTAATGATTATTTTAATAATCGATTAATCGGTCGATTTTTTTTTTTTGTTGCATTAATCAGTTAAAATTTTTTTAAATTTAAAGCATTTATTTGCAATGTTTTATTACAAAAACAGAACTGACAGTGCAAATTCACAGTGCAAAACATCTTAACAATAAAGAATTTATAAAAAATAAAGAAATACAAATCAGAAAACTTAACAGGATTTGTTTGAATGTCAGAACTTGTTCTCTACACACATGCACACACACAGACACACACTCGCACACACTCACAGACAGACACACTCACAGACACACACACTCAGAACTCAGAGAACAAGAGATGATATTCCAGAAGTAACACTCAATGTATCAACGGATAACTTAAGGACTAAACTTTACCTAAACAAAGGTTGTTCATTAGATATGGAACTACAAATCCCAGCAGCACTTCCTCTGCATGAAGCCTCATTATATCAGACTGTTGAACGCAGGTCTGTGTTCTGCACCTCAGAGGAGATGTTTACTCGTTGCTTCTCTTGAAGCCTCCACGGTATTTTAAAATGAAGACGTTGTCTAACCCAACAGCTCAAACACGGTGAATGAACAACTAGCTAGCGAGCTAACGACAACGCTTAGCCTAGCTGTTCAGTTATTGTACACGCAACGCGACTATGCAGACCTCCTGTCTGCTGCGCTCAACTGTTTTGTTCAATACGCAAACATCTCAGTGACTTAATGAGTGGCGTAATAATCGCACAACATAATAAATCGATAATGAAATTCGTTGCCAACTTTTTTTTTTAATCGATTTTTATCGATTCGTTTTTGCAGCCCTACTTTGTGGTGAGGTCCTGGATCATCATCATCATCATCGGTAGGAAGTAAACTAAAATGGAGACATCGGGGAGAAAAATTTGAAATGCAGCGTCCACAAATAAACGTTTTTGTGCTTTGTTGTACACTATTGTTATTGTAGTTGCTGTTGAGCTGCTGATAATCAAACTTAACACATCCTTAGAGATCGTATGAAATCTGAACGCCGTGTGCCCGACATAACCCATGAGATTGTGAAGAGCCGCTGTGAAGCTCAAAGCAGGTGGCTGTCTTGGTCGTAACAAGACAGCCGATCTGCAAAAATTGTGGGACAGCGAACGGCATGGGATGACATGCGCCTGTGAGCGTGAGTCTGACAGGAAATTGAACCGACTCATTTACAAAATACAAATTTCACACGTCACCCAACCTCAGTAGTGGCATCCACAGGCCTACTTTGAATCCTCGTCATAGAGCCACCTCATGAATTGTGTGATCCTTTGCACCCGAGGTTAGCATACCATGGTGAGAGCAAATGAAACGCCACAGTATCCTGCAAGACCTGGATCAGGGTATCTCTAAGCTCCTGGACAGTCTAAGCTGTGACTCTGCATTGTTGTCGGATGCCCTACATCTCAATGGGATGGAGGTCTGGGGAACGTGAAGGCAAATCTAGGGCTTCAATGCCTTCATCATCCAGGAACTCCCTAAACACTGGCCACATGAGAGGCATTGTCCTGCACCAGGAGAACCAGGATCCATTACACCTGTGTACAGTGCTAACGGGTCTGAGGATTACATCCAGTACCCAACAGCAGTCAGGGTACCATTGACTAGCACCTGGACCTCCAAGTGCGACCCTCCCAGGAGATACCTCTCCAGATCATCACTAGCCCACCACCAAACCGGTCATTCTGGATGATGATACAGGCGGCATAATGTTGGCCTGTTTCACATCCGTTCTAAGTGTGAACCTGCTCTCATCTGAGAAAAGAATGGAGCGTCAATGGCAAACCTGCCAATTCTGATGTTCTCTGGCAAATGGCCATCGAGCTGCGTGGTGCTGAGCTGTCAGCACAGAGGACGTCGGTCCTTATGCCACCCTCATGGTGTCTGTTTCTGACAGCTTGGTCAGAAACATGCACACACGTAGCTCACTGGAGGTCATGTTGAATGACTTTGGCGGTGCTCCTCCTGTTCCTCCTTGCACAAATGAGCAGATACTGGTTCTGTTTGGTTGTTACCCTTTTATGGACTAGTCCAGTTCTCGTTGGGTCATGGCCGGTCGCCTCTGGATCTTCTCCACACTCTTAAGACTGAGCTGGGAGACGGCAAACTTTCTTGCGACGGTTCGTATGAATGTGCCATCCAGGAGGAGCTGGACTACCCGTACAACCTGGATAGACTGCAGGTACTCATGCTACCAGTAGTGACAGAGCATGAGCAAAATGCCAAACTGTGCAAAAAATACAAAAGCGACTGTGGCTTAGTGGTTAGCATGCCAATCCTTCAATCAAGATCATTGGTTTGATCCCCGGCTTCGCTGGTCATATTGATGTCCTTGAACAAGAGACTTGACCCCAATTTGCACCTTTGCTGTGTCTACGGTGTGTAGAGCTAAAATGTAAGTCACTTTGGATAAAAGCGTCAGCTTAATGTAGTAATGTAATGAAAAAGCTTGGGAAAAAAAATCCTCCATAAATGATCAGGTGACTACCACTTACTAATCATTCCCTTTTTTGGGTGTTGTGCTCCTGTCCACCTGTGGGCTGTAAGGAGGTGGTCTTAGGACCAGGACTGTGAGGAGGTGGTCTCAGGACTGAGTTGAGTCCATCCTCATCTTCACCATAGCC
Organism: Clinocottus analis; assembly: GCF_023055335.1. Taxonomy (NCBI): domain Eukaryota; kingdom Metazoa; phylum Chordata; class Actinopteri; order Perciformes; family Cottidae; genus Clinocottus; species Clinocottus analis. Next base: position 15,671,448 of record NW_027175932.1, on the reverse strand, counting down.
ACTTCTTGTCCTCACTCGGGCTAATCAACAAAGACGTTGTAACCCAGACTCTTGCACCAGGATGCATATTACATATATTACTTCTACCTGCACAAGTCTTCACTTTTTTTTCACAATTTTTAAACCTACCACTTTAATAACATAATTGTTTGGCATGTTCTATCTAGGCCTGCAACAACGAATCGATAAAAATCGATTATTAAAAAAGTTGGCAACGAATTTCATTATCGATTCGTTGTGTCGCGCGATTATTACGCCGCTCAATGAGTCGCGGAGATGTTTGAGTATTGAACAAAACAGTCAAGTGGAGCGGAGCGCACAGGTCCAGGAGGTTCTGGTGCAGCCCGTTGTATCCTCTCGTATGTCACTGCATGGTCGCGTTGCGTGTACAATAACTTAACAGCTAGGCTAAGCGTTGTCGTTAGCTCGCTAGCTAGTCCTTCATTCACCGTGTTTGAGCTGTTGGGTTAGACAACGTCTTCATTTTAAAATACCGTGGAGGCTTCAAGAGAAGCAACGAGTAAACATCTCCTCTGAGGTGCAGAACACAGACCTGCGTTCAACAGTCTGATATAATGAGGCTTCATGCAGAGGAAGTGCTGCTGGGATTTGTAGTTCCATATCTAATGAACAACCTTTGTTTAGGTAAAGTTTAGTCCTTAAGTTATCCGTTGATACATTAAGTGTTACTTCTGGAATATCATCTCTTGTTCTCTGAGTTCTGAGTGTGTATGTCTGTGAGTGTGTGAGAGTGTGTGTGTGTGTGTTTGTGAGTGTGCATCTCTGTGAGTGTGTGTCTGTGCATGTGTTGTGTGAATGTGTTAGTGTGCATGTTCTGACGTTCAAACAAATCCGGTTAAGTTTTCTGATTCGTATTTCTTTATTTTTTGCTCTGTGAATTTGCACTGTCGGTTCTGTTTCTGTAATAAAAGGTTGCAAATAATTGCTTCAAAATTATTTTAATTTTTTATCCGATTAATCGAAAAAATAATCGACCGATTAATCAATTATTAAAATAATTGTTAGTTGCAGCCCTAGTTCAATCGTACATTTTCATGTATATATATATTTTTTATCCTGTTTTATTATAACATGATATTGCGACTGCTAAGACCGAATCAAGTATCAAGCGATCTGATCAAATATGTGTATGTCCAAACATCCTTAGAAATAAACAGTTTCTGTTCTTGTCCTCTTCAGAGTTCGCTATGTTGCGCCGCCACGTTGACAGTAGCCCAGAACGGTCAAACTAAACATGTACAGGTCCAATTTGCAAACTCACCACTAGATGCTGCCACATCCTACTCACTAGCTCTTTAACAGTCTAATGCAATTATTATAATTCAATTGGACAGGAGCCAATAGCAAAAAAAGAGCGCTTCATGCTAACATATTTATGAACCTGAATAAAGTGACTGTATGAATGTCAGTTAGTCCTGATGGACAGGTGGCTCCTTGCATGGTAGCTCCTCCCACGTGTGTGTGTGTGTGCGTGTGTGTGAGTGTGCGTGTGTGTGAGAGAATTGTTGAATGACATGTAGTGTTAAAGAAAAAGGTGTTGTCCATTGACTATTTACCAAATAAAGGACTTCCTTTATTATAAGCCTGCTTCAAATGAACTTTTCGCTTTGCTGCAGATGCCCAACAATTGTGAACTGGTTTTAAGCATCCTGACATGAAGTAGCAAAGGACTCTAAATGATCTCCAGCACTGTAGCGGAAACTCTCTGTCAATAGAGAGACCCGGTGTTGCCACCTCTCTGTCGTCATATTGTTTCAGAAAGCAACACATCTACTCTCAAATGAGCTGAAACGGAAGAACCTGCCCAATAGCAAAGCTCTAGACCAGGGGTCACCAACCTTTTTAAACCGAGAGCTACTTTGAGGTACAAAATAATCTGAATCGCTACTTGTTTGATACAAACTTCCTGAACAACAAAGTTGCACAGATCACCTTTTAATAATAAAAATATTTGTAAAGTGACTGTCTAATCACATATCAATGTTATTCCTCACAATAATTATTAACAATTTCCACAACAATGATGTTTTTATGACTTTGTTAGAAAAATGGAAATAAAGTTATATCCGTGCAAAAAATAACAAATATTTAGTTACTACTCAATAGCTTACTGTGGAAAACAATAAGCTTCTTCTTTTTTTTGCAAAACAGAATGAGTGCAGATGTGTAAGCATCAGGTTGTATCAGTGGCTCAGTGAGCTTTACACATCTTTTATAAACGGGGTTGTAGATTTGATACGGACTCTCAATTCATGCTTAATGTTGAGCTGAGGTCTGTTTTCTGATGAGAGTCGCAACAGCAGAAAAACCTCAGATCTCATGAAGATCGGCTTTTGGCAAAATGCCAAGAATCAACGAGTCGCGCATGCGCAGCGTAAACTATTAATGGCGTACGGTGAACTTTTAAAATCAGCATTTCCTCTTGCGCTCAGAGACTCTCGATATGCAAAGTGAGAAACGTCATTTAAGGAGCTCCAGGCTGCAGCCTGTTGTGTGTCTTGACCCGCATGTACATTAACTTAGGCTTTAAAAATGATCGCTGATAGCTTGAAATAGTGTTAGCTTAAAGCAACAAATCCCATTGTGAAAAGCACGCAACATATTTTTTTCGCCAATCTGTCCACTGCGTGTGCGTGCTCACCTGTATGCACACCCGTGTTCGTGGCAGAACTCCGCTGCTTGCGATACAGAGAAGAGTTTTAACGCGACCATGGGCGGTTGATAACAAACTTTTTTTCTTTTTTTTTTTTACAGCTCAATTTTTTTCCTTTTTTTTTTTTTAAATTTTTTTTTAACATTTTTATTTATTGAATACATCTCGTGGGCGACTTACGTGGTCATCACATTGGCTACAGTGTTTCCCCTAAATTTACAGATTCGGGAGGTGGGACCTCGACGACACCGACATTGACACAAACACCAAAAAGCATTACTTTTTCTGTAAATAACATTTTGTGACTGTATCTGTGCTTTTTTAAATAATAAACAGACTAAAGAACAAGAACTTTCAATTTAACCAAATTGCCCCGTCAGACTACAAAAAATAAAACAAAATTGCAATCACTTAAAACAATAAAAATAAAGTTCTATCTGTGCAAAAAATAAATGATATGTAGTTACTACTAAATAGGTCATTTTGGAAAACTAAAAGCAAATTGCAAAAACAAAACAGGAGTGCAGATGTGTGAGCATCAGGTTGTATCAGTATTAGTGCTGCAGTGAGCTGCTTTCCTCTACACATCTTTTATAAAACGTGGTTGTAGACTTGATACGGCTGCTCTCAGTTCATGCTCCATGTTGAGATGAGATCTTTTTCCGGTTTTGAGAGACGGAACAGCAGAAAAGACACCTGACGGAGACTTTGTGGAGATTGACTTTTGGCAAAACACCAAGAGTCGCGCATGCGCAACGTAACTTGTTAACTGTAAACATTTACCTGAAAGTAAAGGCTTTTATCATGTAGTTATTAATGACTTAGTCCGTGTACTTTGTAATGTGTGAAGCCAGCAGCTCATTCTTGGAACAAGACACCAGCACTTTGGCTCGTTTCACTTGGAGCAGGAGAGCTGCTCTGGGTTCAGAGAGCTGCTCTGGGTTCGAAGAGATGCTCTGGGTTCAGAGAGCTGCTCTGGGTTCAGAGAGCTGCTCTGTGTTCGGAGAGCTGCTCTGTGTTCGGAGAGCTGCTCTGTGTTCGGAGAGCTGCTCTGTGTTCGGAGAGCTGCTCTGTGTTCGGAGAGCTGCTCTGTGTTCGGAGAGCTGCTCTGTGTTCGGAGAGCTGCTCTGGGTTCGGAGAGATGCTCTGGGTTCGGAGAGATGCTCTGGGTTCGGAGAGATGCTCTGGGTTCGGAGAGATGCTCTGGGTTCGGAGAGATGCTCTGGGTTCGGAGAGATGCTCTGGGTTCAGAGAGATGCTCTGGTTCAGAGAGATGCTCCGGTGATCCTTGCAGGGGGGCTAGTGTTGCCATCTTCTACCTGGGAGCGTTTAAAACGCAGATATAATTGTCTGCTTTTCACGCGACATATTTTTCTCCGCTCTCTGCCGCTGCTGGGTGCTCAGCGCTCACCTGTGTGCGCTCACGTGTTTCTGCGCATCGGGACGGAACAACGCCGTGAGCGATGCAGAGAGCAGAGGAGAAGTGTTCACGCGCGACCACGTAGAGACAAAAATGACAAGCTGTCCTGTAGATCCCGTCAATAAAATACGGCCGTTTAGTTTGTTGAATAACATAACAAGGTGTAAACCTGTTCTATAGGAAAGAGAACCTTAAATGACGTATTGTGATCTGGCGATATTGAGAAAATTACACGTGTGCGGGGGGTTATTTCAGGAGGGCGCCCCGCCCCCTGTTCTAATGGTAGGGGAAACACTGGCCGACCTCTGCTCTGGACAGTGAAGCTCTCTCTCGCAGCCGTGGTGAGCATGTCGTCCTTCCAACAGGCCTAACCACATGGTCCAACAAACTGCCAGTGTGACCCGTGAGATCACACTGTAACACTCACACATCCACGGGGGGACTATGGCAGTGAATAGGGCAACATATTGGTTAGCTGTGTAGTTATCTCGGCTACATGGGACACCTTATAGGTCACGTTGGTCTGTAAAGAGTCTCACCTGCTGCAGGAGCCTTCGTCCTGCCCTCATGTTATAAAATAGGGCACGCTCTGATTGTCTGGGACGAGGGATGCACCCGTACCACTTTCTTACAGAACAGGTTTTGCTGGGCAGATGCACAGGTCACAACCTAATTGAAGCTGACAATAAATGATAGATTTAACCTGTTTATTCGTTGGGTTATTGTTGCGATTGGGCGGCTCATTAGGCTCACACAGAGGTCAATTCATCTTGCCATAGCGGTTTCGGCCGCAGTTATATGAGAGTAGTTTTACTAGTTCCAATATCTAATGCTTGTTATACTTAATATATCGGAATCGGTGCATCTTTATCGGAGAGTGCAGTCTGCAATGTCTCATTGTCAAGTCATGAAAATAATTACTCGTGTGACACAGTGACCATTTTTATGATGTAGTCTAAGCAGTAGGAGGCCGTGGATGTTGTAGTTATCCATGCTGCTTAACAGCTGATCGCAGCGCAACTCTGGTTGTTGTTCATTTACTGAAAGACTTTAAATTGTTTATATTGTTTGCTTTGCTTCCCCACAGATCTGGAATATCAAACAGATGATAAAGTTGACACAGGAACACTTAGAGGCCCTTCTGGACAAGTTTGGAGGAGAACACAACCCTCCTTCCATATATCTGGAGGTAAGATAGTTTTGACTTGAAAGGATGCAGTTTCTGAGAACTGTGATTGTCAATAAAAGTGTTACATCCATGTATTCACGTCGCCTTAACGCATTACAAGGCAATAGAAGTAAGTGTTATGTCGGTGCGCTCTGTGTCGCCTGTCAGGCCTATGAGGAGTACACCAGTAAACTGGACGCCCTGCAGCAGAGGGAGCAGCAGCTGCTGGAAGCCATGGGCAACGGCACAGACTTCTCCTGCTCTCCTTCTCACATGCCAGCCCTTCTGGAGGTCAAGGTGGGAGGTTGTGGGGAGGCTGGGGGCGCTCAGGCCTTTCCCTCAGCCCCCAACACCCTGGCTGTCCTGCAGACCCCCATCGATGCCAGCCGAGCCAACCCTCGCTCTCCCCAGAAGCCCATTGTGAGGGTCTTCCTGCCCAACAAACAGAGAACAGTGGTATGTCGTCTGTCCTCTCTGAGGATGCCTCTGGAGTGAACATGGTTTTTAGATTTGGGATTCTGTTGTCCCAGAATATGAGAAACCGAAAGCACTTACATTTTATTAAATTCAATTCTGTTCGTTTAGCCCAATATCACACATTGGCCTCAAAGGGCTTCACAAACTGTACAACATACTATACTAGGGCTGCATCCAACGATTATTTTAATAGTCGATTAATCCGTCAATTATTTTTCCGATAAATCAATTAATCGGATAAAAAAATTATAATTTTAAAGCATTAATTTGAAACCTTTTATTACAAAAACAGAACTGACAGTGCAAATTCACAGTGCAACAAATCTTAACATAAAAGAATTTATAAAAAATAAAGAAATACAAATCAGAAAACAACAGGATTTGTTTGAACATCAGAACTAGTTCTTCACATCAGGGATGTTTACTCGTTACTTCTCTTGAAGCCCCCACAGTATTTTAAAATGAAGACGTTATCTAACCCAACAGCTCAAACACGGGGAATCAGCACTGTAACGAAAGCACATGTGGCCCTCCTGCAGAATAAAACCCTGAGCGTCCTCACTACGTCAGACTTTTTTTTTGTCATGATCTGCAACAGAACCAGCAGCAGGAGTGGAGTTTGGAGACGTGATCCACTTCCTGGAAGTATATTTACTTTGCTCAGTTTGCTGCAGCAGTTGAAGAATCGCTCATCTGCAGCTTGATACTGTTCATCAGATGCTGTGTGTTTGTTCTGAAAGAGTCTTTCAACATAAAATGTTTTGTTTGCTAACTTCTCGCCACATATCAGCAGACCGGTCAGCAGCATCGATGGCAGTGAAAAGAAATTAATACATCCACGCAGAATTAAACGCTCTACCTTTCTCCGTGACTTGTTTTTTTGTATTTATCTGTTGATAGTGTAGCGAGGGCGGAGCTCTGTGGATCACGAGTAGCCACCTGCAGGGGAAGAGGCTTGACATTTTAGTTATAGAAATATTTCAACATTTATTTTTATTTCAGTAGCCCAATATCACCTCAAACTCCAAGATAAGAAGAGTTACCTTCAAAATATTTTTCTCTACGGGGCTGCAGGGAATGAACGACTAGCTAGCGAGCTAACAACGGTTAGCCTAGCTGTTAAGCTATTGTACAAGCAACGACCGTAGAGTGGACCTGCACACCGACGTTCACCGATATCTCCCTCCAGGAATTCACCTCCATCTTTGTGTCCTGATACTCCGTCAGACGGGTTTTATAAATGCTCATATTTGTGGACCTCTTCAGCCAAACGTTCTTCAACAGGATCCATTGTTCCTGTTTCTGCTGTGGCTTTTAAAAACAGAGGTATTATGCCATGAAACCGGAAATGTGACACTCAGAAAGGACGTGGTTAGCGGACCAATCACAGGCTTGTGGGGTTGCGTTGCTTTGACCGATAGTCAGAAATTTGGGGTGACACATGCAAAATGGCCAATTTGACCACGCAAGGGGGGCTATGCGTGTCTTGCGTGTCTTGCGTGCTTGCGTCTCTGCGTAAAACCCGAGTATAAATCAGCCTTTACAGGCCACGTGAACTTTGACCCAACAAATAAGCCAGATGATTTCTGCTGATCTTCTCAGGCTCCTTGGTCTTGGAGGAGATCCGCCGGGACTGATAGTGAAGGACAATCGCTGTGCACAAATGTGATATAAGACCTGAGTACAGAATACACATGATACAATTACAAAGGGCAAAAGTCTTAGAACACAGCCCAGGTGTGAAGGTCTTAGAACACAGCCCAGGTGTGAAGGTCTTAGAACACAGCCCAGGTGTGAAGGTCTTTGAACACAGCCCAGGTGTGAAGGTCTTTGAACACAGCCCAGGTGTGAAGGTCTTTGAACACAGCCCAGGTGTGAAGGTCTTAGAACACAGCCCAGGTGTGAAGGTCTTTGAACACAGCCCAGGTGTGAAGGTCTTTGAACACAGCCCAGGTGTGAAGGTCTTTGAACACAGCCCAGGTGTGAAGGTCTTAGAACACAGCCCAGGTGTGAAGGTCTTAGAACACAGCCCAGGTGTGAAGGTCTTAGAACACAGCCCAGGTGTGAAGGTCTTAGAACACAGCCCAGGTGTGAAGGTCTTAGAACACAGCCCAGGTGTGAAGGTCTTAGAACACAGCCCAGGTGTGAAGGTCTTTGAACACAGCCCAGGTGGTACTATGGTTTCCATGAGACTAATCGTTCCAAAAACATTCTCTCTTCAACGTTACAGTTGGAAGTTTGAACATCCACACTTGGTGGGGTTGTCTGCTCGTTTCCTTTCTGCTGTCAGTTGAGAGTGTTGTGGTGTGTTCAGGTCCCGGCTCGCTGTGGGATGACTGTAAGAGACTCACTGAAGAAAGCTCTGATGATGCGAGGCCTCATTCCAGAGTGCTGTGCCGTCTACAGGGTACAGGACGGGTAAGTCTACATGAAATGATTCTTATCTCTGGTGTCAAGTGTTACTCTTACTTTATTAAATACTTTGCTCACATCCAAAAGGATTGGGAGGGGTGTAACATTTGGAACAAAATAAACTCAGAATTTCCAAGATTGAAGTAGTTAATTTGCGAGAAAAAAAAGATTGCTCGATAGTTATTTCTTTTTTTATCGTCAATGGCCCCAATACGCCGTAGTCACGGGGACATCAGAGCCATCTGTACATTACCAGGAGCTGCTGAGGTCACACTCCTCCCTGATAGGACCATGGATGCTGACCAGCTCTAGGCCAGCAGGTCTTGGAAAACGTAGGCAGTACAAGGCTGTACGACACAATACAAAAATAATGAAAATGAAGGCATTGTTTTACATATTCCAAATCTAAACAGTCTAAAGCAATTTAGTGAAAATGTTATCAGTTCTGATGGCTTGATGGGAAATTTAAGCAGCAAAACAAAGAAAAGGAGCAGCAAGAGGGCTTTGTCTGAATGTAGTCCTTATTAATCAATAAAAGATTAACTTTCTAGGTTTGGCATGTGCTGCTTGTCCTTTGGACACCATCGTGGTCATGTTCGTACAACTTTGGATACGGTGGGTAGATAAACATCCGTGTGAGGTGTAGACCTTTACCCTAACTCCCTCTTCCTCTTTCAGAGAGAAGAAGCCGATTGGCTGGGACACGGACATCTCCTGGCTGACGGGAGAAGAGTTACATGTAGAAGTGCTGGAGAATGTTCCACTCACCACACACAACTTTGTAAGTACTGTACTCCACCGACGATAAACATCTAATAATGAGACTCGCTCAGACTTGGAGCTCCACGGCATGTGCAACGGTTTCGCCCTCAGGTCTTTTTGCTTTAAGTGCCATGAACGACTCTGGCAAGAAATACACCGATAATCTTCTTTTTTACGCAACAATTGACCTACTGCGACGTTTCCACGTCAAATGTGAATATGGCCCTGGTAGCGGCTGACTGTCAGAAGAATTACATCAACACCACCTGTCAAGGGTTCATTCATGTTTCCCACAGTCAATACTGACAATCATCTAATCTCAACCCTCTAACTTGTACTATCAGTGTGAAAGAGAAAGTGGATTTGTTGACCGCCGACCCCCCAAACCCGAAAAGCAAAGCCCCACCTCCTGACGACATAACCACCCTTCAGTTACCACCTTGACCCATAGAGTACATTCTCCGTTGTGCATTACCTGCCATTCCTTTGTGCTGGGTTTAATGAAGTTCAACAGCCCTGGTGGGAGCTATGGCACCACCCTACCACCACGGTTGAAAGTGACGTTAATTGTGAGGAACTGGAGAGGCAAAGCTGTTGTGGTTACACGCTCAACATTCACTCTGCTCGGTGGACATGTACTCACAGAGCGACTGAAGGTCCACTTTGAGCTTTCTTCTTCACAGGAATGCTGATTGACGTTGCAAGAGGATCATACTGGTTTGGGAAAATTAGAAAAACATATTTCTTTAGTGCAGAGAATTGGATAAATAAAGCAACAGTTCAGCTCTTACTATCTTCTTTTTTTAAATAATAATAATTAAATAATTAATACCATGGTCAAACAAATAATGTAAAGGTTAAATACAACAATAATAACCCATTTAAGATGAGAATTTAACACAAAATATTCCTCTCTTCCACAAGGATAGGTTGATAAATTAACAAAAGCAGAAATAAATACATTGTTATCACTACTTCCTCGGCAGTGCACATACATACACAATGAACAGACATGACAAATAAATATGTAGTATATGTAGACTTGATACGGACGCTCTCAGTTCATGCTCCATGTTGAGATGAGGTCTTTTTCCGGTTTTGAGAGACGGAACAGCAGAAAAGACCAATGATGGAGACTTCACAGATTGGCTTTTGGCAAAACGGCAAATTTGGCGAGTCGCGCATGCGAAGCGCAATCTGTTACCGTAACCATTTACCCGAAAAGTACAGGCCTTTCTCCATGTATTTATTAGTGACTTAGTTTTATGTCTGTGTACTTTGTAATATGTAATATTTTGATTGGGAAGAGGTAGACAACACTACAACAATATTAATCAAGGCTACAACGTTAGCCAAATTATTTTTTTCTTTCAACCTGGCTTTTTCAGCCCCTCTTGCCCTCTTCCTCCGTCCATCCTCCCTGACGCGTATCGTTGCTACTGGCAGCCTATCTGAGAAAACCTTTTGGAAAAGACATCTACAGGCCGAACCAACTCTATTTGGAAAGGGGGAGAACTTCCTCGCATGGTACAAACGTTTTACCACGCGAGGAAGTTCTCCCCTCCCACATAGAGTTGATTGGTTCCATAATGGACCAAACCAACTCTATTTGGGAGGGGGTGAACTTCCTCGCATGGTACAACCCATGCAGAGGCTGCGGTGTCAGAATGCGGAACGTGTGTAGCTCACTTTGAGAGAAGATCGACTAACGTGACAAATTTTAACCAATAAAAATTCTCGACCGGCCCTGGAGTGAAGCGGCCCACCGGGAACTCTCCCAATTCCCCACAACGATCCTGTGCTGACGGACCATGTGATTGAGCTCTCTTCCTCTGGGAGCAGCGTTTCTATGATGTCCAAGCTGTCTTTGACAAACGGCCTCTCTGTGACGGATATCTCTGACCTTCTTATGACATATTGTGTCTGACATTGGAGTTCATGTGGATCCGGACAAGATGGAGGCTTTGTGCAACTTCCCAGTCCTCACCAATCTGAAAGCCTCCAGAGGTTCCTGGGCATGGCAGGGTGGTGTCATCCAAATCACTGAGCCTTCATGCCTTAAAGAAAACATCCCTCTGGTCACATGCATGCCAAGCTGCTTTTAAAGCAGATAAAAAAACATCTGGTCAACCCATCTGGCCTGGTCACCCAAACTACAATGCTGTTTTTGTGGTCTACACCGATGCCAGCGAGATAGGACTGGTCCAGAAAAGCCAATCTTGGACCTGAGGAAGACCTTTCACCGCTGAAGCCAGCAGAGAGGAATGATGCTGTCACAGAGGTGGACTGCTTGGCAGTGCTGTGAGAAGTGGAGGACATATTCGGAGGTCCTCTTTTTACCGTGGTGACAAATCTTTTCTCTTTATATGTATAAAAGTACAACATTATGCCGGATGTCCTCTCTCTCGAGCCCAACAGAAAGTTAACCGTGTGCGTGTGTGACTATTGTTAATAATATTATTAAAGGGCTTCCCACCTCCCTTGAAGATGTGTGGAAGGTGCAGCAGGAAGACTCTGAATGCCAGGCCCTGTATCAAAAGGTCAAGTCATTAACTCTAATACCTCATTGAGCATAATGAAGTCTACCGTGTGGTCACGCTCCCTTACAAGACTGACTATAGTCCAACTATTCATCGCTGCCATCTTCAGTATTTTCACCAAGACCCTCTCTCTGGTCATCTCGGAAGGTACAAACCTCCTGGAGACTAAAGCATCTGCTCAAGTGTATCAAAAACACGCACATTGACTGAGCTATTTTATTTCTATCTTCTAACTATTTGTCAGACGTGACTTCAACTTCTTGGTCCTGATTCCGTGTTTGTTTGTTTTCTAGGTGAGGAAGACCTTCTTCACACTGGCCTTCTGTGACTTCTGCAGAAAGCTGCTCTTCCAGGGTTTCCGCTGTCAGACCTGTGGCTACAAGTTCCACCAGCGCTGCAGCACTGAGGTTCCCCTCATGTGCGTCAACTACGACCAGCTAGAGTAAGTCATACACAAGGAAAGGACCAGGATGCTTGAGATTGAACTGTACAATATATTCATTTACTTTCCTAATTTCTCTAGAAAAATATCCCGTTTGTTCTCACCTGCTGCCCACTCGCTTCTAGTTCATTATGTGCAGGAATCCGGTGGATGGGTTCATGCTGGTGTTTGAGGCTGAGATGTATTCACTCTGCATGCTTTATAGCATTGTGACGCCTCAGTCAACAATACACCGATCTGTTCCACGTCAGACATTGAGCTCTATACATTTCCTGTCGAGCTCCACAAAGCTCACATATCACGGTGTGTTTCCATGTGTTGAAAGTACCACTTCATTGTGATGAAATGTTTCTTAAAAGCCTTTGGCGTCTCCAGAGGGAGCTGTGTGTGAAGTCTGATAAATGACCCAAAGTGATGTCACTTGAGTCGGCGTCGGGTGGGGATGAAAGACATGTGGATGTGTGTGGTTAGAAAGAAGTTAGCTTCTGCAGAGGCTCCAGGCTACACCAGTCGTAAGGAACATAACACACCCAAATATCAGACTGACCTGTTGCGTTGCTTTGTGGGTAATGTAGGCGCCAGGTTTCAAGGAGGAAGAATGTGTCGATGATATTTCTGCTGCATTGATTTTGATCCTTTACTTTTTAAACTGTCCATGATGAGTTCAACATCGCTGTATGTGTGAGACGCTAAATGAGTTGAGTACTCTTTGGAAGTTGCTAAACGGAGTTGTTAGTCTGTTCTCAACTGTTTTCTTGCTTTTGAGTTAGAAGTCCGTTGGTCTTTTTGCTTATGCAGATTCAACGTTGATTGTGCGCTTGACATTTTGGGGAACAACTGTGCGACGTGAGAACATGAAACTTGTTTGTCCCTTCCCTAACCAAGCTGTCTGCTGTGCACCTGTGTGTCCTCCAGTGTCTCCTGATTGAATTCTACCTCAGGCTGCAGCCCTGAAACAAGTTGTGGAGAATAATTGAATAACAGAAGTAATCCTGATGATGTTTGTTCTGCAGCTTGTTGCTAGTGTCCAAATTCTTCGAGCATCACCCGTTTACCCAGGAGGAGGTCTGCTCAGAGGGAACCACCCCCGTGTCTGAGGCCTGTCCATCACTCCCCCCATCAGACTCCACCGGGTGAGTCCCCTCTTCATGTGCTTCAGTGCTTCACCACTCAGTCAATGTGCCTACAGAATAACAGAAATGTGAATGTCCCTGCAAGTCCCAAAAAGCCGGTCTACTTTTCACTTACGTAACTAATCTTTTCAGTTCTATATGCCACGCCACTGTGTCCCCGTCCAAGTCCATACCCATCCCTCCCAGTTTCCGGCCCAATGAGGAAGACCACCGCAACCAGTTTGGCCAGCGGGACCGCTCGTCCTCAGCCCCCAACGTCCATATCAATACCATTGAGCCTGTCAACATCGATGTGAGTCTGCTACCACTTTGTTGGATTGACTGGTTCTGATAGATGTGTGCTTCTCAACCATTTACATCATGACTGCAGGCTTTGGTCCCACCAAACAGGAACCGATAGCACTGATTAGCACACATTAACCAGAGAATAGAAGCTGCAGTTGTATTTGGCAGACTTTGTTAGCAGCTATCATCTGAGCGGGGACCTTCACGATGTACGCACTTCAAACATCATACAAAACCTATGCTGCTCCACTGGTTCTTTAACACTGCAATCTGTAAGAACCTGCATGTGGCCTCCACCACAGCACTCAGAGAGAAGCAGCCGGCAAAGGCCAGCCAACGCCGGGCGTGACCCCACAAGGGGTCCTCCACAGCGTGCAGCGGTACGCGGCGCTGCAGGCGAGCTGTGTGGACCCCGCCCACTGAGAGGACAAATGTTTTTGTGAATACTCATTATGAAACTGGTGGGCATACCTTGACTGTGGCTTGTCATGGTAAATAACGTTCTGCAAGCAAAATGCGATTTATTGTGGAAAATGGAAAACCAAAGCTTTTGTAAAACAATGATGTAAGCGCTTTATTAATCAGCTCCACTCGGTTCAGCCCACTCCTTTTTAATGAAGCAAACTTTAGTTCTCCAGCATCATTAAGACTGAGGATACACATGTTGCAATGCACCAGAACAAAAGGTGCTCCTTCTTATTCATTTGGACATTTATTAGCCCTAGTTCAACAGCTTGGACTCAGCTCACCAGAATCTGGAGTGATGTTCATGAATTGTCATTAAAATGTTTACACTTTATGTGAATGCATCCTACAGCAAACGTCACTCACATTTTTAAATGTGTTAACCCTAAAACTAATGTGACACAACACATAACCACTACTGTGGGTGTGTGTGGTCTTTCTATTGTTAATTTCCCCTGTCCCTTCTTTTCAGGACCTGATTCGAGATCAGGGCTTGCCCCGGTCTGATGGAGGTAAGGATCAAAACAGGAGACTTGTGGCTCTTCCTATGGCTTTTTCCCACCATCCCGCGTCTGCGTGCTCTTGGTCTTTTGTGTGTGTGAAGATCAGACTTAAGTCGTTGAGCCGGTTCTGTTTAGTTTTGCACCCGACCATCCACTGAGAGCAGGAGCATCTTCACATCTGTGGGTCAGGGTTTAAGGTAGAACTTCCACTTCAGCTGCCCTCCTTTTCTCTTTTCAGTCTGACTCTGCTCCGCCAGGCGGGCTGTGTAGTGTTGTTAACACTGAGGCTGGGCGGTGTGGCCCGAAATTCACACTACCGTATTTTGTAATATTCTGACGGTTACACCGTTAGCCAACAACACAACTGTGTGGACATCTAGCCGAGGTGGACTGTAATAAGTGAAGGTCCCATCTTTTACGTTTCAGTTTGCTGCTGAAAGCAGCGGGGTACTTGTGTGTCAGGGTTCTAACTCCAGTCATGGTTCAAACTGTAGTTGTGTATTTAACTTTATGACAACAATTTATAACCCACAACTAACACTCTTTGACAGGGTCAAACACCACAACACAACACTTTGTGCCACAAACCATTTGTAACACTAATAGTTGTACATTTATAAAGTTACAAAGTCGAATTGCATGCTGGTTATAGCAACACAACAGGAAGAGTACACATTACTGTATTTGTATTGAGTAATCGGCCTGTTTCTCAAAAGTTAAATTATAAATCTTAACCTTTCCCGCCGTCAAACTGACGTAACGTTACTGTGAATAAATAATAAACTAATAAAGACCGCTCGTTAGATCCTCATAACCTCGATGGAGAACTCGGAGCCAGCGAAGCATTATAACAATGCTGCTGTGTTCAGGTGTCTCTCAGCCGGCAGCAGAGGCTGCTGCCCGGCTCATCGCTCCCGCGAGCGGGATTCAAACCGTCGGTAACTCTTTAAGTCGGTTCTTGACAAACCGACCACAGATTTGAACTTGAACAACTAACTTCAAGCGAGAAAACATCTTAAAATTACATTTTGTGACTCTACAACAGTAGTATTCAGAGACTGTCAACTTTCAGTTTTGATTTCTCCTCCGCCATTGTTCCTCGTTTAATTGTGCCGAAATGCATTCTGGGACACCGCCCAGCAAATTTGCATTTCCCAGCATGCAGTTTGGCTGTGTAATTTTGCACCATGACTAAACTTAAGAACCCTGACAGGTAACTAGCTTTTCTGCGCATTCAGTTGTGAATTGTAAAATATGAATTGTCCATATTAGTGCAGCGTACCGGTTCAGACGGTTTACCGCTCAGCCCTAGTAAAGCTTAATCAGTCTGTCAGTTCATCAGGCGGCAGTTCAAGTTAAAGATGATGTATTATGTTAGCTATATGCTTTTGATAAGGGAGTTAATTATAGTTGAGAAATATACAAACTACCACAAGGTCGCACGCTTGGTTTATTCAGTAAATGCAGTAGTTCATGAAGAAACGCGTCTCAGTGTAAACGCCTCATTCAGAGGTTTTGGATATGTGACCAACATGCTCTTACTTCCCACGAGAAGTCTGGGAACACGTTTTGAAGACATCGACCGCCGGTCTTCCTCCTTCCTGAACGAGGGCTCTGACCTTTTAGTGGCATAGCTCCAGTACGTTTGACACTGAACTGAACTGCTGCGTTTGGGTTGACCCTTTGTTCCTGAATCCAGTGCAACACTGTAAGACTGTTCAGTGTCAAACCAGCAATTTACTCAAGAAGTAGTTTAACATTTTGGAAAATACATGTCTATGCTTTTTATTCGGGCTACATGAGAAACGCCGGCCACCCCCTCCTCAAGCGCCCACACCCAGTTATCTGCCTCCTGTGGTATAATCCTGCACAATATGACAATCCTCCTAGCAGGGCCAAACTACTACGTCATGCTAATGCTAAAGCACAGTCAAGAGGGCAGGGCTTCCACTCTGTAGTGCACGGTGCTGTAGTTCTTGTCTTGTTTGGGCTATTCCTCACTGACTTGACGCACAGCAGTCTGAATACCTCCAATACATACACGTGTTGAAGCTAAACTGGGCTAGCTGCTTGCTGGCTAGCTAGCGTATTATCAATTCAGCTAAGTTCCAGATTGATTAGATTTTAGTAGTGACCACATTACTCGTCCACTCTTCAGAATCAGCAGCACCTGAAAGACTTTCAAGGCTTTACTTGAGCAACAGGCTGTAACTGGTTGACTGGTCCGAGTACTTTATGGTACCACACAACAGGTTTTCTTTTTGGTTCTGTTTGGAAACGGATTAAACAAACAAGATGCCAGGCGCCAATCAGTGATCTTGGAGATGTTGGTCTGTGCATTGTGAACTTTGTAGCCAGCCTGGCAGCGCACCAGCCTCTATGCTATGCTAAGCTAGGCGAACCACCCGGCTCCGGCTCTGAAGCCTACTTGGCACACAGACGTGAGAGTGATGTCCATCTCCTCATCTCACTTCAGACAAAGAGAGCAAATATTTGCCTAAACGTGCCAATGAAATGTATCAGGTGTATCTTGCATTCAGCAGTGTGAAGCCGACCCTGACGTAAGCATGTAGTGTGGTAGGAGGACTCTGCTCCAGAAGCTAGTAGTAGTCATGTAGTTAGCGCGAGGAGAGACGGGCAGGGTGAGTAGCAGTGATGGTCTGTCTGTTTCTCTTTGCCCTGCAGCCCCCCCGACCCACCCCGCCCGCTGCTTGAGGAAGCACCGAACACGGACCTCAAGCCCCCTCCTATACTCCTACCCCAATGACATAGTGTTTGATTTTGAGCCTGAGCCTGTTTTCCGAGGTAGTTAGGCCTCTGTGTGTTCCTGTGTCCTTCACCCTCTCCACACCCCACCCCCACACACCAACCAGCCCTGTGTCACATCACTGTGTGTGTGTCCCCTCTCTCTCTCCCCTGTGTCCGTACATGCTCTCTCTACCACACACCCGACAGCTCGCACATAGAGATCACCGCGACCCGGATCGGGCACCGCTCCTTCTGGGGTTGGTGATTTGAACCCTGAAATCCTCCTTTGATCAAGTAATGTTAATTGAAGTGAATAATCAATCAATAATTGTTCAACTCTGTTGTTCTCTCCAGGCTTTAGTCGCACATCAAAATGCATTCAAACGGCGCTGTGACAGCACACGCACAACTGCATGTGTTCGCTAGCTGCCAGATTTAAAAGGGAACATAATTAACATGACTTCAGGTGTCAGTTCACCAAAAAGCTAAAGTTCCTGCTGAAAGGGTGGAGAGTGATGCCAGTGTTTCTGACCAAAAATGCAATCGTGATTAAAATTGCTGTTCATATTTCCTGTATATAAATGAAACTTCAGACCAGTATTTGTAGTCATAATTTAAACATTTATTTGCCCCTAACAGTCACAAGTGTCTCATATTTCTACAGAAGTCAGTCAGATACACTTTTGTAGGTATTTGTTAAGACGGCGTGTTAGTAGCACTTTAGCTTGATACTCGGCCATCTAAAAGAATCATGACATTCAAAAATGTTGTTATATTTCTAACGCTACAGCGCGTGGAGTCATCTGCCGTCTCGCCTTAGTCATGGAGAAAAAGATTGGAAACGAATATATTCAGTTTTAACAAATCTAAAAGTAAAGAAGTCATTTCACAAATGTCCCATGCAGACTGTTGTGGAGAGAACACTGAAATAATGAAGCTCCGCTTGTAAATAAGACATTAAAACAAGTTAAATCAAGTGATTTAATTCAAGACTTTGGAAAAGCCGAAGTAAAAGACAGGTGAGAGTTACTGAATGCATGTCACGAGCTGCAGAGTCAATGTCCACCTCTTAGCTTCCATGTAGCATGAGCTGAAACTGTCATTTCATTATTTTCTATTATTTCTATTGTTCTTTAACTTATTCAAAATGTTTTGTTTTTTTAAATTTCTGTTTTACATCTCTTGGGTGGAGCTTGGCTAGCGTTTCTTTGTGCTAATCACGGTTAAACTGGAATCTTTTTCTTCTTCCACTTTGTTAAATTAAAGCCACCGCAGAAGAGACAGAAGTAGTTAATAATTGATGAAGTTTGAAGTCTACATTATTAAACATTCTCTGCCGTCCAGCCACACCCTCACCTGCATGTGACCAAACACACACAACTGATCCAGAAGCCTCAACCCTCTCCCCGCCCGTTCTTTACTTTCTGCTCTGCTTCGTCTTTTTACCGATCCAGCTCACCTCTCTTCTTGTATTGTTTCCCTTTCTCTTCATCCCTGATCCCCCTGCAGGTTCCACCGCGGGGCTCTCGGCCACGCCTCCCGCCTCTTTACCTGGCTCTTTGACCAATGTCAAGGTCCCACAGAAGTCGCCGTGCCAACAGAGGGAGCGCAAGTCCTCGTCCTCGTCTGAGGACCGCAATAAGATGGTGAGACTTTGTCACAGATGTCCGTTATCCGGACTTCATCGTATGCGTGCTGACATGGTGTCCTGTGGAACAGAAAACCCTGGGGAGGCGGGACTCCAGTGACGACTGGGAAATCCCAGAGGGTCAGATCACTCTGGGCCAGAGGATAGGCTCTGGATCCTTTGGAACGGTCTTCAAGGGGAAGTGGCACGGTAAGCTCAACGCCGCCCTGTGTCTTCAGACCGCAGCCTCGTAAGGACCCTGTGTCCATCCTCTGACTGCCACCTCACCACTCAGAGGAGGAAGCCAGCTGCAAACACAGCAATGATCTTTTATCACGAGAGAGAGAGAGACACACACACACACACACACACACACACACACACAGACACACACACACACACACACAGACACACACACACACACACACACACACACACACACACACACACACACACACACACACACACATAGAGTCCTGCTGCTACAAACAACACAAATGAATACCTAACAACTACATTGACCAGCTGTTTAACAATACAGCCTTTTTATTACTTTATTATAACATATCATTACAGACTCTCCTTAACCTCACAGATTAATTCATGCTGTTTCAAACAAACATACGAACGTGTATGTATATATTATTTAGTATTTTTGTATTGACTCGTCCTGTATCTCCTCCCAGGTGACGTGGCGGTGAAGATGCTGAATGTCACGGCTCCCACACCTCAACAGCTTCAGGCCTTTAAGAATGAAGTGGGAGTCCTCAGGTAACGTCTGGCCCCTCCCCTCCAGGGGGCGCTTCCTGCACGTCACGCTTCCCTACCGACCAACGTCTAATTACTCCTCCGCCTGTGTGTTTTTGCACCAGGAAAACGCGTCACGTGAACATCCTGCTGTTCATGGGCTACACCACCAAACCTCAGCTGGCCATCGTGACCCAGTGGTGCGAAGGCTCCAGTCTGTACCACCACCTGCACATCATCGAGACCAAGTTTGAGATGATCAAGCTGATTGACATCGCCCGGCAGACCGCTCAGGGCATGGAGTAGGTCCCCTCGCAGATGGAAAGCCCTGCCGTGTGTGTGAATGTTCTCATAACCGTTTCTTTTCCTCCTGCAGTTACCTGCATGCCAAATCAATCATCCACAGAGATCTAAAGAGCAACAGTATCTTTTTAAACAATTCACTGTTTGTCCAAATTAAATTGCCATCATCTGATGGAGGGGTGACTATATAACCTCCATGCTTAGAGCGCAGAAGCGCGACTTCATAGAATTGTAAGAAGGGAGTGTTTCCTTGACCTCATCTCCAGATATTTTCCTCCACGAGGATCTGACCGTGAAGATCGGTGACTTTGGTCTCGCTACAGTCAAGTCCCGCTGGAGTGGCTCCCACCAGTTTGAACAGCTGTCAGGCTCAATACTCTGGATGGTCAGTGTTCCTCCGCTACCAGTGACCCTGAGCTCACTTGTCTTTTTGGCCACCGTGAGTAGTGGTGTAACCTGTGCTCTCTCAGGCCCCAGAGGTGATCCGGCTGCAGGACAAGAATCCCTACAGCTTCCAGTCAGACGTCTACGCGTTCGGCGTTGTGCTGTACGAGCTCATGTCAGGAGCGCTGCCCTACTCCAACATCAACAACAGAGACCAGGTGAGAGGACCCGGGGAACCACACAGCGGCTTAAAAACAACAAAAGACATTCCCCAGCAGACATTGAACGTAGGCAGAGTTATGTGGCTGCTGATGTTTTGATTATTAAACGACATAAGCGGTGTGTTCAGTGGAGGCTGCTGGAGAATAAGTGCCTCAACTTCTGGAGACCAAAGCCCAGTTCTCTTGTCCTGCGTGCCTGCTGCCTGTAGGGGGCGGCCCGTGTCCCGCTCCCCCTGTGGGGGGACCGGCTGACCCGCGGGGGGGCGGGATAGAAAGTTCTGGGAGTTACCGTATGACTTTTGACTAAACTGTGCTGACAACTGGAGCCCAAAGATTGAGTGTCCGGTTTCAGCTGATTGGACGATCAGATTCAGCGGTTTGATGTTTGTCTGGTTCCACAGCGTCCTGTAACGTCAGTCACATGAGAGGGGAAAAGACATGAAGTCCAAAACGATCGAGAGCAACAACATCAGGAACTCATTTCATCAGACTCCTATTAGACTGCAGTAGTTCCCATCATGCAGCTCAGACTTATCAGAGTGACGGCACGAAACTAAAGCGCCAATGAAGGTTGCGTTCAGGCTCTCCTCGGTAAACAGGACTCCTGGGTGAAGGCTGTCATGATGTGGTCACATGTCATCGTCTAAAAACTTGGAAGTAGACATTTTACTGCAATCTAAAATTAATATTAGAGCAGAAAATAACTATTTACTTAGCACGAGCACAAAGCAGCTTATGATATGTCAATAAAACTAATGAGTAAATATTTAAATAAAAAACACAATTATTTATTTCCTATTTATTTGAATTGCCTGTGTCCTTGAATTAACCATCATAGATGTAAATAACAAAATAAAAATCACTTTAAAATGTAGAAAAATGAATATACTGTGCCTCATACATTACCATTTCATGCTTTAATAATTATATTGCAATATAGTATCATTTATAATATATCTATATATCATTTACTGCATGTCTGTTCAAGGTGAAAGACTAATATGGTCATATGATGCTGGATAATTAAATGAATTTTAATGCATCATTTTATGTGAAATATGTTGTGAGCCTGCAGCATAACAGGAAACATTTTCCTGTCAAGTAAATGATGTAGAAAAACATCATAACACATCTCCGGTCTGGGACCCCGGGTCTGGGACCCCGGGTCTGGGACCCCGGGTCTGGGACCCCGGGTCTGGGACCCCGGGTCTGGGACCCCGGGTCTGGGACCCCGGGTCTGGGACCCCGGGTCTGGGACCAACCCCTCCATGTACATGTGTGCTTTAGTGGAAGCTGCAGCTCTTTTGCCAGCTACCAGATGTTCTCATGGCTCCTGTCTTTATTCCCGTAGATCATATTCATGGTTGGTCGGGGTTACCTGTCTCCTGACCTCAGCAAGGTGCGCAGCAACTGTCCAAAGGCCATGAAGAGACTGATGGCCGACTGCCTGAAGAAGAAGAGAGAGGAACGCCCTCTCTTCCCCCAGGTGAGACAAAGACATGCTAGTGCTGCTGTCGTCCATTGGGACAGGAACTGCTGGATTAAGCTGATCACGGCTGAATTATTCTAGTTATAGAATCAGATATTTATTCTAGTGCTGGGTTAGAGAGGGTAAAATACCACTGGACCAAGTTAGTGGTAAATGTACTGTACTTGTCTGTGATTTTTAGTCTTCTGACCACTCAAGCTCTATAACACTACATGTCATTCCTTCAGGGGCGAGCCTGCAAGCTGCAACTTGCTCATCACACTACATTTCATTTAGCAGACACTTTACTCCAACGCGACTTCTCTCCACAGCAACAGTTCAGTGACATGTTTGGACTGCGTGGCAGAGTGGGGGGGAAGGGTGGAGTGAGGGATGATCAGGAGGGTTGACAGCACTGACACTGATTGAAACCTCTGCATGGTAGATGATGGTCGTAAGCTATCCAAGGTATATTCATCATGCGGGCCATTATAGTGCATGGAGTTTCATCAACTTGTTAAATTTGTCCTTTATCTGGCCGTTGTGAGCGTCGACCTCCTCACTCTGTCAACCCTTTATAGCTGATGTATTTCATTATAGGATAAACTATCGGTGGGTGATGATTGATACGGTGTCCTGGCTGAGAATATGATGAAGATTTGATTGCATAAGGAACTGATTGGCCTCAGAGCGTCACATGATGAAGCAGTGACTCGTTAGTTCCACACCATAGTTGATGCTTATGTCTGGAGAGTTATTCGTTAGTATTCTGATGACCCTGCGGCTCTGCTTTGTATTCTGTCAGATCTTGGCGTCCATCGAGCTGCTGGCACGCTCATTACCCAAAATCCACCGCAGCGCCTCAGAGCCTTCGCTGAACCGAGCCGGCTTCCAGACGGAGGACTTCAGCTTGTACGCCTGCGCGTCGCCCAAAACCCCCATCCAGGCCGGCGGCTACGGTGAGCTCACACGCGAGCATCAGTCTCGACAGCTGTGATTCAGGAGCGTTGCTGCTGCTGTAAAGTCCCACTGAGCAGCGGCCTGCGGTCACGACCATATGTTGTATGTCTCTCCTTCCAAGAAACACTGGTATGAATATGGATTAGACATCATGGTTGTATGGACTCTCACTTGAGCAGCACAACACTGATCTGAATGTGGAAAGACTTGATCTGACTGGATTATTGATGTTAGCAGGTTTATGACCATATCAGGGATCTCTATAGACTCTCGCTTCAGTGTGACCATCGCTCCTATCTTCATATTGTCTCCTTTATGAAATCAATTTTCCACAAATGTGTTCATATTTCTTCAGGCGGTGCATTTAGCAACAGTGTGGGCTCCATGGTAACGTCACTCTGACAGCATGACGGAGGAGCAGTAGGGGGCGGGGCTTAGCAAAGGGCTGTTAATCCCCTCAGGAAGCTGTTTTTGAGTAGTAGTATGAATGTGAGTAGTAGTAGTAGTAGTAGTAGTAGTATGAATTGTAATGTGAATCGTAGTAGTAGCAGCAGCAGCAGCAGCATGAATAGTAGTAGTAGTAGTAGTAGTATGAGTAGTAGTAGTATGAGTAGTAGTAGTATGAGTAGTAGTAGTATGAGTAGTAGTAGTAGTAGTATGAGTAGTAGTAGTATGAGTAGTAGTAGTATGAGTAGTAGTAGTATGAGTAGTAGTAGTATGAGTAGTAGTAGTATGAGTAGTAGTAGTATGAGTAGTAGTAGTATGAGTAGTAGTAGTAGTATGAGTAGTAGTAGTAGTAGTATGAATAGTAGTAGTAGTAGTATGAATAGTAGTAGTAGTAGTATGAATAGTAGTAGTAGTAGTATGAATAGTAGTAGTAGTAGTATGAGGAGTAGTAGTAGTATGAGTAGTAGTAGTAGTAGTATGAGTAGTAGTAGTCGTAGTATGAGTAGTAGTAGTCGTAGTATGAGTAGTAGTCGTAGTATGAATAGTATTAGTAGTATGAGTAGTAGTAGTAGTATGAATAGTAGTAGTAGTATGAATAGTAGTAGTAGTATGAATAGTAGTAGTAGTATGAATAGTAGTAGTAGTAGTAGTAGTAGTAGTAGTAGTATGAGTAGTAGTAGTAGTATGAGTAGTAGTAGTAGTATGAGTAGTAGTCGTAGTATATGGGCCATGTTTTCCTGGCGAGCCGTCCTCATTAAAGTGCGTTGTGTTGCGTTGTGTTGCGTTGTGTTGTGTTGTGTTGCGTTGTGTTGTGTTGTGTTGTGTTGTGTTGAAGATGTTCACCAGGAGGTGTCCTGGATGAATCCTTCCTGGACACTAATCTTCTCTGTCTTCATTGTTTTCCAGGGGAGTTTTCTGCATTTAAGTAAGCTGCTACAGATCCCACACGTCCATCTCTCTTCGTCACTTCTCAAAAGTCTCGTGTCCATGGTGGATTCATTCATTACTGAAAAAAATAGTCTCAAAGAAAGTGCTTTCTTCTTCCTGTCCACCTGGAGAACGCAGCCTCACCGGAGTCCTTCCAACTAAAAGCTGCTCAGCAGGCAAACAGCGACACACACTTCTCAATTAGGAAATACACAAAACACAATCGACAAAAAGAAAGGGAAAAACTAAACGAGACACAAAGCTATCCAGACCGACACGTTTTTGAGGAGGAGACGTCAAACTCCACAGATGGACTTGCCTGCTGCAGGGAACAACGAAGGAAGGAAGGAGAGCCGGAGGCCGGGCGTCAGGAGGCGTCCCATCATGCCCTGTGCAGGCCGGGCTGCTCGTCAGCAGCAACGGGCCTGAGGAAGAAGAGGCCGCCGCCCGCCGGTTGAGATGCAGGGCCAGGCGACAGCCAGGCGTTAGCCAGCCCCGAGATGAGCTTGAAGTTACTCAGCAGGGTTCACCCCGAAGGAAGCGGACTAGATCTGTTTTTATTATGTATTTTGTTTTCACGGTCCAGATTCTTGCAGCACTTAGGAATGCTGAGCCGCTTGTTTTTCCTCTCTCTTCCTGTTCGTGGCGGCCATGTGAGGAGAAAGCCTCCTGTCCGGTCACTCGGTCGCGTGTTGAGCCCGCTCACTGGACTCAACGCGGACATTCTGCAAAACACCTTTCCTCCGACAGATTCAACACCCACGAGGAAACGGTGACAGCAGTTTATCCACTGACACGTTTTGTTCTCCCTTCTCTTCAAAAGCTTCAAATAAAAACTGGAATCTGGTAGAAAGTGTCGGGGACGACGCTTTTCCACCGAAAAGAGGAGCTGTTCTTTGGGAAGGAAAGACGCTGGTCAGTCTGGTGGCAGCAGATCCCCGAGAGGATCCTTCATAAAAACAGCCAGAGCCGACCAATGACACGCTCGTGAAGTAGCTTCACCGCGTTGACGCGCGGCCTTTTCAAAGGTTCTCATGTGACAGCAGCGTGACGTGTTCTGTGACCACAGCATCTGTTTGCAAGGGAACATGCAGAGAGGTGGAAGCCACACCAGAGGGTTTCTTCATGAGTCTAAAGAGCCGAGAGGCCGCCTCGACACTGAGCTGCGCCTGTACAGTAAGCTGACTCAGCATCTTTAAAACAAAGCTTTTCTTTTGCTTCACCCCCCCCCCCCCATTTCTTTTTTCTGTTTCTTTTCTATTACCAATTGCATGTGTCCCCCATGTGGCTTTGATACTCATCCTAACAAGGGGACCTGGCTGCTGGCTGCAGAGTTCCTGCTGAAAGGAGACCCGTCAGTCGTGTAAAGTTTGAAATGTCCTTTCACATTAACGTTCTCTGCACACGTGCACCTGAACGGTTTCATTCCACCGTGTTGAGGGTTGCAGGTGTGATAACAGGTTATTTTCATTTTGTTATAGTCAGTGTTTGCCTTTTTCTGTCCAGGCAGGCCTGCAGATATTTACTTATTTATGTGGTTTTGTTTTGTTTATTCTTTTGGGGATTTGTTTTGAAGCTATCAGTCTATCTTTTGACGCTAGTTTTAGTCTTTGTGACTCGTGTACTTGCACTTTGTAGAGATGGATAGAAGCAAATGAGCGACTTGCCTTTTCTTTTCTTTTCTTATTGAAGAATAAATTGTGACATACAGAGCTGATGACCCAAAATGAAATTTCCAATGCATGATCCATCTGCAGGGGCTGAACTGTGAATATTTTGCCGGGAAGGCTCAGGTGTTGTTCGTGTCACCTCACCTGCAGCGATGACATCACTGAGATGTCTTTCCATCATTAACCCGCCCACAGCCATGTTGTCACACATTGTGTTGCCTCTCATCTTTGTGTGCAGGACAGAGATGAGGCTGCAGGGACTTCAGCGTAGCTTAGCACAAAGGGGCGGAGCTAACCCTGAGACTTCTTCATGGCCCTGGATCACCACCCCCAGTAATTTGGACATTTCCCTCCATACATTCCACTTGCTCCTCTCGTCCATGTATTGAAGATTGAATTCCCACAAAGAGTTTGTGTTTTACATTCTGCTCTCAAGCAAATGACGGACACCCGTACCGCCTCGAGGCCCAGCTCCATCCAAACATCAAATCTATAGTATCTCTGGAGTTATTGTAAGGTCTTCTAACCCAGGTTAAGCTGGCAGACAAAAGCATATCCTGAAATGCTTCATATTTAGTAACTTCACCCAAATCTGTGTATCGCCTGATGTCTCCTGGGGAAGCAGGGTTCTCAATGTCCAGCTGCTATTGGTGGGCTGGGGGGTGATGTCACTGCAGATACCGGTGAGTCACCGCTCCTTCAGCGGGCCGGGTGTCGCTCAGCAGCACCCTTTGAGCGTCCTACAGAGGGCCGTTGCAGGGTGATGACGACGTCGGTCTCACGTTGGTAGTTCTGGTCAACACGCCGGTCCCTGTACGAGTTTGTGGCTGAGGTCTGGGAACGCAGAAGGGCTGTAGCCTTTAGCTCTGACAGCTCAAGATGATAACGGGGTGTGCCTCCACTCTCCCACCCTTCAGACTGCGGTAGCCGCTGGGCAGCGGCGTGCGGTCGCTTCAAGCGCTCAGCAGCACCGGGGTGTGGTTTGTCCGCTCTGGGCCGCTGTAGAAACATGGCGGTGCCGACCAGCACACGCCTGCTGGTGTGTCCTGCCAAACACCTTGGACCACAAGCAGCCACCAGCAGACAGACTCTAAGGGCTTCTACCCAGACCAGACTTCCACTGGGGTTAAGAAGACAAGGGCCTTTTATGAAATATTACATATCCCTCAGTCATGTAGCACCTCTGGTACTACAGAGAGATGACGCGTCCTCATGACACCTTTTCAGGAGACCATGGCCACCTCAAAGCGACCGGCTTGTTGGGGATGTGGAGGAGACGTCACTACAGATGGAAATGGACATTTTTGAAGATATGCATGTTTTGTCATCAGTAAAAAAAAAAAAAGCCCAATAACACCGGTACCTACAGAAAAGGATGAGGTCGTGTGGTCAAGAGAATGATTTAGTTTCATCATTGAAGTCTACCGACTCGGACTTGACAAGATTTTTGTCAGTTCCGATTCAATTCTTAGTTTTTTTCCCCATAGAGTTATGATTCAATGCTCGAATCATACCTCCATTTCTTTTTCCTTTTTTTTTACAGCCAGGCTGATCTCGGAGCAGTTTAGTCTGAGAGGGAGCGTTCCAAGGGCTTCCTGTACATTTCTATATTGGCTTAAATGTTGACAATGCCGAGTTCATTCTCCACCTTAAAGCGTGGTTGATGGTATCAGCTCAACTTGTCTGCTTGTTCTAGAGCTTTTGACCTCGGGAGCGTCTCCTGCAGCAGCACACAGCGTCCTGTTCGAGGCCTCAGGACATCCAGAAGGCTCACTCGTGTTCACCGGACCGGCTTTCCGAGCCTTGTATTTATTTTCCTTCCACCTATATCTGCCGAACCTTCACAGAACCTTTAGGAGTAAAGACTGAAGCTCTGCTGGCTGCACACACCCTCTGTCTCCTTCATCCAGAACCTTTCCTCTCTCCTTTCCTCTTCTGAGACATCCTCCCTCCTCAAACCCATCAACTGCAATGAAAAACTTCACGCAGACTAGTTTTGATTTTGTTGTTTTTTTCACCTGTAAATAGTTGTACAAAGGAGACACTGTCAGTTTGCTAAGAGGCATGGAGACTATAAATGTAACAAATTATAAAATGTTTAAAATAAAGAGATGGAAGACATTTTGATAGGCAAACTTCTGTGAAAAAAAAACAGTTGAGTGTAAAAATAATTAAGGATGTATCATAAGGAGAAAGAGCTTAATGTATTTGTTGTGAATATGAAAAACTGATATATTAAAGAAGTGCATGAAAACTGTAGATTGCTTCGTGTCATTTGTATTCCTGCCTTTACAGCGTTCCTCCACATGGTGGCAGCACAGAGCACAGAAACAGCTGCTAGCTGCTAGCTGTAGCCGCAGCAGTGAGTTTCATGTTGCTTCACTCCCTGCTGTCTTTTGAAAACTATTGTTTCTATTCATCTGAACAGCGTCGACAGTACAACATGAGGAAAACCCCTCAGTGTTGTCCACATGAAGGTAACAGTTCATGTATGTTGATGACAGAACACTGTCATATTACTCTTTTCATCATAACTATAGTTTATGCTGGCCAGAGTGACGCGTTCCTAACGCGCCGTGTGCAGCATCAGCTGAAGGCTTTTCCTCTTCCTGATGGCACCTGTTGGGTTACAGGAGGTGTGTGAGAGACGCCGAGCTTCAAGTGAATGGAAGAAGTGTCGACTGCAGGAACAACTTCTGAACCCATCAGGTCTCTGCATTTCAAGCCTCTCAGCAGCGGTGGGCTGCTGAGAGGCTCCCAGGGAGCAACTGGGGCTTCGGAGCTCAAGGACACTTTGACATGCAAACTATGGGGAGACCGGGAATCGAACCGCTACCGCTCTGCCCATGAGCCACAGATGAAATGCTATCCAGGTTCAAATTGACTGTCAGGGTTCCCTGTGATGATGCCTTCACACACGTTTACAAGCCTTCATGAAATCCTGCCTCTCACTTCCTATTCCCATCCATCACCACCGCGCGAGCCATACCTTTCTTGATATGACAGTATGTAATAGCTACTAGATGCTAACCTGCTCACTGATGTCACTCGTATGAGGGGCAAGGTGAATGCACGACAGCTTCATCCGGAGAAATCATCAAACTGTTAATTTTTTAAATATATACAAAGTTAAAACTATTCAACCAGAATAAAAAGCAATATAGAATCTACCTTCTAAAAGTAATGTTGAAATAAATGCAGCAGAAAGCAGTAATGACACTTTTCTTGGAGTTATTCTCACTCAAACTCTTCATACGCGACCAGACAGACAACAATCCTCACACACACACCGAGAACACAACTTGTGCTCGCTGCTTGTGTCCTCGTGTCCGGAACAAACCGATGCTTCACGTGTGTTTTCTTCACTTTTATACCCCACGATAAAGCTGGAAGTGTCAAAACCAGTTAGCGAGCGCGACGTGAGAAAACAATCGGAACAAAAAAATACACATTTTGTTTGTTGCGTTGTGTTCAAGGTGAATTTCAGCTGCAGAACCAGAACACAGGACAAAGTATGAAGCTGTGAGCTTCATGCTGAAATGAAACATACAATTCATTTCAAGCCTTTTCTTGTTATTGTGTATATTTCAATGCAGAGAAACAACCTCTCAATGAGTCCCAGTTACGTCTTCATTGAGTAGCTCCTCCACCCTGAACAACCGCAGTGTGGTGCAGCTGTGCTCCACTAGATGTCTTCACAGGCCCTTCGTTTGGTGTCTTGGTGTAACAGAAGCAGGAGGCGGAGCGGTCCAGACACGCAGGCCTGGTAGAAGTGCTAGAGTTATGGATTTTATCAAATTGGGTTGTTATATCTGTAAATAATACAAATAAAATATCAACATGTGTTTGTCTTGTTTTATCTATATTTCATTTGTTTGATCCTTACCGGTAAGTTTACTGATATGTAAGAGATTATAGGCTATGGGGAATATGTGGTATGCAAAATAACAACGTTGCATTTATTCCATGCATAGCAGGAGGCCGACATGGGACATAGTTGTCAAAAAACCTCACGATGACTTCCTGTATGAGCTCACATCCTGATGACTTCCTGTACGAGCTCACATCCTGATGACTTCCTGTATGAGCTCACATCCTGATGACTTCCTGTACGAGCTCACATCCTGATGACTTCCTGTACGAGCTCACATCCTGATGACTTCCTGTATGAGCTCACATCCTGATGACTTCCTGTACGAGCTCACATCCTGATGACTTCCTGTACGAGCTCACATCCTGATGACTTCCTGTACGAGCTCACATCCTGATGACTTCCTGTACGAGCTCACATCCTGATGACTTCCTGTACGAGCTCACATCCTGATGACTTCCTGTATGAGCTCACATCCTGATGACTTCCTGTACGAGCTCACATCCTGATGACTTCCTGTACGAGCTCACATCATGATGACTTCCTGTACGAGCTCACATCCTGATGACTTCCTGTACGAGCTCACATCCTGATGACTTCCTGTACGAGCTCACATCCTGATGACTTCCTGTACGAGCTCACATCCTGATGACTTCCTGTACGAGCTCACATCCTGATGACTTCCTGTACGAACTCACATCCTGATGACTTCCTGTACGAGCTCACATCATGATGACTTCCTGTACGAGCTCACATCCTGATGAACTTCCTGTAAAACGATGAATATTTTCAGCTGCTCTCAGATGACAGCTGTTCCAACAGCTTGGAGCATAATGACTCAAAGATGCATCGCCAAATGTTTTCTGTTTAAATAAATACAAAAACTAACAGGGAACCAGTGTAGATATTTTAAAACAGGCGCACTTTGCTCTCCTCTTGCTCTCAGTTCATTATTAGCCGGCAGCGACATTCTTAATTCTCGGAGAGCTTTGCAATCGTCCAACCTGCTCGTTCTAAAGGTGTCCGTCTCTCGTGTTGCTCAGAGAAAAGAAGCCTTGCTTTGGTGACACAGCATGAAACGAGTAAAACACAAGAGTGTTGTGCTCCTCCATATCAGTGAGGACATCATTCACTGTTAAAGTAGGCCTGTCTCTGATTCACATCTAGAAGGTTGTATTTGAGTCTAAAAAGTTACATAGATGATTAAAACAGCTTCTCTAGAATTGTTAAATGGTTTAACATTGCTGGGTGTTAAAATGTCCAAGTTCCCTTTCTTTAATAACTGCTTCCTCTGATCCAGATAGAAAGTGTTCTCCTTGTAGCAGCCAGCAATCACATTTAGGAACAGATACTTGACACTGTGGTTCATTCTGGGGTTTACAGAATCGACTGCACCTGAAGTCACTCTGGCACTGAGAGCGCTGACTTTCATCAGATTGAAAATGTTGATTGCCTTGTTTTTTTTCTTCAATAAATGTATATTGTGATGGATTACATTTTGTTCTTTGCCATCTGTGTTTAGCGATTCTTCAGTCTCTTTTCATGATGTTGGAAAGTGGGCGTGGTCATGTTGGTGAGGATTAGACAGCATGCTGAATGTGGCTTCCCTGTTTGTTGGGATGAAGCCCGGCTCTCATAAACATGGCAGCACGGGTTCAGAACAAGTTCAAATGAAAGATGACAACGGCCGCCGGGGCTACAGATCACTTACCAGGCCGGACCGGAACCTCATCCATCGGGAACGTGGAGCCGTGTGAGAGCCCTCAGCACAATGGGATCCTTCTTTTATCCACAGCAGATCAGTACACTGCCGATTGGCGATATGCTTTGCCCGGGCAGCTCCAGAGAGCAAACCTTTGGTCTCTGCAATAGCAGTGTACACTCTCTGCTGGAATCACATTTTCCACACATGGCACAGATACAACAGGCATATGAAGACTGATGAGGCCATTCATTGCTTTATCTCCATGAGCAAGAGGTGCATTCCTTCATGAAGGGATGCTACTGCTCCGCTCGCTGCCCAGAAATGGCTTGTGGGAAGTGCTGATGTCGGACAGAACAATGGCTATCTCCTCTGCACTCTCCATTTCTTAATTACATGACATTACATCCCAACAGATGAGACTGACATTACTGCAAGGTTGACAATCCTTCATCACACAATCTGAACGTTGCATTGTTGGTGTGCACATGCTGTACCGTATGCATGTAGTGTACGTGTGTGCCAGGTAGCGGCTGACAAAATAAATAGTTTTGAGTAACATTACTGAGAGAGAGAGAGAGAGAGAGAGAGAGAGAGAGAGAGAGAGAGAGAGAGAGAGAGAAGAGAAAGAGAGAGAGAGAGAGAGAGAGAGAGAGAGAGAGAGAGAAAGAGAGAGAGAGAGAGAGAGAGAGAGAGAGAGAGAGAGAGAGAGAGAGAGAAAGAGAGAGAGAGAGAGAGAGAGAGAGAGAGAGAGCTCTGAATGAAACTGCAGGTGTTCTCAGCAGAAGGCTTGAGACATGAACGTAGTTGAGCATCAGCACTAACGCAGCACGATGGCGTAGGCCAGACGCTGGCGCGTGGATCTAAAACGGGATTGGCTGGCAGAGGATGTGTGGTGATTTTCAGAGTGCGAGCTCTCTGTTTCCTCCAAACGAGAGATGCACTATCGGCCGATCAGCTGATTTTTTACTCTCATGACCCCAATCAGCCATTCTGCAAAAGATGACGTGTTCATTGTTACACACTGCGGCATGACTTCAACATGCTGCAGGTGCTGTGTGCATGTGTGCTGTGTGCACAAATAATCCTGAAATAATATTGTTGTTGTTGTGCTGTGTAAGTACACGTTCTTCTCATGGAGTCCTGAGGAGTTAAAAGGCTTTAAATGGTTTATTTGGGACGTTTCTTTCATTATGTTGCATGGTCACGGGCTGAATGCCCTCAGGTGAAGGAGTCTTTCTCTCGGGCACAAACGTGGGAACAAATAACAACAACAAAAACATATTGGTGTCGGCTGTCAGCCAAGTTGTTCTTTTGAAACATCTGTATCGTCCCAGAGTTTCACAATGGCTGCATCCTTCTACTTCAACACATTGTTCCTGTCAGTGTTTCAGAGCGCACACAGCTCTGTCCTGGTCACACATCCAGCCGGCACACTTACTTGGAATGAAGTGCCACTTTTAAAAGCTTGTTTATATCATTTCACAGTTGATTTGCATTCTGAATCGTTTCCAGCTCTCTTCACTCAGAGTCTTTACAGAGAGACAGTCTGTTGGTTAGTTGGGAACATCTTCTCTGGCAGCTTTACTGTCTGTGGATGGAAGATGGAAGCTGAAGACTAATGAAATGTACAAGGATGTGATTACTGCAGCG
Organism: Clinocottus analis; assembly: GCF_023055335.1. NCBI lineage: Eukaryota > Metazoa > Chordata > Actinopteri > Perciformes > Cottidae > Clinocottus > Clinocottus analis. Next base: position 15,638,439 of record NW_027175932.1, on the reverse strand, counting down.
CTGATGTGAACCCATAACAGTGGCAGAGATATGATTGCTGTTTGTTTGCTCTCACAAACAAAGCACGATGCTAAAAGTCCTTTAGCACCGCACATATCACAAGCTGTGAAGACCTTTAGCAATGAGCCGTAGCTTTTATCTAAAGTTCATGAACGCATCGTCTCCAGAGCGCTCTGCTCCTGCCAGCAGAGGTTTTTAAAAATGGCTGCCATGAAAGTCAGACAAAAATAATAAGGCTGGATCAGCTCCCTGCAGCTTCACAACACACACACATTGCTTTCATGCAAACATTTTGGTGATTTCATAATTCTGCATATCCTTCAGGATTTATTTTCAGCTTATCTCGCGTTCACATGTTTCACTCAAAGTGTTTCACTGTCACTCAGCGTGCTCAAAGCAGGGAGCGGAGGAGAGCTCGCACGGCCCCCTCCATCTTCATCCAGCGCCTCCAGCTGTGTGCCTCCTGCCATGGTCACAAACACAGTGACGTTCAGCAATGTGTGCGACATTGACACAGGACCCGGACCAGAACACAAATGTTCCTCAATGCACCGCTAAAATATAAATTCTTAAAATAAAATCATTTTTCTGTTAGCATGTGATGTAATATTAAACATTCATTCTGAGCTGGAGGGGACATGAGGCTCGTTGGTTGGAGCTGCAGTCCAGAGAGAGCAGCGCCGCCGCGGGAGCTTCCCATTAGAAACTGCCAACAAGTCAGACAGTTTTCAGCGGCCTTCAAAGTACACACAGGAAGCCACAGAAAAAGGACTTCCTGTTAGTTCAGACCTGTAGGCTACTTGTAGTTTACAGATCACGTTTGGATTTATTCATGTGTGATTATAAATACATATTGGTGTAGAAATGTGTGTGTATCTCCATCCTTTGTTGTTTTTATGTCCGTCAGATCGAAGAGCCAATCAGCTCTCTGATGTGAAGACAGCCAGGCGTTTCCCATCATGCACTGGGCCAGTCAGGCAGTGGAATTATTATTGATGAAAGTTTAAGTTGGAGTAAACATATTGACCGTGTTCGTAGAAAAATAAACAAATCTATTGGAATCATAAGGAGTATTACACATATTGTCTCCTTGTTCTTCATTACAGTTTCATTTTCTTTCATACTGCAATATCATTTGAGCAAGTACTTTTCCTACTTCTCTGAAAAGATTGTTGCTCCTCCAGAATCGTTCTGTTTGGATCAAAGTCTCACATCTCAGCTGCTCCTTTAGTCACAAACTGCAGATTCTTACTGTTCATGACATTAATATTCTTTACTTGCATTTCCACGTATACGATTCTTTTAGGTGAAGGAAACATTCCTGATCATTTCAAGACCTTCAAAGTCACTTTAGAGATTCAATCTTACTCCTCAATCTTCACATCTTCATCCTAAATTAGTGATGAGCAGGTCGATTCTCATTTAGATTTCAAAGCTCTAAATTATGGAATGACTTTTTCCCCTTAACAAAGAAATATGCCTCTTAAAAATGTTTTCAAAAATGTGTAAAAGAAAGTCTAATTGCGGTTTTGTAAAGGTTTTTTTTGGACTAATGTTCACTTGGGGTAACTGTGGCTCAGTGGTGAGCAGGTCGTCTTTCAATCAGAGGGTTAATGGTTCGATCCCCGGCTCCGCTAGCCCATGTGCCCTTGAGCAAGACACTTAACCCTAAATGTCTCCCGCAGCTGTGCCTATGGAGTATGAATGGTTTCTGATACTGATGTGGCTCCTCCCATCAGGGTGTGAATGATGTCATCATGAAGTGTAAAAGTGCTTTGAGATATGCTACGATTTCTTTGCACTATTACGGGCATGGAGGGAGGTCACACGGGGTGTGGACCGACCTGCGGAGCTCTCAACCTTATAAGCACCAAGTCCTCCTAACCTATCCTCACAAATATATATATATATATATATATATATATATATATATATATATATATATATATATATATATATATATATATATATATATGTATGTAATGAGCTGTAACTCCGTCACGTTGGTCATTCTGGTCACATGACATCTGTTGCTTCTGTCCATCCTGGAGAGGATCCTCCTCTGTTGCTCTATGAAGCTTCTTCCTGTTTCCCTGTGAAAGGGTTTTATTGTCTTTATTGGGGAGTTGTTCCTGATCCGATGTGAGGTCATGTGACAGGATGTCATGTGTACAGACTATAAAGCCCTCAGAGGATAATCTTGTATTTGTGATTTTGGGCTGTACAAAATAAACTGAATTGAATTGAATGAAGCTTTATCTGCAGTATAAAGTCATTTCTCAGTCCCTCTCTCATTTTGATGAAAGTAGTTACAGACAACACTTCTACTTGAAAATTGATACTACAACATTGGTTCTAGACATTTCTTTACATGTATCTAACGTTTTATTCATATATTTAAATGCTTTCGTGAACCTAATACCTTTGGTAAGCCAATTTCCATCACCAAAACAGTTCGACCGCATGAGTAAAGTCATGTTTTTACAAGAGATATAAAACATTTCCAAAAATGAGATGACAGTTTTTTAGCTGTCAATTTTCTCTTTACACTTTTGCGTTATGACAATGCTGCCTCATTGAGATTGTTCTGCAATTTTAGATGTAAAACATGAGTATGTTTCTTGTATGCAAGTGCCTTTAACCTTTTGAAGCTCTTGTAGAACAAACGAGGGTCGAGGATTTCCTGTTTTTCTTTTTTAAACGCGTCACACGATTTCTGCAGATTTTGAATACAGGCTTCAACCAATCAGAGCATGTTTAGGCATAAAGCTTCTAACTTTTCCATTTTTGAACCGAACGACACAGTTTTTGGACTAAAATCCTGGTAACAGGCGAAGGATTAGTTTTATTGTGCGTTTCAGGTCTTTAGGTCATTCTCTTTCCAAAGTGTTCCAACTCTGTCGGTTGTTGTTGAGGTCTGCAAAACGCAGTGTTGGGAAATCTTTTTTCGATCATGCTCGGTGTTTATAGTAATGTTTAAATGTGGTAAATTTATATATATATTTTTAATCTTTTCACAAAAGAATTCGGAAAAAAAAGATATAAAATAACTCAAAATTATGTAAAATCGAGAGAATGAGATGTGGTTTAATCACTTCATAACCTGACAGCAGTGATTCTGCTGGCTGGCTTTTGTTTTGCATTCATATAGAAGGTTTGAGGTGAGACGGGTCGGAGCTTGGAGTTCTTGGCAAGAGGACGAAGAGGCCGTGCCAACTGCTGTGCCTCTGGATATGACGTCCCACTCTGTGGAGCAGCACAGCAGAGCAACAAACCAAGCAGGGCCCACCGCCAATCTCACTGTGGAATATCTGAGTGATGCAAAGTGCCGCCGGCGCAGATGGAGAGGTTTGTAATCATAATCTGACATGTCATGTCTATGGCTGATCCCATCTGCGGTGAGGCTGGATGAATCAAAGATCATAACGATGCAAACTGTGGTATTGTTATGCCTCAGTTATTGATAGTCAAAGCTTTGTATTCCACTTTTCTTTTTCAAAGCCAGAACCAAGGTTAAGACTGAACTAGGATTACATTTTAAACTATATTGAATCATGATTTATTTCATAATTCTGCTAAAAAGGTTCAATCAAAAACATGCCATAAAAGATTGAATCCAAAACACGTAATTATATCCATAAATATCCACAAACTGGTGAAAAGCTTCTCAAATTCCATCATCCCTATCTTGAGTTTCTGTAGCTTCTGCTAGCCCATGAGCTAGCTGGAGCTAGCCCATGGGCTAGCTCCAGCTAGCTCATGTGCTAGCTCCAGCTAGCCATCTTTCTTCTTCTCTTTACCTTTTGAACTGCGTTCATTCGACTTCATTTTGGATCCTTCTTATATCCTGCATTTATATTATTTGACTAAAACTTTTTACAAACTCAAATGAACAGGTTTACGTTCATATATGATATATTTTGCCAGAGCACCTGGGTTCTGCGTCTTATCACGTCCACGTCTAAACCAGAACCAGCATGTTCAAACGTATACGACTCAGAGGCCCGGGCTCCACCCTGACGGACTCACAGACTTTGAGACTTGCCCCCGTGAGGGTGGAGCGCTGGTGGAGCGCTGGTGGAGCGCTGGAGGAGCGCTGGTGGAGCGCTGGTGGAGCGCTGGTGGAGCGCTGGAGGAGCGCTGGTGGAGCGCTGGAGGAGCGCTGGTGGAGCGCTGGAGGAGCGCTGGTGGAGCGCTGGTGGAGCGCTGGTGGAGCGCTGGAGGAGCGCTGGTGGAGCGCTGGTGGAGCGCTGGTGGAGCGCTGGAGGAGCGCTGGTGGAGCGCTGGTGGAGCGCTGGAGGAGCGCTGGTGGAGCGCTGGTGGAGCGCTGGAGGAGCGCTGGAGGAGCGCTGGTGGAGCGCTGGTGGAGCGCTGGAGGAGCGCTGGTGGAGCGCTGGTGGAGCGCTGGAGGAGCGCTGGTGGAGCGCTGGTGGAGCGCTGGAGGAGCGCTGGTGGAGCGCTGGTGGAGCGCTGGTGGAGCGCTGGAGGAGCGCTGGTGGAGCGCTGGTGGAGCGCTGGAGGAGCGCTGGAGGAGCGCTGGTGGAGCGCTGGTGGAGCGCTGGAGGAGCGCTGGTGGAGCGCTGGTGGAGCGCTGGAGGAGCGCTGGTGGAGCGCTGGTGGAGCGCTGGAGGAGCGCTGGTGGAGCGCTGGTGGAGCGCTCTCTGACAGACAATTTGAGCCCTTTATAACTTTCCGTAAGTCAGCATCAGATGCTGACTTTGTTTGAGGGAATTACCCACAATGCATTGCAACGTGAGGTTAAACACACAGTTCCTATGTCAGCATAGAGACGTAAAAAAAAAGGTAAACAAAGAGGCGTTTGATAAATTATGTGTATAATAATATCATCATAAATATAACATATTATATTTACGTTTGACATTTTCATCAGTGTGATGAAATGACCAAACAAATGGGATTCCAGGAAATGTCCGATGCAAATGAGGACTGCTGATTCTCATTGAGGATGTGCATCTATTGCTTTGTCGGGATGCATTTCATCCACCGTTCTGGATGCAGAACCTTTTCAGATCTCATTTCCAGAGCTGCTGACACGCCCTGTTGGGAATGGACAGACAATAACGGAATTATTACAATAAACTGAAATATAGTGTCAATCTTGTATAAAATGCCCATCAATTCTATTGCTTATGATGACATGATACTCCAACTTTATTTAAGGAGATTCATCATCTTTGTCTGTTTTCCCTGTGGAATGAATCTCTGTTCAAAGCCCACAATTCAGTCATATTGTGTTTGAGTCCCCCTGAGCCCCGCTACAGTACGATCGGGCCTTAACATGGACCCAGCATAAGACACCTCATCACGGGCTCAACCATGCCAATAACCGGGACTGGGGTCGCAGAACATGGCAGCTCCGTATGAGGCGGCGTGTCCAACCTCCCACGGCGGTCTCAACCGGTCCACCGGCCCGCTTGACCCCGGAATCTTCTGTCGTTGTTCACATTGCAATTAAACTAAAGGTTTGTTAATTCATATGAAAAGACGTGTTCAATCCTCTCCACGCAGAACGAAAAGGTTTAACGTGTCTGTTACCCACAAGACTATTCACAAACATTTACATCAAAGTATATTTTTGTATATGATTATAGTGCTAAAGTTCTTTGCTACAGATTGACATGTTATGTTTCATCACGGTAAAATAATAAGTATTGAACACGTCACGATGTTTTTTTAGTTTATGAAGGACCCCGTTAGTCTGCACCGCAGTGGAGACTAATGTTAGACTAGACCTCCTGGGGTCCAGACAAAAGCATTACAATACAAATCATAAATGCAGTACAGCTGATCAATGTTGGTGAACAAAAACACAGACTTAGAGACAGCATTTACATTCAAAGTAAATAATAAAGTAAGATAATAACACATAAAATACACAGTAAAATAATAGACAATGTCCAAGTACCTAAAGTAAGAACCTAATCTACTGTAATTTCCTTTCAGATTATTGCTGCCTGAAGTTCCTTTTGAAAACACATTTATTTCTTGTTAGTCAGATGTGAGCGTGTTCTGCGTCTCAGCTGAGTCCTTCAGACACGAAGGAACAGCGACTTGACTCCAAGCGCCGTCCTGATATCCTTACTCTGTCTCTAAGGCCGAGCCCGACAGAGGAACCTCATCTCTTACTCTATCTCTAAGGCCGAGCCCGACAGAGGAACCTCATCTCCTTACTCTGTCCCTAAGGCCGAGCCCGACAGAGGAACCTCATCTCTTACTCTATCTCTAAGGCCGAGCCCGACAGAGGAACCTCATCTCTTACTCTGTCTCTAAGGCCGAGCCCTACAGAGGAACCTCATCTCCTTACTCCATCTCTAAGGCCGAGCCCTACAGAGGAACCTCATCTCCTTACTCTATCTCTAAGGCCGAGCCCTACAGAGGAACCTCATCTCCTTACTCTATCTCTAAGGCCGAGCCCGACAGAGGAACCTCGTCTCTTACTCCATCTCTAAGGCCGAGCCCGACAGAGGAACCTCATCTCCTTACTCTATCTCCAAGGCCGAGCCCGACAGAGGAACCTCGTCTCTTACTCCATCTCTAAGGCCGAGCCCGACAGAGGAACCTCATCTCTTACTCTATCTCTAAGGCCGAGCCCTACAGAGGAACCTCATCTCCTTACTCTATCTCCAAGGCCGAGCCCGACAGAGGAACCTCGTCTCTTACTCCATCTCTAAGGCCGAGCCCGACAGAGGAACCTCATCTCCTTACTCTATCTCCAAGGCCGAGCCCGACAGAGGAACCTCGTCTCTTACTCCATCTCTAAGGCCGAGCCCGACAGAGGAACCTCATCTCTTACTCTATCTCTAAGGCCGAGCCCTACAGAGGAATCTCATCTCCTTACTCTATCTCTAAGGCCGAGCATGGAGGAAAATCATTTTGACTGCTTGCAGTTTCCTCCAATTGAAAATGAAAAAGGCTTCATTTATGAATTCTCACTTCCTCTTGAAAACCTTGACTCTGCTGAGCTTGACAGGAAGTTGTTTCTGTGTCATAAGGCTGAAAATTTGAAAGTCACAACTCAAAATGAATGCGCTCTATTGTCTCCTGCAGGGAAATATGATATTGTCTGTTTTGTGTAATATGATGCAACTTTCAGTTATGTGCCTCTTGAGCCCCAAATGACCGGCTATGTCCCACCTTCAAGGATTTAGCAGGTCTGTTCAAGTAGTGATGTGAACTCCAGATGAGTTCTAATACTTTATGTAATTATTTTCAGAGTTTATTTGTGAAAACATTTTGAAAAAAAAGTACCACATTTAAGACGTGTGACGCGTTCTAAAAAAAGAAAAAAGGAGTAAATCTCTGATCCCAGTTTGCAGTCTGACAAGTCGAAGGAGAAGGAAACGAAACAGCCGGCTTCACTTTGACTTTTCAGGTACTAATACACATCCACGACGCTTCTGTCGTACCGTGTTGGATTCACACACACTCAGAGAGTTACATACGACTTTGTAAAGTGTATTTATTAACAGAGAGGTGAAAAGTTACGTTTGTGCGGAAAAGTGACAGCAAGGTTTTTGAGTTTACAGGTTACATGTAATTACATAAACTGAACGGTCATTTTATTCCTGTTGGAATAGATCTCTTCCCATAAGTCTTTGCTGTATTTTAGTAATTTAAATGAAGTTAATCAACGTTGTGGTTCCAGAGATCCTGGAGGAAACGTCACTTGACCTTTTTTTTTTTTAATCATTTCCTTGTCTGATAATAGGCGCACAGGACTTTGGGGGCGTGGGGCTCGGAAATATAGAATATAGTTAAACGCTAGGAAAAAATTGTGGAAATAGGAAACATTAGGACTTGATGTTTTAATGACTGAAGGTATTTACTTTTCTTCTCATAAAGGGGAGTTCTCTCGGCAGTAGAGGTAAATTACCCATAACGCCCAAAAGAAAATGATAATAAAAAGCCTGCGATGTCTTTTGGATGCCAAAAAGACTCCTTGTCGTCGCTTTAGAGTTTGATTGATCACTATCATGACAGTTAATGGCGTTTGTATTTCATGAATCCGGTTCAGAAGATCAACATTTAACAGAATGAGTTTGAAGCAGAAATGTAATCCCAGAATGTGTTAATCTCTACATGTGTCAAAGCAGAGGGAAGCGGCTCGTCCGCTCCGAAGTGTCAGCTGCAGATTGATGACCTGATCGGTTTGATGGATGGAGCTTCAGCACTCGGCTATCTGCCTTTCCGTCAGTGTCTGAGCAGCAACACACGGCGCTGCAGAGCAACTGCACTCCTCTAAGCAATATTATTTCAGTCCAACCAAGAAACCCCCCCACTCGCAAGAAGAACTAAACTAACAGCACTCTGTCCTCTGAGGAGGAAACGCAGTTCAATTTTGTTTCTCTGAGAAATCAATATGCGTGCTGTTTGTTTTGTCTGTGTAGGTGGGCACGCTTGTCTTCTACATCACTTTCAATAGCAGTGAAACCAGGTATTCACTAAAACCAAACCTGGAAGCATTGAATGATGACAACAGCTTTGGACCTGCCATGACTCAGCAGAGGTTAAAATGAGCAAATGTTTTAAAGTAAGAAACGGTTTGAATTGCAACGTGCAGACAAACTGCCGACTTGTTACAAAAAAAAAAGATAAATATGCCCGGGTATTCTTGGGCATCAACGTCAAAATATGGCGCCCTGTACAGTAGCTGGAGCATCAGTTTGTTGCGTGCAGAGCGACCTCTAGTGGCCACAGTCATTAGGAGGAAGTAAAAGAGGAAGTCAAGTGATGTAGTCTGAAGAGAGAGGGAGGATATTAGAAAGATGGATGAGTTGTATGTACTTAACTATATATATATATATATATGTATATATATATATATATGTATATATGTATGTATATATATATATATATATATATATATATATATATATATATATATATATATATATACATATATATATTAGGGCTGTGAAATGATTCAAATTTTTAATCAGATTAATCACATAAGGCCGTGAGGTGAACCCGTTATGGTTTCATCACGCTCCACAGTCGAGCATCTCCACGATCTTTTGATTATTGAGGCGGTGATGTTTCATGCAGAAGTAGTTTCTTCAGAGGTAACAGGATGTTGGTCTGCAGTGGAGGTGACGAGGTGTCAGTGTTGCAGACTGCTGATGGAGAAGTATCGTACCAAAGGCTCAACATGGTTGTGTTTGGAGGATAATTATCCTGCATCTGGCAACCCTGAGATCAGTCCACCAATGACAGCTCTCTCTACGTCAGAGCTAGAAGATGAACGTAAGATTCACAACGTGTCAGAGCGTAATAACTAGTGAGTGACAGACTCAGAGAAACACAAATATGACAGGAGGTAAAGTCCCGGACGTGTTGCATCCCTGCTGGACGCATTGTCATGTCTGGAAAAGAGGACATGTCAGGAGGAAGAGGACGTCTGCTCACCAGGTAACTCTCATGACTCACACAAGTCCAGTGATCCTGTCAGCGCCACATGATCCGTAGCAGACGAGTTTACGTTTTGTTCTTTAGCTTCATACAGCGCGTGGACTTGTGTCATGATTGTGTGTCTTTGTGGTGCTTTGATGCTCGGGTCCTCCGTTGCCACCAGCAACACTTTGGTGAACCTTCATCCTCAACAATATATGTTGTGTACAATAGGTGGATTAGAGGCTCATTCTGCTCATGCCTTAAATGCATTAAAAAAACAACACATTAATCCTGTAATTTAATCATAGCGCGTTAACGCGTTATTTTCACACAGCTCTAATATATATACATATATATATATATATATATATATATATATATATATATGTATATATATATGTATATAGTAAGTCTCAAGTGTGACTGCTCTCAACTAACTGGTGTTCATGTGTTATGGCCCCAACGGAACCAGAACACCTGTTTAGTGAATGTGATGCGTTTTGCAGGTTTTTTAATCCAGAAAGTCCAGATCCTCTATGCATACTAGTTCAATTCAGTTTATTTTGTATAGCCCAAAATCACAAATACAAGATTTGCTTTACAATCTGTACACATGACATCCTGTCCCAGGACCTCACATCGGATCAGAAACAATTACCCAAAAAAAGATAATAAAATCCTTTCACAGGGAAACAGGAAGAAGCTTCATAGAGCAACAGAGGAGGATCCTCTCCAGGATGGACAGAAGCAACAGATGTCATGTGACCAGAGGGGGCAGGACCAGCTCCAGACAGCCACGTCCATGGAAACTTAAGGCGAGGAAGCACAGAGGCTCAAGAAAGAAGTAGAGTTAGTAATGTGCATTGAAAGACAATAACTTATCCAGAAGGAGAGAAACAAAGAGGAGAAGGTGGAAGAGAGAAGAGAGAATGAAGAAGAGAAGAGGAGAGAGAGGAGCTCAGTGTATCCTCAGCAGTCTAGCTTTAACAGTACCAGCAAAGATGGTAAAGTAAAGAAAAGCACGGCAGGAGACGCTAAGCGTCCCAGCCTGCCTCTCGGATGTTTCCCAGTCCGTTCATCGCTCCACTGATGCCAGGTTTTGCAGTCAGCCAGCAGGGAGGCTGATGGGAGGCTGTGCGCCGATTGGACTCTTCCTGGTTGTCAGGAGCAGAGGAGGCTGGAAGAAAGCTATTCATTCTTGTTGGTTACCATGGGACACAGACTACAGCCACTCAGGATCACTCCCCTCAGCGTGCCAGAAAACACTTCATCCTGTTTGCACATTAGCATTACTGTGTTTGCTATATTTAATTCTAATCATTTAACTTAATTATAATGATGGTGCAATCCACTCAGACAATGTCATGAACGTACTCCCGGTCATCTTCAGAAAGCAGTACATAGTTCAGCGTGAAGGCTGAACACAGTGGTGATGAAGAGGGGACTCCAGTCAGCAGCACAAATCAGAGCTGGGAGATCGAGACCAAAAGAAAAAACATTGTTTATTTGATTTGCAGTTGACAAAACAACATCAAGTGACCTCCATGTACGTGTTAGTGTTTGATTCACACAGTTCAGTTTGTAGGTTTATTAGTTTCAAGCAGATGCAGTTGTCTCTGTAGCTGCAGGAGTACTAGTACCTCTCTCCTGTGTGTGTTCACACAGTACCTCTACTACTAGTACCTCACACAGCACCTCTACTACTAGTACCTCACACAGTACCTCTACTACTAGTACCTCTCTCCTGTGTGTGTTCACACAGTACCTCTACTACTAGTACCTCACACAGTACCTCTACTACTAGTACCTCACACAGTACCTCTACTACTAGTACCTCACACAGTACCTCTACTACCAGTACCTCACACAGTACCTCTACTACCAGTACCTCACACAGTACCTCTACTACTAGTACCTCACACAGTACCTCTACTACTAGTACCTCACACAGCACCTCTACTACTAGTACCTCACACAGTACCTCTACTACCAGTACCTCACACAGTACCTCTACTACTAGTACCTCACTCCTGTGTGTGTTCACACAGTACCTCTACTACTAGTACCTCACACAGTACCTCTACTACTAGTACCTCACACAGTACCTCTACTACTAGTACCTCACACAGTACCTCTACTACTAGTACCTCACACAGTACCTCTACTACTAGTACCTCACACAGTACCTCTACTACTAGTACCTCACACAGTACCTCTACTACTAGTACCTCACACAGTACCTCTACTACTAGTACCTCACACAGTACCTCTACTACTAGTACCTCACACAGTACCTCTACTACTAGTACCTCACACAGTACCTCTACTACTAGTACCTCACACAGTACCTCTACTACTAGTACCTCACACAGTACCTCTACTACTAGTACCTCACACAGTATCTCTACTACTAGTACCTCACACAGTACCTCTACTACTAGTACCTCACACAGTACCCCTACTACTAGTACCTCACACAGTACCTCTACTACTAGTACCTCACACAGTACCTCTACTACTAGTACCTCACACAGTACCTCTACTACTAGTACCTCACACAGTATCTCTACTACTAGTACCTCACACAGTACCTCTACTACTAGTACCTCACACGGTACCTCTACTACTAGTACCTCACACGGTACCTCTACTACTAGTACCTCACACAGTACCTCTACTACTAGTACCTCTCTCCTGTGTGAACTTGAAAGTTCATTCAAGAAGTGATCGTTGTCCATATTGACTTCAGACTCAAGGTCAACTCTACTCCACCTGTGTGCCAGGTTTAAACACAGTATTTGTGTCTGTTATGACAATCCCTGTCAGATTAGCTGCATATAGACTTGCCAGACTACATGTTGGTCCTTGACCAGTCAAAACTGTCCATCTTTCACGACGCACATGCTCTCTTCAGGAAGAGGTGACCAAACGCTCAGGAAGAATTAAAACAAACACTGGTGGTGTGCATGACGTGTTCTGTCTCACAGTTTCCCCTCACAGCACCAGCGTTACATCAATCCTTTGTGTTGGCCGTGTTCACGTTGTGTGTGAGGAGCTCTTTGTGCTCTTATTGGTCAAAGTCACAGATGTAAGAGAAGACTTTGTGTTGAGCAACAATATTCTGTCTGGATGTTGTGAGGCATCAGTTGTCGTACACCATGACACATTTAATGGGAAAAAAATGATTGTTTATCGCAACACCTGCCATCTGTTAGGTGAGGTGCAATCAGGCTGATGTTGTGTAGTCTGGCGTGGACGTGAAGGTGTAGAGGGGTTTAGCACAACCCTGCCGTTCCCCCGGAACTAAAACGCATCTTCAACTACGTTGACTAGAAACGTATTTTCTCCCTGATTACGTCTGTGATCAACGTATTACAAATACGTTGATATACGCGTATACGTTGCTTAAACATGTATTTTAGTTTTATTGTTTATTACAAATACGTTCATAATCGTGTGTTGTGTTTTTGTTTTCTTACTTTCCCGCTGAATTTAAGCATATTTGAATTTGTAAACTCTGCGGAGGAAAAGAAAAGGGGCGGTGTGAGGCGGTAACGGGGCCGGCCTGAAGACGGCTTGGCCGCCGGTGTGAGGTTGATGATGTGCCGGTAACGGCCCGGGGCCGGTCTGAAGGCAGCTTGTCCGAAGGCGCCGGTAACGGCCGGCGTCGCACCGGGGTCCGGGACGGTAACGGCCCCGTCACGCCGGGTCCGGTCTCCTCTCAGTCGGGTTGTCTGCTGCAGCTGACACTGACGTGAAACATCTTCAAACGAGCGGAAAGAGCCACGAGACACAACATCCGGTGTTCAAAGTAGTGACTGATATGGATGTGTTCAGAACATCTCTGACCACATCCAAACATCTTAACTGTGCCAGCACGTTTGTGTCTAACATATTCAATCATTTCGGTACGACCAGTACAGTTACGATGTTTGGATGTGGTCAGAAATGTTCTGAACACATAGGTAGGAGACTGGGTTGCTTAGCATGGTCCAACCATTCACCCCGACTGAGTCCACAGCAGCCAGAGTTAAGATCTGATTTGTGGAAAGAAAAAAAAGAGCTGATATAGCCTGTGTGACATTCTCTAAAGATAAGATGTAACACAAGAGGAGTGGATTTGAGATTGGATGGCTCATTAGTAAACGATAATGGTGCTCGCCTATGCAACGTTACAGCGCCCTCCAAGTCAGGCCCTACTTATCTCACCCATCTCTCTACTTGTTTTTTTTCTGTGCAGCATGTTAGGGCCAGAATTAAGTACGCTTTATTATGTCAAGTAAAGTTCATAGACAACGTTTCTGAACATTTAGTGAATGAATGTTTATCCACAACATGTTAGCTAGCACACACACCTGCTATCACCACCACCAGTCTCCTCCTCCCCTCCTGTACACCATGGCAGCGGGAGCCGACCACACCTCCTCCTGAGAGGGACCCGGCAGCCGAAGCCCCGAAGGCTACGCCACCGCCGCGGCCCCGCAGCAGCATGTTTATTATCTTTCTGCTCTTAGCAGCATCCGTGGTGACGACTGGGCCTGTCATAGGGCCACTGGGCCGCTGTGTTCACACCGAACGCGGCGCGAATATTCGCGTTGCGTTTACCGTGTCAGTTCACTCGCTTGACAAAGCGTCTTTACATACAAAAAAAATAAATCAGCCACTGCCGTGCCGGCCCATTACTGACCGGCCCACCGGGGAAACTCCCGGTGCTCCCTGTGGCCAATCCACCCCTTCAACCTGCTCACTGCATGTTTTTTTTTGTTTTTTGTTTGCATTGGAGGGGCTTATCGCTTTAAATCTCTCTGTAGTTCAGACCTGGCGTCTCACGGCTCTCCCAGTCCGGCCCACGTGAGGGCAATTAAACATGAAACATCAATAAATAAGATAAACGTCATGAACGCATTACTACTGCACTGCTTTCACTTTTAAGACACGCGCACGGTTCCGTAGCCGACTGACATGAAAGCACGTATTGGTCTGTTGCTTCTGTTCGCAACAAGCAGCAGTGCTGCAAAGAGCAGCGTCGCAACAGTAAAAGCAGCAGTTTACCTGCAGCCTCCGTGTCCAGATTGAAAGTTAATCACACTAATGCTCAAAGCTGCTGACCCCGCGGTCTGATCCATGCAGAGCACTTTAAAGCAGCATCACTTCTGGATCTTTACTCTTCTCTCAAAGAGGAGAACTTTCCTCACATCACAAGATGTTCAGTGCACTTGTTCAAGACAACCAAAGAAGGAGTGGTTTGTCCCTCACAGGGACCCTTACTACTGAACATGGACCAAAGAAGGAGTGGTTTGTCCCTCACAGGGACCCTTACTACTGAACATGGACCAAAGAAGGAGTGGTTTGTCCCTCACAGGGACCCTTACTACTGAACATGGACCAAAGAAGGAGTGGTTTGTCCCTCACAGGGACCCTTACTACTGAACATGGACCAAAGAAGGAGTGGTTTGTCCCTCACAGGGACCCTTACTACTGAACATGGACCAAAGAAGGAGTGGTTTGTCCCTCACAGGGACCCTTACTACTGAACATGGACAAAGAAGGAGTGGTTTGTCCCTCACAGGGACCCTTACTACTGAACATGGACCAAAGAAGGAGTGGTTTGTCCCTCACAGGGACCCTTACTACTGATGTATAAACTATATATGTATTTATGTTAACTTGCTGTTGCTCCAGAGTGCTGTTATATTGTTCTGATAACATTACTTTAAAATAAAAGCTGCAATACACTAGTTTTTACTTCATGTCACCAAAAAGACCTTAAAGAGCATAGTAACAGTTTAATGTATAGATGTTTAAATAAAAAAAATCAAATGAGTCGCATGGGGAATGGGCTTGATTTGTTTAACATACTCAACTCTTAGATGGAATCAAAGGCAAAATGATACAGAGGAAGAAACAATAAGGCAGGATTATGGGAATATTTTCACAGCTGGGTCCTGAGAGCTCGATATGGAAATGAGGAAAAGACTGAAATTTAAAAGAGAAGGAAAGCAATGAAGTCCGCCTACCCAAGTCCGAGCAGGAGGGCTGTTTGATTATTCTGTCATGCATAACAGCTGTGAGGGGCAAAGCCAACCATTCTAATTCTTTCTGCTAGAAGCCCTACTGAGAGACAAAAACAAAGAATGAGAATGTTTTCTTCTTCACCATTTATTTCCATAAGTTGAGCTTCATTATTGCTGTAGTTCAAGTCAGGGCCACAGACATATTTCGGGTGTGATATAAGGGTCCTTGTTTGGTCTCTTACCCACATTCAACTGAGTGAAACACCGTTCATTACTGGCCTACAACACGGTTTCATACAATGTGGTGCAGTGATAGAGGAGAGAAGTGTTTTGGTCTCACTTTATCATTTCCATTTGCAAAGTCTGATTTGTAGGTCTTATTTGAAGGTCTATTTTCAGGCTGTAACTCTTTGACTCTTTTCTATGGTTGCTGTTTTTCTTTTGTTATATTAATCCGACACTCTTTCACTCGTATGTCCACCTTACTGAAATCCTGTATGTCAACTAATGGATGGATGTCGTGACATTTGCTAATGCAATGTTGCTCCTGGGCTACTGTAGGGCTGGGTAGACCTTAGCCCCTCCTACTTCCTGGTTCAAAGTTGAAAATCTAAAATGCGTCAACAGCGTAAAGAAAATTGACGGTGTTAAAAATGGTTTGTGTTTACGCCGTTAAGAACGCGCTAATATATTATTAACGGTATTAACCCAAACCAATTTGAACGCCGTCAATTTTATTAACGGCGTTAACGCATTTTAATTGTTCAACGCCGGATGTCGCTACCTTTCGTCGGGCTGTTTCTTTTTGTCATAAATGTTGTAATCTTGTGGTAATCCCTGGTCTCATTAAGTCATCATGCACCCTTATAAACTGTGAGCGCCTTAGTGGTTTTGAGCTGCTTTAAAGGTGCAGTACGCTAAAATTTGAACCGGGCCTGGGTCTCGTCGCGGCCCGTGATCACATTTGGTTCATACATTCACGGTACGCTGAGTGATCTCAACTTTTTCATCAATTTGTCATCATTTTTAGATTTGAGGGAAAAGTCCATGGGATGAATTGTAATAACTTGTGTTATTTTCTGACTTTTTTTTTTTAGCGCCATCTCGTAAAAATATTGCAAAATACCTGCAAAACCAAAGGCATCAAGCCCAATGACAATACTGACATGCTGATATTAGCCAAAATTGTACTTTGTGTTCAGAGACAATTAGCAAATAGCAAATAACTTTCTTAATATCAGCATGTCAGTATTGTCATTGGACTTGATGCATCATTTTTACTTTTACCAATGTTCATCTGTCCTGTGTGAAGTCAATGTCTTCTTATTTTACTAAGAGCGCATAGACTGTATATAAAAAGTGGGTCGAGTCACTTTGACATGGTGCCTTGATTTGTGGACTGCCGTTTTTAAAGCCTTGAGTTGGGTATTTAGGCCATCACCATCTTTGTCAGTCCTCATCTTGGCTTTATTTATGCAACAAAAAGTGACATGAAAAGGTAAAAAATACCGAACACTGAGTAAGACATTTTTAGGGAACCAAAAGGTTACAAATAACTCTCATGAAGTGAGAACACACGATGAAAGGGTTAAAGTTCGAAGATAAAAACACAGAAGACTCCCGGAACTACAAGACTGGTGACAACCTGTCAATCCAGGTAGCCCCGCCCTAAAGCATACTCTGCTTTATCATTTACTGAATGAATATAGTGCCGTATTGAAGAAGACTTGAATGAGACCATAAACTCATGTTTACTTATGTCAAATGTCAAAAATCAAAGGAGATGGAGGGTCATTTTCTCACCACTTAGAAGAGCTTTTCAGCCAGGCGGGGTTCGCTTGGGAGAGCGTGGTTTGAAGCGTCGGGCTTATGACCAAACGACGAGTTGGTGTGAGAAGGTTTTGGATATATGGATGATGAGATATGTTTATTTCATACATTTCAAAAGTAAATACCAACACATTCTGGCTCACAACACAAGAAAAAGGAAAGCAGATGATATTAATATACATGACCACACCACCAAAACAAACAAAATAAAATGCAGCAAACCGCAGTGAAGTTTGAGAGTTTATTCATATAACTGAACTAACTTCAAGGTCAGCTGTGAGACAATTACAGGGCCCAGACTTCATTGAGATTCCAACTTTGGTGTCAGAAAGCAGAGCGAGAAGTTTGGATCTCAGCGGTTGGGAGATGTGCTAATGAGCTGAAAGTTCAGCAGACTTCCCTGTTGACTTCCCCAATTACACCTACCTTGCTCACAGAGCACTCTACACATCGCTACTCACAGGTGTTTAACATTCACTGCTTATCCTCCTGGTTTCCATTATTATTTCACTGTTCCGAGCAAAATATAAACCATGTGATGTGATTCTGGCGGTGCAGAAACCCAGACGGGCCAGCAGGCGTCTTCACTCAGGTTTACATCATCATCAGCGTGAGAAAGAATATACACACTGATGTCTTTGCATTTGTGTTTAGCGGGGCAATATTGTGTGTGTGTGTGTGTGTGTGTGTGTGTGTGTGTGTGTGTGTGTGTGTGTGTGTGTGTGTGTGTGTGTGTGTGTGGTTTAAAAGGTTAAATGTCCTATTATCCAGCTGAACCTGCCCAGGTGATGGACTACATACATCGGTTCTTTGAAGGTGGCTCCGCCCTCAAACGCTCTCGTTCATTCTAACCAGACGTCGTCAGGATAACTTCGTGCCCGCTGCTCTTCAGAAGAGAGAAAAGTCAAACGCCAAATTCATGATGTTCTCTTTCTACAACGTAAAACAAGATGAGAGGAAGAGCGTCTCTTTTCTCTGCTGACGAGCAGAAGATGATCATGACTACAAACGATGAATTTAAGTCCATATTGATGGCAAAGTCTTTTGGTGCGTTCACATTCAAAGCATAGTGAATATTTACAACACTTCCTGTTGTGAACGCAGCGTAACTCTGCCTCCGCTGGTCGGCTAGAGTCACATAAGCGAAAACATCAGACAAGTAAATGTGCCTGCTGTCAGTAGTGTACAAATTAATGTATACTTATGAGGATATATGTACTGTATGCACGTATCATGTACTATATATGTGTATATGTGTGTGTAGATTACCATATAACTAGCAGTTTGAACATGTGTATGGGTGGATCAGTATGTATTATTCACGAGAACCTTTCGCAAGAAACTTTGAAAGTGTGGCTACTACTGCTGTGAGATGTCGCAATACAAAGCTTTAGTTTCTGACGCTGTCTCTCCTCAAACGACTTCAGTTTGTGTGTTAAGCTGATTGGCTGATGTGAAGCACCTGTGTGCTCTCAGTCAGCTCCTTATGATGCACGGTTTTATTAACAGAGCTTGTTGTATCACCTTCTGAAGCGTCTCTTCAAACAATAATAAGTAGGATTATTTAATCCACCTCTGTGATAAACTCTTCTAAAACATACAGCTATACAAAACCATATCTCAAGTGTGAAGTGATTGAAAATCTAATGGATAAATAGATACTTTATTCATCCCCAAGAATACATTTGTTAATTTGTTAATAGCCCCTTCAGTAAAACATGAGGCTGCTTTACTGTCTTGATTGATCCTGTGTGTGTAGAGCGTATTCACCCTCGTGACCCACACCCATAACAACAAGCTTTGGCGGCCATGTTGGGTCCATGCACGGCATTGTTTTGCTGTGTTTTATGTTGCTCTTCTGAAGAAATGACCATTATCTCCTGAAGGAGACATTATTTCAGTTCAAAACGGTGTGCCTTGTGATTATTGTACTGTCTTATTGTTGGATGTGTTTTACTAATGATTCAGAATATTATCAGCTCAACAAGACAGGCTCGTACTTCAACTTGTCCAGCTTCTCACATGATGCATCTAACTTACTTCAGCTTCACTCGTGTATGAGCGTTAGGACTGTTCTCATGTGTTTGTTCATACATCGGGTTGTGGGCACGTTTCCATTCACACACTCTCAACAATAATCTCCTTTTGCTTTTTCGCTGAGTGAACATCAAAGTCTTTCACTTGCACAAAGGAAACTGTGGATGGAAACTTGGGAGGAAGCTGAGTGAGCCCTGGAAGCGGCTTCATCCAGACACTCGTCCTGGAGCCGGAGCTGTGCGACTACGGATCACAGTATGAACCCAGACACGGGGCGTCTGATGTTCCGATGTTTGTGGTGTTTACACAACAAGTATAACGCTGACACACAACTAAGATTAATTTTAATATAATGATGCATGGTCTCTTGTGAATTAAATTAAATAGATTCTTCCAATGTGGATGGCAGATTTGCTTTAAAAAGGGCCATGCGTATGGATTTCAAACAGAACAAATGAGTTTTAAAGCACCATCGTGTTCTACTTCCATTAAGAGAGATGTTAACTAACACTACACACTATGACACTACACACTATAACACTACACACTATGACACTACACACTATAACACTACACACTATGACACTACACACTATAACACTACACACTATGACACTACACACTATAATACTACACACTATGACACTACACACTATAACACTACACACTATAACACTACACACTATGACACTACACACTATAACACTACACACTATGACACTACACACTATAATACTACACACTATGACACTACACACTATAACACTACACACTATGACACTACACACTATAACACTACACACTATAACACTACACACTATAACACTACACACTATGACACTACACACTATGACACTACACACTATAACACTACACACTATAACACTACACACCATGACACTACACACTATAACACTACACACTATGACACTACACACTATAATACTACACACTATGACACTACACACTATAACACTACACACTATGACACTACACACTATGACACTACACACTATAACACTACACACTATGACACTACACACCATAACACTACACACCATGACACTACACACTATAACACTACACACTATGACACTACACACTATAATACTACACACTATGACACTACACACTATAACACTACACACCATAACACTACACACTATGACACTACACACTATGACACTACACACTATAACACTACACACTATGACACTACACACTATAACACTACACACTATGACACTACACACTATGACACTACACACTATGACACTACACACTATAACACTACACACTATAACACTACACACTGTAACACTACACACTATAACACTACACACTATAGTGTGTAGTGTTATAGTGTGTAGTGTTACAGTGACACTACACACTATGACACTACACACTATGACACTACACACTATGACACTACACACTATAACACTACACACTATGACACTACACACTATGACACTACACACTATAACACTACACACTATGACACTACACACTATGACACTACACACTGTAACACTACACACTATAACACTACACACCATAACACTACACACTATGACACTACACACTATAACACTACACACTATGACACTACACACCATAACACTACACACTATGACACTACACACCATAACACTACACACTATGACACTACACACTATGACACTACACACTATGACACTACACACTATAACACTACACACTATAACACTACACACTATGACACTACACACTATAACACTACACACTATGACACTACACACTATAACACTACACACTATGACACTACACTATAACACTACACACTATAACACTACACACTATAACACTACACACTATGACACTACACACTATAACACTACACACTATGACACTACACACTATGACACTACACACTATGACACTACACACTATAACACTACACACTATGACACTACACACTATGACACTACACACTATAACACTACACACTATGACACTACACACTATAACACTACACACTATGACACTACACACTATAATACTACACACTATGACACTACACACTATGACACTACACACTATGACACTACACACTATAACACTACACACTATGACACTACACACTATGACACTACACACTATAACACTACACACTATGACACTACACACTATAACACTACACACTATGACACTACACTATAACACTACACACTATAACACTACACACTATAACACTACACACTATGACACTACACACTATAACACTACACACTATGACACTACACACTATGACACTACACACTATAACACTACACACTATAACACTACACACTATGACACTACACACTATGACACTACACACTATAACACTACACACTATGACACTACACACCATAACACTACACACTATGACACTACACACTATAATACTACACACTATAACACTACACACCATAACACTACACACTATGACACTACACACTATAACACTACACACTATAACACTACACACTATGACACTACACACTATAACACTACACACTATAACACACAACGCTGGGTACCTTCAACAAAGTCTAACGTTTTACAACAGAACCAAAATGTTGTTTGGTGTCAGGGAGCGTAGGAGTAACCATATAAATATATATATATATATATAAATATATATATATATATATATATATATATATATATATATATATATATATATATATATATATATATATATATATATATATATATATATATCATGGAAACATCATGGAAAGCCACAAGACACAGAGTTACACATAACACTATGTTCTATGACTAATATAATGTCTTTTAACATTCATGAATCTGTATGCATATTCAGAAAGTGATTCAGCAGAATCACTTTCTGAATATTAACCAAGGGATTGCTTTTAGAAATATTCATACATTTTTCATCATATATTTAATTAAAAGATGGTTTGTGCTTCCTCTGAAATATTTCCCTGATGACTTCATTCCAGGGAATTAACGTTGCTGTTCTACTGAAATAATAATTCTATATAAATAACAGCTATTTTACTAAAATAACAAATTCATGCTGTAGCCTTTCCAAAATGGCAGGTTTATTAAAACTGCATTTACATGATTGCGTTTGGCAGATGCCTTGCACAAAGCAACTTAAGGGGGATTCAGTAAGGTCTACCTGCTTGTTGTACCTCACATTGTCAATATTGTTGAGTTGAATATTGAGTTGGGCGCCAGACTGGAGAATAAATGCACTTTAAGAAAATGCGCCGGTGAAACAGTTGAAGAGAACCTGCAAAGCTGCTGGAGAGTTGCAGTCGAGAGATTTCTCTTCATGGCCCAACGGCGCTGAGGAGGCTGCTGCAGTCGGGTTCTTTGGACCGGCCCCAGGACCCAATATGTGAGTCATTTAAAAGCACTAATTATGACACAAACACACCGCAGTGATAGACGGCAACGGAGGCATCAATGGAGGCTCTGGGGGTCTGCAGAGGGTTCAGACCAGCAGGGGTGTCAAACATCTGGCCCGGGGGCCGGATCCGGCCCGCCAGATGGTCTGCTCCGGCTTGCCTAATAACTGTTAAAATTACAGAGATTTTGTTTTTCTAATTAAATGAAATTATGAATTATTCTTTGATTTAAAGACAGACACACTAACTACTGAGCCAGATCCTAAATAAACTGATATGATGCGTCACAAAGCCAAGAATCTGCTTTCACAGCGCAGGCAGATGAACTGAGGGCTGATGTCTGGATTTTTGGTCTTTATGTTTCTCGTTTATTGTAGAAAGACCTTAAAATAGAGCTTATCATCCCAAATCTTTACCAATGATATAAACATAGAGAAATAGTGTTGTTTTGTATGCGTTATTATGCTATGCTTTTACTGTTTCGGCCCACTTGAGATCAGAGTGGGCAGCATTTAACTGTTTCCTTCCACAGAAAACGAGTTTGTCGACCCTGGTTTAGACATTTGGGTTCCTGCATTTCATCAGGAAATTCTAATTTGAAAGTCAAATATTGGCTGTGGCAGGTAAACAATTAAAATAAATGTTATTATTATCATAATAATATCAATTATTCAGTAAGGAACACGCTCTACATTTAATGCACCCAATGGAAAGACAGTTATACTCGTGCTGGTGGCTCCGCTCTTCAAACGTGAACTTTTATAACGTGTGAGATCATGCAAAGGATGGGAAGAGTAGAAACAGCCTTCAATACTGAGAAAAACACAGCATGAACCCGCATGAACCCGCATGTGAGCCAAAGCAGCCGGCCTCAAGTGAGACAGCAGTTTGTGCTCTGTAGGTAACGGGAAGAGAAGACGCCTCATCGCTTCCTTCATGATTATTTTTTAGGCCGTTGAACACGAGTGGAGGAGTTCTCAGGGAGGCTGCACAGTGAGAGACCTTAAATTAAACCCAATACCTTTCATGAAACGTTGGACTTTCCGGGATTCAAAACTCAATAAAATCACAAATCACAGGGATGTTTACGGCATGACAGGAGCAGAGAAAGCTGCACAGAATGCAGAGAATCAAGAGCATGCACAGTCATGCATTATTATTGACACATGAGCATGTTAATCATCCAAGAAACCTAAGAAAAACTAAAATAGAAGAATGTATTTGTACTAATATTAATAATAACATGTTTTGGAATCCTGCTTTACAAGTTACTCAAAGCACTTTACATGGTAAAAACAAACAGCAGCAGATTTAACTTCATCGTCACGTGACCCTTCTTTAACGTTTCCTTGGTTTCTCCATAACCACGTCGTTGTTGAACTTCACGTTGTACAACAACCTTCTGAGAAGACGTCGGTACGAAGCCCACGTGAGCTCCGTCAGCCCTCAGCGACGCCTGTAAGGTTTCACCAAATCGCCTGTAAGAATCCTTCACAGCAGCAGATTTAAACGATCAACACATATCCATATCCATAACTGGGCTTGGAGGATCCATTTTGCTTAACTATAAGTATCTTAAAATTCCCAAAACTGTTTTTTTTCTTTTTACATTTCAGTCTGCCGCCAATATCTTGTGAGTCGCATGACCTTCTGGGAAATGTAGTTTTCTCATAACACTTTGAACTTTTCCATTTCTGAACTGATTCACAAAGGTTTTTTTTGAAAGACATTATTCTCTGGTTTGATTAGTATGTGAAATATTGGTAAGAGTCTCAAGCACACATTTTGAACGCTGGAAAAGCATTTTCTGCTCATCCTCATTAGATCATGCTGGATGTTAATAGTTATGATCAAAATATGTTTTGAAGGTGATTTTTGTTTTTTAATTTTAACAAGAAAGGGGCCAGCAAAGAGATGAAAAAGATGAAAGAAGTCAGTTGTTGTGACGTGTTTGACGTGGCGTTCAGAGGACAAAGTTGAATAAAAGATGACATCGTGTCACAGACGGTGTGGAGGCGGGAGCAGAGGCCGTGGATGTGGAGAGGAGGAGGAGGTGTGCTGGGATTTCTTTAGTGATGAGTTGCCGATGATGAGGATGGAGATGATGAGTTTGAGTAAGTTTGCTTGCGTACATAAATCACTTCAGAGTAAAAGCAGTGTGGTTGTATTTCATTCATAGCTGCATCTTATTTATTGATGTTTCATGTTTGATTGACCTCACGCAGGCCGGACTGGGAGAGCCGTGAGACGCCAGGTCTGAACTACAGCTGGAGAGATTTAAAGACATATAGTGTTGTTATGGATGGATCAGCTGGGTGGGGGAGGGGCGCATGATCAGCTGTTAAACTCTACAGCTGGCATATATATGTATGATTAAAAACAAGAAAACTGAAGAGCTGAAGGAGGCGGCGGAGCCGCTCACATCCCAGAGGAACAGGATACAAAGTTATTATAAAGAATCCTCCTCAAGCAAGTACATTCACAGCCAATGTCACGGAAATGTGATAATATACTGCTGACTGCCAGCACAGCCAGTCTGGTCCGCAGTGCTGACGTGTGTTCATCCAACACAGCGCTCTGTCTTGAAGGGTCAATGAAAGGGTTAATGAAAGGGTTAATGAAAGGCTGCAGGCCCAGAACACAGACAAGAGAGACCAGTGGGACCAAGCGAGGCTGCATAACCAGGTCCAGAGGCAGAACACAGTGACAGGACTAATCCCAGAGGATATGCATCCTGTTGCTTTCACACACACACACACACACACACACACACACACACACACACACACACACACACACACACACACACACACACAAGACGTCTCTTCCCCTGGACATAATACTGAATCACTTGTACGTACATCTCTCTCTCTCTCTCTCTCTCTCTCTCTCTCTCTCTCTCTCTCTCTCTCTCTCTCTCTCTCTCTCTCTCTCCTGGGATGAGACAATTGAATTCTCACACAGTACTGCTGTCAGTCAACAGAAGTGTTGCCTCTCAGTAACGCTCCTGCTGAGGTTGTGTCCTTTTTAAAAAGAAGAAGAAGAGCACTGATGATCTCAGTAAAAGGATGTGACGTTTAAAAGGTTTCATGTGGTTTAGGTTGATGAAGTGGACACTGCATTAATGTGACAATATGCTCATGTTTCTCATCCTGAGATAAAAGCATGAGCGACTCTCCAGGTCTGCAGGTGAATCATCTGATGACAAGTGTGTGCTTCATACCAAACAAGATTACATGATGCTCCCAGACCTGAGGAGGGATTATTGATGCAGCGAGTGCTGGCGTCAGCAGGGATTATTATAATTACATTGAACTTCCAGTCATTTAATTCCAGAAAGTGTTTGGACATTCAATTTCTTCTGTCGGCAAGGCAGGACATGATCCATGAAACGGTGCTGTGCCGCTTATTGGGGATATAGAACTGGATATCCTCCACGTAGCAATACCACTCAGTATTGTGTCCCAAAGGCTACCTGTGTATGTAGACAGGAGGATGTGTATGTATGTACATCCTCCTATATGGATACCCACATACATTCCTGGGGAAGAGAGGAGCAAAGTAAGCGGTGGGATCTTTGAGCGTTCCAGACAAGGAACTGTTCAACAGGACAGACACGCGCCATCACTGATGCCAACATGCAGACGGCTGATGAAGAGCCCGTGATGCACTGTCAGAAAGATTCAATTATCTTTTTTTATAGTCTTTGATACAAAAGTCAGCTGTGAGATGGGTCTACAATGACTTACAACTGGAGGACGTAAAGAGGACTTCCTGTTGACAGAGCAGCTCACAGCTACAATGTGCATGCAAACCGTCTGGAGGACAGCGCCACCACGAGTCCCTGAAGGGGTGCAGGCCTCCAAGCGGAGCAACTCCATTCCTGGAGATGTAACCAGGAACACTCGACATCCACTTGAAGACTCACTTTCACCACGTTGCTTCTTTTTACAGCCGATAGATTTTGCAATGTACAATCTTGCTCCCTTTTGTTTAAACTCTTTGATTGTGGATCGTAGTCGTTTTCTTTGTGAAGCATTTTGTATCTTTGTTTTGAAAGGTGCTGTATAAAAAAGGTTATCATTATGACACTGCATGTCCTTCACACACTGACTTAGGAGCAGTTTGTGTTTTGCCCAAAGAGAAACCAACATGGACCGGAAGGAGCCGGAGATTGAGTCACGAGTTGATAATGTTGTGCTACATATATATATATATATATATATATATATATATATATATATATATATATATATATATATATATATATATATATATATATATATATATACTCAGGCATTTACAATTATAGTCCTGAAGACCATGAACACTTCCATGGCTTATTTCATTATGTCTTTCTGTTTTTTGGTGGTAGGGTTCAAATGCAGATTACGCTTCATCTAAAGCTAAAGGCAATGAGGTTTTGATCAAAGCTTTAGTGTAAAGGTCTCTGAATACAACGCACACAAAGGTCCAGTGTCTTCCAGTGAGCGGCTGAAGGAGTTATCAGAGGACAGTTTGATGGTGTTATATAGTTATGTTTTAAAGACCTGGCTTTTATTCTAGACCTGATACTTGTTGCTGTCGTTGTTGTTGTTGTTGTTGTTGTTGTTGTTGTTGTTGTATTATCCCCTTTGCTGCTGTAACACTGATATCCCTCCCGTGAAATGAAGGATTATCTCATCTTAAATGTGGACGTCCTGGGGAAAAATAGGACTTCATTAACAAGGTTGGAATTTAAATTAAAAAAGGATTATAGGCTACAAGTCACAAAGGTTTATATGATGAATATTTAGTTATTTCTGAGGTTATAGTTGATTTATCTATGAAGAAGGGGTGTATGTTTGTGTATTTTGTATGTTTTTGGGTATGGAATATTTATTTTCATTGATGAATGATGTTTTCTTTGTTTTGACATCTTTCCAGTGTTTCCTGCTACAGAAGATGCAAAGGAACCATTCAAGCACTTTCCTGAGCGTTTAGAAAATTGAACCAGCTGCTCACTTGGATCCTTCTGGGTCAGGTTAGGAACCTTCCTAAGCAAACGTCCTTTTACCAAAGGACATGATTCAATGATTCAAGTCATACTGACATCAAATAAAAGACTTGGGAGGAAAAGCAGCAGTGTGCTGGTTGCTACTCAACTCCTTTTTTCAGCAAATTAACTCAAACTATTCACATTACAACTTTTTAGCTGCTTGTTACAAAATAAACCTCATGCTCTCTACGACTCATCTAGTGTTTTAAATGAATTAGTGACAGTCTCGGTAAGCTTGTCCTGAGTGCAGGAGGTGAGGAGGTGGAGGTGATGAGTGCAGGCCAAAGAGTCTATGGTTAACTCCAGCCTCTTTATTTCACTCTCAAGATTCACCAGACTGATGCTTTTACTTATGAATAGTCTTTTATTTTTCACATCACAATACATATTCCATCAAAAAAACACATCCAGTGTCAGTTTTACCAATGTTGTCCAGCCCTGACTTGAAAACACACTTTCATGTGTGGTGTCAGTGAATGGATGGTCATCCTGGGGTGGAGGACGTGAGACTTTCAGGATATTGATCTGCTGTCTCTCGAGGTAATGGTTTAATAGTAATGTTTAATGGTTTAATAGTAATGGTTTAATAACCCCCTTCGGCCTCTTGACACAAATCAGCATTTTGTGGATTCCCTGGCACAATGCATCTTCATTTATTATTTACATATCTCATAAATATGCATAGTGTTGATGCCACAGGCATGACAAAGTGCCAGTTCTCTAACTGGGGTATCCGTGTTTATCTGAGACTTACTTTCTGTGTCAGCTCTGTTGACTGTCGTACTGAAGACGCAGCGTTGATAGAAAACTTTACACTTGCTGCAGTGTGACACGTATCAGACGCAGGAGCATGAAATGAATCCCTGGTGCATTCCTTTGTGCTGCAAGAAGTGATGCCATGCTCACTCTGAACATGTGAGAATAGGACTGTCGTCAGGACCAAACTCAGACACTGAACACTGCAAAGATGAACGCATCCACACCGAAGGTTGTACATGTACCTGACCTGCAGGTGTTTGGACTGTGAGAGGGAAGACCAGTGGAAACATCACAGCATCATTTGTCTTCTAAAACTGGTGAAACGCATTGTTTCAAATATTATGTACGCTCATGTTTTCACCCACCACCTCCGTGGTTCGGTAAAGAAGACACTACTTGCTTTGTGTTGGAGAGCAAAAGCTGAGGCCGGGCCAGTTGATGAAGTGTAAACTTCTGCCTGTCATTAGGGTAGTAAGCAGAATAATGTTAAGACTACTAATAGTAACAGCAGTGCAGGATATAGTAGACAAATGATAGTACAACAACTAATGGTGTCGGCACTATAGCGATTTGACTGCTATTCATAAGGAAAGGTTTGGTGGATGTCTGGCAGGACCACGGCCTGGATATGATCGCAATGCTGCGAGAAAGCACAAAGACAGGATGAAGCAAAGGTAGTAATGTGCTTTAGTAGGACATGAATCCATACATGTGGTATGTAGGGTATGAAACCAAGGGGTAAGGGTTGTGACGTGAATGAAGGGATGTAGAGATGTGTCCAGGGATGAAGGGATGTAGAGATGTGTGGAGAGATGAAGGGATGTAGAGATGTGTGGAGAGATGAAGGGATGTAGAGATGTGTAGAGGGATGAAGGGATGTAGAGATGTGTAGAGGGATGAAGGGATGTAGAGATGTGTAGAGGGATGAAGGGATGTAGAGATGTGTAGAGGGATGAAGGGATGAAGAGATGTGTAGAGGGATGAAGGGATGAAGAGATGTGTAGAGGGATGAAGGGATGTAGAGATGTGTAGAGGGATGAAGGGATGTAGAGATGTGTAGAGGGATGAAGGGATGTAGAGATGTGTCCAGGGATGAAGGGATGTAGAGATGTGTGGAGGGATGAAGACTGATGGTAGTGTTCTTCAGTCGAGAGACTGTCCACTTGGAAAAGAGGGATTTGTAGATGTGTTTGCTTTCTGATTGCAGGTTATCGCAGAAGGCTAAAGGATGCTGCCGCTGAAACGTGGCAGGAGAAGCAGGGAGCTCTGGGACTTCACGAATAGGCAGTCCAGGACCAGATGCCGTAGTATCTGGATCTGGATCTATAACTGATAGGTAATTGAGAATAATAAAATGTGGATGCAGCACTTCTATTTTAATAGACACAGCGTTTCTCGTCTTAGCAGCACTTGTTAAGTGTTCCACACAACACCAGCTCCGCTAGTCCATGTTGACCCGTCCTTGGGCAAGACACTGTGCCGACAGTGTGTAAAAGTCGAATGGCACCTTGCATGGTAGCCCCTCCCATCATTGTCGAAATGGGTGTAAATGATGACAAGTCGTGTGGAAATGCAGTATGTCTCATATGTTCAGAGACGAGAGGATTATTAAAAACGGCATTATGAATCACCGCTACAAGACAAGTCACAAATCTTTTGAGCAAATGCACCGACTCACAGCACAGTGAAGGCACATAATAAAAAACATGAATTCACTGCCATCAATGATGTAAACAAAGACAGAAGAGATCTGCTTCCAAAACTACTGATACAGTCCCTCCAATGTTCTCTGTTTGGAAGAAAAGAACAAATTACTGTAACCCTAAACCTTTTTTCATTGAATCACTTCTAACTTAAATGTAATCAATCTAAAGTATTTTATTTGAAGATCCACCTTTTTTAATTTGGCATTTTAAATGCCCTAATTTTACTGGAAATGAGATCTATCATACATGTATTAATAGAGTATATATAATCTTTAAATCATCCATCAATTGACATGGTGATAGTAAATATGATTGAGATATTATGGAATATAACTTTCTTTATTTGATCTGATCGTTGTTGACTATAATAGAACTCGTGGTGGGCTGTTTTCTAGCTCGGCCTGCTGATGTCGAAGACAGAAATACTCGCATGCCGTCGGCACCTCTTCTTCTTCTACAAGTGAAGGATCGCAACCAACTTGACTCGGTGCATACCGCTGCAGTGTGTGTGCAGTGTGTGTGCAGTGTGTGTGCAGTGTGTGTGCAGTGTGTGTGCAGTGTGTGTGCAGTGTGTGTGTAGTGTGTGTGCAGTGTGTGTGCAGTGTGTGTGCAGTGTGTGTGCAGTGTGTGTGCAGTGTGTGTGCAGTGTGTGTGCAGTGTGTGTGCAGGGCGCATTGCTGTCTGTGAGGAAGCACAGGACAGAACCCACTGAGTGTTTACCTGGTGGAGCGAGAGGAGAGAGAGAAACAGAGAGAAGGGCTTGAGGTAAGTTACGGCCCACCAACCGAATACAACTACTTCAATATATATATATATATATATATATATATATATATATATATATATATATATATATATATATATATATCCATCCATTTTCCGCCGCTTATCCGGGGTCGGGTCGCGGTGGCAGCACACCCAGCAGACCGACCCAGGCTTCCCTCTCACCCGCAACATTTTCCAGCTCGTTCTGGGGGACCCCGAGACGTTCCCAGGCCAGCCGGGAGATATAATCCCTCCAGCGTGTCCTGGGTCTTCCCCGGGGCCTCTTCCCAGTTGGACGTGCCTGGAAAACCTCTAATGGGAGGCGTCCAGGATATATATATATATATATATATATATATATATATATATATATATATATATATATATGGGACTAAACCAGAGTGCAAGTTAGACATTAGTGTGACCTTCAGGACTTCTGGAGGAAATTCTCTCATTTCAACAGGACCCTGGTCTAAAGGATACGTAGGTTTAATGAATGGCTGTAAGGTGAAGCCCTCAGGACCTGAACCTGAAGGAGGAAACCTCAAACAAAGACTCCTCCATGTATCCAGGGGACGAGCAGCAGAAAACCTGCAGTCGTTTGTTATTTGCTGTTCGTTGTTTGAGAGAAGCTACAGAGTAAATGAATAGAAGCTACAGAGTAAATGAATAGAAGCTACAGAGTAAATGAACAGAAGCTACAGAGTAAATGAATAGAAGCTACAGAGTAAATGAATAGAAGCTACAGAGTAAATGAACAGAAGCTACAGAGTAAATGAATAGAAGCTACAGAGTAAATGAATAGAAGCTACAGAGTAAATGAATAGAAGCTACAGAGTAAATGAATAGAAGCTACAGAGTAAATGAATAGAAGCTACAGAGTAAATGAATAGAAGCTACAGAGTAAATGAATACATACATGTGGAAAATGGCGGAATCGGCAACATTTTTAGTCTAGAGAAAGATGCGAGCGGCTGAGCCGCCGTGTCTCTACGGTCAGGCTGGTTCCTTCCAGAAGAGAAGGTTGTTATGACAACACGCCTGTAATTGAATGCTTTGGAGGAAGGTCACAGCGTGAATATCTCTGAGCAGAAACCCTGCTCTCACTTCACTGTGCTCTACCTGGATGACATGACAGCATTCAGAGCCAGCAAAGCTGACAGATCCAGTTCCATAAACATGACACTTAAAGCCATTCCACAAGACACACAATGTACATAACGGATGTTTTAATATTTAGTGTCAAACCAGTGGCCTCTCCGTCAGTAGTGTCTTCAGCGCTCAGGCCTCCTTTGCAGAGCTGTGTGCTGTTAATCGGAGTCAGATGGAGTGTGACACTGATCGTCAGATGCTGTAACCAGCGCGGGGCCGGGACTAAGATGTTACATTATCTCTTCCTCCCGCTGTCAGAGACAGTTACAGGCGGCGTCACCGTGACGCTCCCTTGGTGTTCCTCACTGCAGAGCCTCATCCAGACCTCACAGCCGCTCACAGGAAACAGCCCGACTGCAGCGTTTTGATCCATCGACATGTTGTCTATGTTCTTCATTTTGTTTACCTCGTCGCACTAGCCGACTTTGACCTTGACCTTGACCTTAACCTTGATTGCATATGAACAGCGCTGACTCAGGAAAAAGTTTTCAGAACTAATTTGCAACAGGGGAATTTGTGAAATAAGTGAGTTTGATTGGTCCGAGGCGTTTTGAGAGAGCCACAGTGGTTACACTGCCTTTGTAAATAACAGTGGCATAGAAAGCCGTGTGTGAGACATGAGGCCAACAGGAAGCACACCAACATGAAACAGCAGTATTCTGCGTTCGTAAAGAACCAGTCTGTGCTTTCTCCTCACAGGAGTTTGCAGCAAAAGAAGGATGAGAAACATGTTTTAACAAATGGTGCCGGCATGGCCGGCCTATTGCATGTCTGGATATCTCCTCCTCCCCGGCCATTTGCATGACAGCCCACATTCCTCTTGTGCCGACTCCAGGCCGAAGAGGAGGGAGGCTCTGCCAGCGAGGGAGCGCAACAGGTTGTTGCACCTGAAATGACAGATGGAATCCGAGTGGAAAGCCATCTATCTCGTGCTGCAGATCAATACATGTAATAGGAGCGATGACACTTCCTCACTTTCCCCTCCCTGGTCTAACAGTGCTGGGAACCGCCTCTGATCAATGTTACACTATGGAATGATCCCCATCTTCTCTAAAGTAACAGTATGAACAGGTGGACATGTGGCGAGCCGCCACACATCTCACCAGTCTGTAGACGGTGGGTCTTCCTGGCAGTAGAAGATTCACAATTTATATTCTCTAAAGTTTCTGAACGTTATGGATGGGCTCAAAGGGAACCCACCGAACGCTGACTGCTTCCCCTGACACTTCTTTTTCTCCGTCACATCCCCGCTTAAATAAACAACAGTTATAATAGTTAAAGTTCATATTCATAACCTACGTTAACATTGCAGCCCACTGATAACAAGCACGACGCTTTAAACATGCAAAGGGAAATAACTGCTGTACATGCTGACAATGTTTTAACCAAAAAGATCCAAAAAGTCACTGAAACAGTACAATATTCACCCCTTACCTTTCTGTGAGTTTTAATGTGGAAATGACTCTTTACTGATATGAAGATGTTTGTCAATGAATTAAGGGGTTAAAGACCCTCATTGTGTTTCTGCTTGTATGAGCCGGTCTCTCTCTTCTCTCCCTCTGAATGAATCTGAGATAAGAGACGGGAATTGAACTGTGGAGTGAGTCGGGAACGGATCTGTGGGTAGATGCGTGTTCACAGGTGTTACAATGCAGGAGCAAAATCCTAGTCATCAAAACATTAAAAGAATGCTTGACAGGTCTTTGGATGAAGCATCAGTCAATCACACTGGTTCTGTTGCATGATGGGAGAAGCCTTGAAAAAACATTCAGTGTCATTCTCTGCTCTTCTTCAATGAAGAAATACTCTCCAGTTCTGACTGCGGTCTGTCTCCAGACCTTCTCATGAGCTGATTGTTGTGTAGAACCAACCACACAAAGAGACACACACAGCTGAGCCCTGCCAGTAGCTGCCGGCAGTCGGATGGTAGAGGTTACATCCGAGGTGCGTTCTGCACATCAGGAGCAACTTGGGTTAAGTGTTTTGCCCAAGGACACGTCGACATGGAGGATCAAACTGCCAATCTTGTGATTGGAAGACGACCCACTCTCTCTCTGAGCAGCCTGTGTGGAAGCCAGGAGCGATGCATTGTGGACTGCATGCACACATATCCGCTTCATGTGTCGGATCTCAAAAAAAGCAAAGCATCCAAGAGGGACTGGGATCAGATGGCTGGAAACGCCTTCAGACAGGGTTTGAAAAGACACCGTTTGTATGTGTACTCTTTAATGAAAAGCAAACTCATATCTTTGATGGAAGTTTCACCTTTCAAATCATTTTCATTTTTCAAAAACTGTTACCATGCAACAGTAAGATAACATTGACAAAAAATAAAACAAGATATATTCTCTGTAATGGATTATCAAGCAAAGCAGCAAGGTTGAAGTGTCTGGAGGGTCTGTGATGTGGTGAAATACATGTGACAAAGAGAACTGTTCAAAAACAGGTCTGATATGTTAAATCATGCAAAACAAATGAGCTTTTCATCTTCCTCATACATTTACCCAGCAAAAGCAAAATAGTTCACGAGAAGCAAATAAAATCAACGCAATGCTGTGTTTGCGCTTTGCAGAATACATGTTGTATTCAGATGCAGGAGCCCCTTTAGCGTTAAGATCATGTCCATCTTTCATATTAATCCTGCGTCGTTACAAGGTCTGTACATTTATTTTAATTCAAAATCTAAGTCAGCATTTGCTTTTCATCTTCAGTCATCCATTTAGCAGGTACAAGCCTCTCTGGATGCTTTGTTCTCTTTTCGTTCATCCCTTTCCCCTCCTGCTTTGGTCCAGATCTCCCGTCTTCATTTATTCCTGTCACACACAGCAGGTGGATGAGTCACACCACAGTGACCTTTCCACTAGATAATGGTCAATGAGAGGCAGAGGTGCTGCAGCTCTGCTCACTGTAGTCTGGCCTTGTTCACCTCACAGTGTGATAGCTGGCTGCCTGCAAACAAACGACTGGAGTGGAAAACACGTGGCATGCTCTTCTCCCGGGCTGCAGCGCGTCATGGATGTGTGTGTGCTTTGACTTGAAGGCTGCCATTACTAAACAAACCAGCCATGCAGAATGTGGTCCAACAGCTTGGTAATATTCTTTGTGTGCATGCAGACACACTGAGGGAGACGCATTCAAACTGAATAAAAACAGAAGACTTTTATTTGAAGTAACCCAAACTGCTTATAAACGCTTGCTCACTAATTTGTCTGAGGTGCTATATCTGAGAAACAGCATGCGGTCAAACCAAACACACGTTGTACATAAACAGGACCAGATTTCAGATTACCACATGGTTCTTCCCATCAAGAGTCATAAAAGCATCGTTTTTATGAAATAAAATAGTCACAATGTTATCTTGTAAGTAATAAGAAAATATTTACATGGGGTGTGGTAAAAGTATGTAGAAAATAAACCACATATCTGATGGAGTTTGTGCAGTCAGTGACGGAAGGCTGTCTAATATGTTTTTTTGCATGTGGGGTTGATAAACCATTACATTTTATAACAAGAAAAGATCTCTGGCCGCTGCTTCTGCTACAACCAGTCCTGTATTTTAGGATTGAATGAACACAACCGACTAAAAGCTAAGTCCCGCCTACAAACCATGAGCTGTGCTTAGAGAGGCCAGTGAGCGCAACCACGACAGGACCTTGGGCATTGTAGTGGTAGATCTTTTCATAAGCAGCTTCTTTGATTATGCTTGAATCTTAATATCTTAGTGCTAACTTGACTAATGGTCGGACACCACAGGAGCTCATGACCAGGAACTCAGTAACAAACACCCACAGAACGTCTTCACTCTACATCAACACAGTACAAGCAAAGCGACTTGTCCCGGATCAACTAACGTCCAATAAACGTGCACGTCGCTGTGTACCTTCGCTCTGGTCAGGGTGACTCAGCTGTGCCTGGAGACCCACGAGTTTCCTTCCCAATGTCTTCCACTGATCCCTGCCGCAGGTCTTAGTGACCTGCTGGTGTTTCTTACAACATGGAACCGCTGATTCCTCTACAACTGAGCCACAGTCGCCCCACAATGTAATGTATCCTGCAGCTTTCAAACGTGCTTCCAGCTTCTACCTGTTAGGAATACCAGGACCACGGTAGACTGGACCCAAAGGCAGACACAAGAGACAAAGTAGTTTGTTGCGAAAAAGATAAGTATTTCCTCCAAACACAAAACTTCCAGAAGGGTTTCTCGGCCAAACACTTAACATGAAAAGACACACTGGCACAAGACAGAGGGTAGACGCAGACTTATTACACAGGGAACGAGACACAGGTGGAAACAATGATGGCGGGGCTCGCAATCACACACATGAGGCTGGCACACTCCTTGGCGGAGGGTAACTTAGGCAGTTGAATGAAATGGACCATCTTTGGGAATCGGTCCACCACAGTGAGCACTGTGGTGTTAGCCTCGGACAGGGGAAGCCCAGTAACAAAATCTAGAGATATGTCCGACCAAGGGCGATGCGAGACTGGTAGCGGCCGTAGGAAGCCAGGCGCAGGGGAACTTGTCTCCGTGCACACACTTGGCAGGCTGCTACATACTCTTCTACCTCCCTCTCCATTGCGGGCCTCCAGAACCGCTGCTTCATGACGAACATCGTCCTCCACACTCCGGGGTGACAGGAAACTCGAGAAGAGTGGGTCCACTGGATGACCTGAGATCAGGGAGAAGAGGGGACAAACATCCTACTGGAGGGACAACCATCCGGGACAGAAACATTGGTGGCAGCTTGTCTCTCTCCTCAGTGTCCCACGTGACGGCCCCCACCAGGCTCTTGCCTTTCACAGTCTTAGAGCCCGGGCGAAAGGATAAAGAAAAGTTAAACCTACTGAAGAATAGCGCCCACGTGGCTTGACGAGGGTTCAGTCTCTTAGCTTTCTGCAGATACTCTGGGTTCTTATGATCCGTCCAGACCAGAAATGGGCGCGCCGCCCCCTCCAGCCAGTGCCGCCACTCCTCCAGGGCTATTTTGAGGACGAGAAGTTCCCGATCCCCTATGTCATAATTCCTCTCCGCAGGTGAAAGTCTCCGGGAGAGGAAAGCACAGGGGTGCAGCTTGTTATCCCCGCGGACCTTTAAGAGAGTATCGCTGCAATTCCCATATCCCAGGCGGCCACCTCAACGACAAACTGCTGACGGGACTGCAGTTACTGGAGGTACTGAACCCTGCAAGCTCCATCAGTGCATTCATCAAACCCTTCATAATAGAAAAAATATAATATGATTTCTTCAAAACATGTTTTGAAGAAATCATTTTTCTCCTATCTCCATGCAGCTTCAGGGAGAGTTCCTTTAGTTTTGTCGTTGGTAGACTAAATTGCTCAACTTGGCATTGCAATTCATGTATTAAGGACGCTGAATCCCAACACGTTCCTTGATACGTGTTAATCCATATTGTACGTATTCGTCCAACCAGTTTCTTTTTTTGCTCGATATAGTTGTCACTCAGTCATTACAGCATGAAGGATTAATACTGCTGCCCAGCTGCAGGGGAGAAGAAAAATTGTGTGTTGCTGTCTGATGTGGCTAGTGTGAACTGGGCTACACTGTGTGTGTGTGTGTGTGTGTGTGTGTGTGTGTGTGTGTGTGTGTGTGTGTGTGTGTGTCCCTGCTGAACCCCTGAACCTCTCTGAACCTCTGTGGTTTGGACCCAGGTTAAGAGCCACTGGCCAAGAGCATCTCTCTGGGAATACGTTGGTCAACCTCCGCTGACCAGCCTCTTCCCAAGAGAAGAGTGAAAGAAAAACACATTGACATTTAACAGCATTCATATGGACCTCTGGTTCCTATCTTCTGAATTATCCATTTTTAGCCATCCATCTATCACACGCGTGAGCGAGACACTACCTCTGTTCTACTTTGTTGTCATTGTTGTGTTTTTCTATTTATCTGTATGTGCATGAGAGCAACGGATAAAACAATCAAATGTATTGTAAGCGTGTGCATACTTGAAGCTGATTGTGAGAGCACATGATGAGCGTGGGTAACTGGCTGTGAAAAGATTTATGGCACAGTTTATCGTCACTTACACTGTAATCAGTCTTTCCTGGCAGGACATTTGTTGTACACAAGCTTGTACAGCCGTTGAGGGAGCAGAAGGCTGTGGATGTAGCTTGACACTATTATCAGGAGTGTTAATTAGGTGAAGAGCGTTTGCTCTTTGATAGGCTCCAACACCTCCACAGCAAGGCAGGAGGGAGAATAAATAAATAAATAAAAAAATCACCCGTGTTGGCCGACATGGAATATCAGTCCGTCTTCCCACCACGGTTTGAGCTGAGAGCAGCGCGCTCACCTTCCAGCACGGCGAGTCCTGTGCTGTCAGCTGAGGCCGGTCAATGGAGGCCAGACGTGCAGCTTTCACAAGCCACAAAGTTTAGACTTGATTCAAAGTCAAAAAGCTTAATGACGTATTTGTCAATGTGTTGAAATGAGCAAGACAATATGTTTAACCATTGTATTATTACTTTAAGTGAAGTTATATCTGAACCTTATGTGACGGGTCTTAGGGGAATGAAAGGAATCCAACAACGCCACCTGGGGACTTGCAGCCCAAGAAATAAAAGGCTAACAACCCTAATATCTAGTTTGTTTAAAGACACACAGATTCAGTACTGATATGGGCCAGAGACGCGTTTCATAGCATAAATGAGAAATTACAGTAGTTAATATAAACACTAAAAGCCAAAACATGCAGAAAAAAATATTCACATTTTGTTTTGTGGTCTTGGAGAAAGCTTGTACCCATTTCCTGTTCGGTCAGATCGTTGAAGGCATCTTGTCCTGGGCAGAAATAACTACGGCAATAACTCCAGCCAGGCGATGGGTCTGAGACTTTCTGACCGGCACCGTGGTACACGCGTCCACGTTGATGACGTATCCCCTCTGTCCACGACAGCTGGCCAGTTGATGTTAGTCACACGAGTTGCATGTTTCTCAGTTTGCTCGTACAAAAGATGGAGTATCTCGCTGTCACCTGGATTGGTCCACGTACCGGCGAGGTGGCGCGGGCGTATCTCTGGACCGGTGACGAGCTTGCTAGCTGAGATGAGAAGCTCTGTAACTTAGCTAACCTTTGATGCTAAATGGACTTTACTTGTATGGAGACTTACTGGAATTCCACTCAAAGCGCTGAATTGGCCTGCATGTCATCCACCCATTCATACATCACTTCTATGATTGCAGCTATTGTGGCAGCTGGACTTTATGGATTTATCCGCCAGACATTTTCTGCCAGCATTTGGCACAGGATGAACCATCACGCATCAATATTTATTTTCCTCCAGCAAGCCATCATCCCCTCTCTGTGTCCAGCAGTACAGCCAACAAACTAATGTATCGATCACATCATGGATCATTATAATGAAAAAAAGTATCTCCGGGACACTGCACCAACAGAAGACTAATGGAAATGTTAAAGTAATGATCAAACTCCTTTTCCTCCATTTTAAAATGTGCATTAGCTACTTTATGGTTCCAATTGATCAATTCTAAGATGATGAACCTAAAGTCTAATGATAAAAGCTTTTCTTGGAACACACAGATTAAAGTGTGTTGGTCCTGAACAGAGAATAACTATCACGTTTAGACAATCTACCATTTAAGATGTAAAACATCAAGAAATGGGAAACCCACAACATCTTTGCCTACCATTAATTACGTCTGATTGCACTGAAAATGTTTTGTTTTTACACCAAAGATTATGTTTGACATTAGAAACAGTAGTTTGACAAAATCTTATCACAAGGTTTATTTACCTTTGCTGGAGCTTTCATCTGCATCTCACTGTCTTCCCCACTGAATGCAGTTTGCTCAGTTGTCTTCACATGACATGATAAAAGCTGAGCATATATGGAGGGGGATGATATTTTCTCTCTATGTTCAAAGATTGTGGCTGCTTCTTATTATGATAATGTCTCTCTTCGATTCTTTCCTCTTCTCCTCTCTTTGCTCAGTACCGAGGAATATAAGTCAGGAGGAGATGAGGCAACAGACATTTGTCAATGTGAGTTAAAGATGTCACCGCTGCATCTCCGTCCTCCATGATAGTGGAGTGGGAACAATTTGCTGGTCAAATAAGGACACAGGAAGCAAGGAAGCATACATTAGCGTAGTAAAAAGCTCCCTGTCTTTGGTGTCAGGCGTAAATGTCTCCTTGGTTTTCTCCATGTTGATGACCTTTGATGTCTTTTCAATGGATGCTGTGGGTAGTTTTTGGTCAGCTGTTTGCAGACAACTGATGTGTTTCTGGTATTCACTCAGGGGCTTTGCTCTTTCACTGAGAAATGGACTTGTACTTGTGCAACAGGTTAGGTCAGGTATCTTGGGACACGATCAACATAGAATCGCTAATTCCTCGACAACTGAGCCACAGCCGCCTCATAATGTAACGTGTCCTGCAGCTTTCAAATTACAAGTATACCTTCTTGTCGTTGTACAACCGGGTTGCAATAAACGATGCTGTCTGTAATGGATGTGTTGTAAAGTAATGGATACGCACCATACTACACTAAACTGAAGCCTCGGTTGGTCATCTTGAACACGAGTTAAAAGAAATTATACAACAAAAACCCAGCCCAGTGTTGCAACCTCTTTTGCAATGAAAGTAGCAACCATCACTCGCTCTAAAGTTCCTGAACCTGGCAAGAAAGTTGCCAAGTCGGAAAAGCACAGAATTAAGTTACAACAGTTTTAGTTAAAGTTTTTAATGAATCAATTATGAATTAGAATATATATATATATATATATATATATATATATATATATATATATATATATATATATATATATATATATATATATATATATTTCAAGATTCTAAGCACTAAGGAAACTACTTTATACCACAGAGACCCTGCTGCTGCTTTTCAAACCAGACTTGATCCAACTTAAAGCTCTGCGTGCAGCAGATAAAGATTCTGGGCTTGATGCTCAAGACATGAAGCCCTCTGCCTCCCAACAGTTCTCCCCCTGCATTAAAGAGATCAACCAGGGTTTAGCAGCCTGATTGGAAACTCGTGAGAAAGTTATCAGCGGTTGGAAGCTAATTCTCCTCTGACACCTTCAGTCGGGAGTCAGCAGGAAAGAACAACAGCAGTTTAACAAAAGAGATCTCTTTGTTCATCTTACTCCCGATGGGTCCACTGCGGTCCAGCCGATGCACCCATGAGTGGATTGGATGCGTTCCATATGTGCAATCTTCTTCACTGCATTAGCTGCATGCTCAGTTGGTTTTCATTTCAATCATGTATTGTGAACCAATAATAAGTGTCTGGTAATAAGTGAAACTCCCATCATCCTTTTACAGTGGCTATTTCCATTATGCAAAGTGGTCCAAAGCATTTAAAAAAGTTAAATCATCAGAAATACGACGGTCATAAACATGGACTGGAGGAGGATATGACGTCAGTAAAGATAAAACCCAACAATTTATTGTTGTAACCTTTACAAGCATTTAAAGTTGTGTCCTGGACCAGCGAGTAGCAACTTATTTAAAAGGTCTAATCTTTGCAATGAGGATACAAACAATCAACGTTTACTGAACGAGGTCTCTCGCTCAAACTGTCCATCAGACAAGCATCTGTTTAACAACGGCTATTGTTTTCTACCATCATAAAGTGATCATATACGTACATGAATTCCTCTTAGAAGCGCACATTTTTATTATTGAAATCACATTAGCTTGTATGTTTGATGAGGTTAAGTGGTGAAGTTTGTCCCCGTTAAAGGAGACGGTTTAGTTTTGAGCTCTAATTGTCCCACTCAGTCATCACCTTGACGGCAGATATTTGTTCTTTGTTTTGCAGCCTTTCTAAAGGCGGCGCCTGCTCTCTGCTGCCTGCTCCAATAAGCTCTCATTAATCTTCCTTACAGCCTTCATTAAAGCTGCCACGGCCACACAATGACACTTCCACTTAACACAATGTTGTATTGGCTTTTTGGTATGTTCTCTCTTTGTTCTGTGTGTGTGGTGTTGTGTTCTGAAAGCTGAGTGTTGAGCAGGTTTTAGACATGTAGGTACCTATAAATACTGTGGTATTCATATTTCATGTCATAGTTGAAGTTCCTCAATATCTCACATTTCATCATATTCCTACAATGAAGTCGTTCTTCAAAAATGTATGTCCTGCTGCCTCACACACTGGAGCACCAGGAGTCCATTATCAAGCGCTGAACATAATCCCGAACAAACACTATTTTCTACGGTCTTCGGTTCAATCAGTTATGAATTTTGTGTTCCTAAAAATCAAAAGTATTTCATTCAGAAAAAGCACACGCTATCATTTCAAATAGGAGCTCAAATGTAAAAGGTCTGAAGTCTGAGCCGCAGCGTGACTCCAGCGTCTGTGCTTTGTTTGCAGTCATAGTTTTCTTTCTGCTCCAGGAAATAAACAAATGTTCTCTGTGTTGTACGGCTCTGCTTTATTACACTTTTATGTGGTCTTAGTTTCAGTGATATTCCATCTTATTGGCCACTTCAAGATTAAACCTAAGTTGTAATAAATAATGTAATATCCCTTCAAAATAAATGTACACTGTTTCTGTTGCTCTCTCACTGCTACTGGCTTCCTAGAATGTGGCATCAGGACTCAGGGTGCTGTGTTTAGGTAGCCGAGAGCAGAAAGGAGACAGGGAAGGATGGATGGATGGTTCCTTTATTCATCCCTAAGGAGAAGTAAAAGCTTACAGACACAAAAATAAGAACAAGGATGAAAGATTTGTACAGCAAAACTTAATACAGAGAGTATTCATTTAGGATTAAGTTTAAACAATAGAGAAAGTGAAAAAGCGCAAGAGAGAGAAATACATACCTGAAAGGTCCCCGACGACCAACCACGTGGTCATTGTCTTCAATCCCAAGAGCACCAGGATGACCTGTTTCCTTTCCTAGTTGTATAGATTGGTCATGGAAACAGCTGTTCTACATCTTGTTTTCATTAATCCCGAGAAAGGACAAATGTACTGAAACTTCAAACTGTGGGAGCGAGCAAACAACAACGAGGCAAGTGTTCTCTTTGACTCCCAGTCACTTCCTGGTGCCCTTTAACCCCCGTGCCACCGGGTTACGCCCCTTCTCTTAAGGGGGCCCTGTGAATTCAGTTCTCTTAGTCCCCTACAAAACCATAAAATATGAAGCAAAAAGATGGCTGTAGAGAAAAGATTGGCATTCAGCAAGAGTTTGACTAGCAGCCGGTGCTTTGAGGAGGATTGTTTCTGACAAACATTTTAAATACCTCAAGCAACAGTTTGACTTTACAGATGGAATGTAAACAAAGAAAAACCACAACTGCGTCTCACCAAATTAATTACAAATGTTGGGAGAAAGAATTTGTGGTGGAGACTTTATGAGCCAGTGTCTGCTCAGCGGTCAGGGACGAAACCCTGGCAGCAGAAAATAGCTCCTAGGTGAACCTTGAGCGAAGAGTATTTAGGCCGACCAAACTGAATCCCAGCAGCTGTTTGTTGTGGGGCTGAGGCCAGCCTGCCATGCCTTCAAATGACTCCACGCTGCTTCCTCACTGAGGGGAGCAGGCCGAGGTCACACCGCCTCACTGAGAGCTGCACAATTACTGTCAGCCGTGGGGTCATCGTCCGCCTTCTCTTCCAGACTTTCTGAATACAATCTGCTGCAAAGATGGTTCCTTTCCCAAGTTTCATTGTCATCCAGCCAAAGAAATGGAGGTCATTTCACTGTGGAGCACATCCCTGATGTCCTAGAGTATGTATCATTCTATAAATTTATTCTGCTTATCTACGGCTTAGCAAAGTAGTCAAGACTTCTCTCTCCTGCAACATTTTTCCGCTCTTCCTTTAGGATCCTGAGGCGTTTGGAGGCCAGAGGAGCTATATAATCTGTCCAAGATGTTCTGGGTCTAGCTCCCTTAAAGGGAGGTCGCCAGAAGACATCACACAACACCGCTTTGCGAAAGCCAATCAGCGTTGAGATGCTCTGTCCAGCATCACTGCCGTCCTGCTGTTGCTGGTCCGCCTGAAGTAGCGCTGGAAGCGGCAGTCATTCAAACAGGTCTGAGCTGCGTGTGCCTACGGATGTATATGATGATATTATGAACCCAGACACCATGATATTTGATATTTAGACGTTTGTGGGACTTCACAACCAGCATAAAGCAGAACTTGTGGTCATTTCAATGGTAGATGGCAAAATTGGCAACTGTTTTCAAGGAGTAAAGCCACGCCCCCTTTCCGCCGCGAAAAAGCGAATGAAGCAAATTTACCACATAAAGTCAAACGAGTAAACTCAGACGGGAAAGCGCTGCGAACAATCTCAACTCTTTTAACGTGAACGCAGTATAAGGCCGAGTCACCCTACATCGGAAAGCAAATTCAGACTCTTGTATTCACAATCTCTTTTTTTCCATCACTGCACAGAGCTCTGGCCACAGGTCGCGTCGGAGCAGAGACCAGTAAATAGATAGCTTTGCCCTCAGCTCCTTGCTCACACAGTGGTTCAGTGCA
This sequence comes from Clinocottus analis, assembly GCF_023055335.1. Lineage (NCBI taxonomy): Eukaryota > Metazoa > Chordata > Actinopteri > Perciformes > Cottidae > Clinocottus > Clinocottus analis. The sequence continues at coordinate 15,593,827 of NW_027175932.1, read as the reverse complement.
ACTCCAGTATCACTGCTGAGACCGCAGAGAACCACCTGAGGCGCTCGCGCTCCACTTTACCCTCACGGCAGAACAAGAGCCTGATAATCCCGATGCCTTCAACAGCATCTCCCTCCCAACCCAAAGGGAGGAGTCCTCTGTCCAGCAGAGAGCCGTGACTCAGCCTTGGAGCTGTTGACTCTCGTGCTCACACTGGGCTGCAGACAGGCTGATGTCAGGAGCAGATGGCTCATAGCTACAGCACCTTGATGAATCTGAAACAAACAAAAAAGAAATTAGGGCAGTTCTGAAGGCAGAAATTAGGTAAGACCTGGAACTGAACAGTACCAAATTAATATGCTAATATAAGTAAATGTAATGCTAAAATGTTATAATTATTTTATCAAGGGGCAACATTGCCTCAAGCAAATACTGCTGAATAAAAAAAACACATAAATGTTAGCAATGGACAAACTACTGGCTTTACAGAATACAATACTGAACAACAATGGCATGTTTCTTTGGACAGTGGGTCCATTTCTTCGCAGTGCTTTTGCCGTCAACTGCCCAGTGCTGACAGCTTCGTATCAGAGTGACACATATCTCAGTGTTTTTAAAATAATGCCAGCTAACCAGCTTTGAGCTCTCGTACTCACTCTCATCTTCCTGGTCAAAAAGGGATTATAAGAGACATTTCAGTTTGGCTCCAAAAATTGGTTCAGAATATTTGCATAAACTGATGTTCTGCTTGTGTTTCTTAGCTCAATGGAGACATCATCATGTCCCAGGTCTCAGAAAGTACTGTGGTGAGTGCAATGTTTTCCTAAATAGTTGCAATGATAGCTAAACTTAGAAAAACAAGACCTTAGTTGTGATAAAGTCTAATTATCCTGATTAACTCTGGTCAAGGAGGATATTTACTAATTGAATTCAAGACCAGCCAAAGGTGGAGTTTTAAAATATAAGATGTGCAAAGTGGACATTGTTGCAAGAACGTGGCCTACATATCATTTTCTGGAAAACACACTTATTTGCTTTCTTGCAGAGAGTAAGAGTGATGCCACTCTCATGGAAACCACATGTTTTACATTTCGGTGTGTGTGTAGATTAAAGAAATGAGTTTGGAGTAATTCATGGGCTGTGGAGCTGATGATGAGTGTATTTATGTGCTGTGGACTGAGTCTTTGTGCTAAGCGTACCTCATACTGACATACATGAATTTCATATTGATTTACCCTTATGATTCTCAGCAAGAAAGAAACAAAAAGAAAGTGAAACGATAAACCATTCCTTTAGGAGATCCGTGTATTTGTATGGAGGAAGTTTGACCTGATGGTGTCGAGGGAAAGGAAATTCTCAGACACAGATAAGCAAATTCATCCTGAGAAAACAAATGCCACCAAAGAGTCTTTCCCTGCGCAGCAGCGCGACACCGCGAGGCCAGCTGGACCATGTTTGGCATGAGAAGTCTCATTTTGGCTTTATGCTGCATAACAATGCAGTTTGGTGGAACGCATGATTAATAACAATTGTGGGTGGTGGGACACAAAGGCTTTCAGTGTCCAGCATCTTACGAGCGACTAATCGCTTCATGGTGCCGTTTCTTCTGTTGCCAGCGTTCCACCTCGTTGCTCAAAACACACGACAGCGCTTTAGCCACGGGCGTGGAACCAGCACACTCATCTCAATGGTTCATTATCCACGTTAAGGTTAAACAGGTTTCAATGGAGGATGTGAAATGATGAAACGCTGCGGCCAATATTTGCTCCTTTATCTGTCTTGCATCCTCCTGCTCCTCTGCTCATTACACGTATCGACTGAGGGCCATGAAATGGATCTGATTTATTATTAATTACACATTTGTTTTGACAGAAGGGACGTTTCAGTGTACTTGGATCAAATTTGTGTCGTTGAGGTAAAGACATTTTAATACTGTACAATTTATTTGTTTTTAAATTGCTTTTACATTTTTGTCTTCAAATTCAAAACCTGTAAATAGATGTTTGATTTAAAGTTAGACGATTGGCTCCGGGGCCTCAGGGGGCCAATGGTGGATCGGGGAATACATTTCCCTGAAATGAACCAGTGTACTTTCCATAACAGCAACCCTTCACTGATGTTATCCCTATCGGTTACGGGGAATATACTTCATTTATTGATCTTAGTAAAGTAAATAGTTATGTAACTCGTCTTCTTCTCCGGAGTATTTGTGCTTTCTCTCATCACAGATTCCTATTGTCCCTCTGCTCTTATTATTATTATTATTAGTTACATTTGTGTTAATATTACTCCTGTTATCATTCTTATATCTACTGATAATGTTATTATTAGTAATAATATTGTATTTATTTATTATTCACTTAATTGCAGTTGTATTACTCTGCTGTTACTAGTGCTGCTACTGCTACTGCTACTGCTACTGCTACTGCTACTCTCATTCTGTGTATAACTCCAGTCACATGGGTTGCCTCTGCTTCAATTGTAATCGGTTCATTCTGTACACGAGACATCTATCTAGGAGGTTCCCTCTTCTCTCGCGCTCTGAGGTTCCTTCTATTTTTCCCTGGTAAAGGTTTCTGGGGGTTTTTCCTCTTCTGATGTGAGGGACCACGGACGGAGAAATGTTGTAACGATTGTAATTATAATATCAAGTTTGACAGTCATCAAATTGATCAGCAGTAAATATTTTTCTGATTGGTATTATTAACCTTATTGTATTAATTTCAGCGCCCCTGGGGTTAATGATAGGCTAAACTCTTCATCAGGAGCTCTTCCTCACTCTCCAAGTCCTCCATGAATCAATACCAGCGCCTCTGACGTGACACAGCAACAAAACACTACACAGTCTGGCCTTACAGGAGCATTTACCTTCATTTGACATGTTTATAAAACAAGTCAACCATAAATATTAACATAAACCATAAATATGACTCGAAAGTGACTCTAGAGAGCATCCCAAGTTATGAAAATATAAATTTTCCTATTCTAGCTTGATGCCACACAAAATTAGTGCACTTTTCTGTAAAACGTACGACTTACAGAATCTGACAACTGAGCTCAAACTACTGTCAGACAAACATGTAAATATGATTTACTCATGGATTAAACGATACTTGTTATGTATTGGTGCATCTTCTTGAGCAGAGGCGTTCAAGGTGCAGAAAGAAAGTTAGTGTAAGTTTGCTTTCAGTGGACCTCGACCTAAGGTACAAGAAATGTGCATTAAATTAGATTACAACAAATATTAAACTTAACTTAATCAAAGTCAAAGTTTGCAGAGATACTGTTAACACAAAATGTGTTTTAGAGTGGAAAGAAAAGCATTCATATGCATAATTAACAAACTTTTAAAAAACTTGTTTTGGATGTTTGTTTTTTTTCGTTCTATCGAGCAGTGACACAGATACTGCTATACGAACCTCTTAACGAGTCTCACAAGTTTGTTCTGTATGTTATACCTTTTGAAATTATTCATATAGCTTGTGGTGGAGGAGATATTCTGTATTTAGTTTTGAATATGCATATTAAGTAGGCAAACCATTCAGATTTTTTGAAATAGCTGGGGGCTAAACGAGTTCCAAACGACTCTCCGGAAAAACATCATTTTCGCTTATAATGCACATTTCACTGTCTGCATCCAGTTTCTCCTGCATTAGTTTAAGGAACAGAATACAATCTTATAGATTATTCCCTCTGGAATAAGTTATCCAGTGTTTTCTGTGTTGTGAAATATCACGTTAGTCATTCTCATGGCACAGTTCTCCAAGGTCTTGTCTTAATTCATTCATTTCCCTTTTCAATGTTCCAGCATTCCCTCAAGTTTCCATTTGTAATTCTCTATTTCAGAAAGTCCACGACACAATAACACCTTCAGCTGATCCCAGGTGGATGCTTTATGCAGATATGCTGCTGTTTCTGTCCTGCTGTCAGGCTGTTTCCTTCCTTTGAAAACTAAAACCTTGAAGTAGATGAAGTATTTCAGATTTCAACCCAAATTCAGATATTCATAATTTGTTTTTCAACTTAACTTATTTGTTAGAAATACCAGTTCTAACAACATGTATTGATAGAAAGCAGATATAACACGGAAAATAAATCAGAAAATAATGTCATATTTCCAGCAAACCCCCAAATAACAACAAAATACTAAGTATTTTATTTATGTAATATCTGCAAGTATCAACCTTTTTTTGTACTACTAGAAACATGTATTGATGCAAAGTCTTTGAGAAAAGATGAGTTTGTCCATGGTACATGTCCACCACATTCACCGAGGTAGTTTTTATTTACGTTTCCCATTCTTCCTCCGTCAGGGTCAGATCACAGCCGTCCACCAATCAGCTGTTTCTTGATGACAGTTTGCAGCGTTAACAGCCTTCTGTGTTCATGTTACTGCGTGTGTGTGTGTGTGTGTGTGTGTGTGTGTGTGTGTGTGTGTGTGTGTGTGTGTGTGTGTGTGTATATATATATATATATATATATATATATATATATATATATTCTGGTTCACAGTGACAACCTCACTGTGATGACAAGACGCTCAATGGCTGCACACGGTTGCAATTTTTTGCTTCTATTTTCTAACCTCATTCTCTCAGAGGCGAGGAGATTAATGTCAATGTTCTCTCTCTTGAGGAAAGTGAAAAGCATATTTACTGGTGTTGAACTACTCGTAACGATATCAAGTATCTATGAGTGTCTATTTAAAAACCTAATAAAAAAGTTGACATTGAATGGTTGGTTTGGAGGACCTCTCCATTGTCAGTGTTCTTCCTGGGAATAGATTTGACTGACTCACATCAACACCACTGAAGGTTCTCCACATGCTGACTTGGAGCTGAGAGCGCTCATAGTGTTTACCTGAAGACGCGTCTACATCTATATATAGTTAATAGTTGCTCTCTGCCGTATCAATGCTCTGAATGTGATTTATTGCTCCTTTCAGCGCCTCAAGAACAAGGCCAAATGCATTCAATACTACAATACTTAAGGGCGTAGATTTGTATAAGGTCCATCGGGACGAGTCACTAGCAAAGTTTAGAAAATTGTCCCCACAAATTTGAAAAAATATTTTATGCAATATTTTTGAAAACAAATTCATATTATTTTCTATACTATGTCCGTCGCCTAGAAGAGTGAAAAATACATGTTCAAGTTTTCCAATGCGCCTTCGATCCTGAGAGGCAAGACTCAGTCTTTTAATTGGCTGAGGTGGCGAGTCAGAAACAGAACGTGAATCTTGACTTGCAGTACTGACACGGAGCGCTACTACATACGGCAGGACATTTGGCTCCCGGCAGAGGGAAATTACGACCAGCACGGTGGTCGTTATTCTTCGGACGTTTAATCTTCACTTTCTCCTCCTGTCCAGGCCACAAAAATACAAAACCCAACGCCTCATGTTAGCGTTTTGTTTGGTCTCAGCGTTGATATTGCTGACCCTCTGGTGCTTTGTAGATAGCAAAATGCCACTGACGGCCCCGCAGTCCTGCAGGTGTGCAGTGATTGCACAGCACCTGGGCCGGCGAGGAGAATAAGAGGCCAGCACTGGCAGTTGGGCGGCTCGCAGGTTTGGGGAAAGGGAGGCCGCTGGTTGCTGTTACTTTGGTTTCAGGTTTGGTTGGTTTTCCTTCGTTTGCACCGACAACACTTGCACACCACATCACACTCATGCACATTGACACCACTGATGCTACTGACTGCCACATTCCATACTGTTACCTGCTTTCTTTTGGTAAGCTAAAAAAACTTTATTTTATTTCCCCAAACGTCGTCTGTGCCAAATTTTGTCATCACCAACGAGCCAGGTTGTGACACCACCAAAAAGAAAAAGAGATATACAAAGTGTTTTCACTCAAAGGGTAAGCGGCTATCAAGAAGCCCAGGTCGTTGTTAGCTAGCTAGTTGTAGGCTAACTACCCATCCCTACCAATGCTGAGACCAAACCTACGCCCGTGCAAGAACTTAAATCAAATTGCATTATCATTTGTTTTTTTTATGGACAAAATCCAATTAACAGTATCTCTCAAATCATTCTCTATGTACTGTCTACTGGATATTAAGCAAAAACATTTCCCAGTTAACATTGATGCCACTTTAGTGGCAGAAATCCATCCAGCAAACTGAGGAGAAGATGCTGTGTGCACTTCATTTACCTGAAAGCTATCTGAAATAAGATGTTACTGTATTGAGCACCCCAAGACAAAACTGTTAGCAAGCTTGTGTTGCACCCAAATGTTGCCCACATAAGTTATTTTATCCCTCTGAACAACAGGACAAAAGTCAACTTGGATGCACATTAATTGACTGCATCACTGAAGGCAATGCTTCAAGCTTAATTCCACTTAGATTCTCTCCGTTTGAATCACATTAGAAACCTGGATATTACATTTGCAGGGGATCTTTCCTCTGCATCAGCAACCTGTATCTGATTCATGCGGATAATGGTGTGTTTCTAAAGACCGGCAGGGACAAAGACACAAGCATAAATAAAGCAAGCAACATGCCTACAAGGGAAGAGAGGCGTGAACAAGAATGAAATGTAGCCAGAGGAACTTTAGTGCATTTGTTTAATTGGTTCTAATGACTTATAAGCAAAGGTGTTATAATAATTCATCCATGTTCAGACATTGAAAGTATTTAATGAGACAGTGAGTAGCAGCAGCTGAGTAATTAACAGCATTAACATTCCTGTGACACTCAATGAGCCATTACTCCATCACTCAGTGTTTGCATGCAATGCTGTTTGTCACTGAGAAGAGTTGGACGGAATAAAGAAGCCTACACAACTCTGTTGTGAAGTTTACACAACACTCATCCGCTACAAACAAGGATGGAACTTCATACACAGAGGAAATCAACAATCTTGCAAAGTGGCGGCTAGACAAAAACCTACGGCTCAATTGTAATAACATCAAGTGAAAAAACGGTAACTTTATTCTTTCAAAAAATAGGATTCTTAATAACACAAACAGGATTTGAAACGGAAAGCAGTGACAGGAACAAGACACACAAACACACACAGTAAACACACAAGTACACCCCGACAAGGGAACAGCAGACGCACAGGGCTGAAGTACAAGGTGTGGGTGATTGAACACAGGAGGAAACAATCAGGAACCAGAGCAAACAATCAACAAACGGAGCAGGAAGTGCAGGGAACACAGAGAACACATGAGACAGACTACAAAATAAAAGAACCCAGAAAAACCCAAACCATGACATCTGGGGTTTTCTTTCTATTACCTTCTCAGGTTACAACATGGGTGACACGGCTCAGCTGTGTCTTGTGTCCTTTATTGTTTTTCCCTTTGTTCTTGTGTGTGTGTGTGTGTGTGTGTGTGTGTACTGTGGGCGTGGCTTCTGGCAAGCATCTCCACACCTGCATCTCATCTCCAGCACCTGCCTTCAATCAAATCATCAACTCCTCTCTGATAAAACACCCTGGACGTGTCTCCTTGTGCACTTCGAGCCCTGACTTTCAGCGCTCAGTGCGCCACACTGACAAAACCAGCAGGATTCAGAGCACTGAAAGTACCCGGATGGCGCACTGCGAACGGTTCAAAACCTGAGAGCCCTGATGTCATATGATGAGTGTTCGGTCGTCTAAAGGTTGGGGAAACAAAGACAGATGCCGACATTTGATAACAAAGTTTAAACCATAAGCCTCCATCAGGCTTTGCAAAACTCACTGAAGTGTAAGTTCAGGTTGGAATCACAACACTGGTGGCTCACTGCTCAGAGGGAGCCCCGAGGTCATGACATCACCAAAGGTCTGAACACCAGAGCACACCTTCACACTGCACCGTTCCACTGCAAGTCCAGTTGTTACAGGAGACATTGGGACTCAAACGTGACCTTTAGGCTTCGACCTCACTGGACAATAACAGTGTTCTTGGGTCCTGAAGGAGAAAAGGTGCTTCTGCCTCTTATTTCTGCTCCGAGGAGCCATGATCGAGAACCCACAGAAGGTTTCCAGGAGGTGTTTAAATGCTGGACACGCCCCCTTATTGTTCATCAGTTATTTGATTGGACGCTGCAGCTGGTCGGACTGATCCTACCAGAGTAAAGACGGATAACAGATTAAACTCAAGTTGTTAGATTAGTTTTCTGATTCACCATCTGGTTAAAATATGTATCTCTTTAGGTCTGAACAACAAAAGGACCTTAAACAACTTCATTTATAAAAAATAATGATCTTTTCTTCATCTGTTCTTTCCCACAATAATTTCTATTCAATCACGTGAGTCTGATCATTCCTAACACTAACATCACAATCCCATTTTCAAAACATAAAGACGCAAATAATGAATAAATAAGACGAGCACATAACTATAACTTTTTGTAGTATCAGTACAGTGATGATAACTGTCTTTGAGTGTTAATACAGTGTTTATAACTGTCTTAATTAGTAATAATGCACTGATCATGTGTGCAGACACAAATTCTCTCTGTTAAAGCTGACTTACAGCTGACCCAGACGTGATCAGCTGATTATCAGAAACCTGACGCTTCAGAGGGAAAGACGTCTCCTTCTTAAAACATATCTCCTTGTTTCCTCTCTCCTCGCATGGTTTAAAAAAGACGCAAGTGAGGAAAACTATTAAGAGCTTCGGGATGTCCCCTCTGCATTCTTCTTTTCACAGTTCATGGTGTGTAATTGTAAGCATGTTTGTGTTTAGGTGTGAGGTGACTGTTGTTCCTGTGTCCTCGTGTACGTCACACGCTGTTGAGATCAGTGTGAAAAAGTGAGTCACTGTGCGAAAAGCAGCAAGAGGATCCTGTTTGATTTACTGCGTGTTTTTCCTTCTCTATCCTGACTAATGCATTGATAAAATACAGCACTGCTTATGTTACAACAGGTAGTAGAAGTTACATAGAGAAATTGTCTGTGTCTAATGAAAAGTACTGAGGCAATGTCAGCAGAAGTGACGGAGGATCCCAGTGCAGAAGACAACGGGCCTTCAGACGCCTGTGAAGTCTGAACCACTGTGTACTGTTTTCCTAATGTCGTCTTGTTTGTCTTTTATATTCATCTTTTGTATATGTACAAAGACCAAAGAAAATACCAGCGTTAAATTCCATGTACGTGAAAATGTACTTGGCCGTTAAAGCTGATTCTGCTTGTGAGCAGATGGCAGTGCGTTTGGGCGAGCCCGTTGGATCTTCTGCCGACTGACAAAGATACGATTTGATTGTGCTGTGAGAAAGATGCTGGCTGTGCATGAAGCATATCTGGTTTGGACTAGTTTAGCTCCACTAGTGTTCCTCTTAAAAGGGGTGTTACTTCCGTTGTGTATAATATGACAGTTTCATATGTTGAAGTCTCGATGCAGACGTTTTCCTCCTTTCTGGCAAAACTTAAACGGACAAAGACAACTTAGATCCTTGAGACTTCATTCCTCCTTCCCAGGATGACAGAGACGTTTTCCATCACAGTAACCTACAGACACACACACGCCGTTCATACACACTTTGTGTGTTCAGCACAACCTCCATTGTGTGTCTCATTCCTTTTTAAATAAGAGCAGCCACACCGCTTTGTGGAGGCGTGCGTGGTGTAACCACTCACCCGACTATGTCCAGTCTCTCTCTCTCTCTCTCTCTCTCTCTCTCTCTCTCTCTCTCTCTGCCCCCCCCCCCCCCCCCTCACCCCACACACACACACACTCCTCGCCATTTGCTTCTTTGTAGCTTTAAGGTTTAGTGCTGTATCTGCTTGTAGTTGTATATGACATGTTTGTTTCAAATATTCTAAAGCAAATGAACTCAAGTGGTTGTGAAGGTCAGTGCTGGGATTCAAACATTGTTCACTCTATGAATGTGCAATGGTTTTTTAACACCTTTCAGACTTCATGCACAGAAGCATAGGAACTACCGTCCTCCTAAATGTGTCGATAAAAAACCACAATGAGCTCTGGCGTAGATGTGTATAAGAATCAGTATCGATGGTTTAAAGCATCAATGGAATCCTAAATGTTGTTATTCTGATAACATGGTTTGCTCATGAATCAACTGAACATTGTTGGCCATCCTACAGCTCCAGTCCTAACCTCCCTCCCTTGTCATAGAGGTGCAGTATCCAGCGGCAGCTATCGAGTAGCCGGCCAGCAGAGGGTGACAGTGTGTGTATGAAATTGATTTGTCCGGACTCGTGTAGAATTCCTCACCGATTGTCTTCGTTGCATCGGCAGCAGGCTAACTAGTTTGTTTGTTTGCTCCAGTCACGTCCAGGGGAACCCGAGGCGCTCCGAGGCCAGATGGGATATTTAATCTATCCAGCATGTTCTGGTTTATTTTGGGTCTCCACCCATCTGGACATGCCCTGAAATCCTGTGAAGAGAGGCATCCAGGACATCCACCTCAAGTGGCTCCCTCCAAAGTGAGGGCCTGTTGGTGACGCCTGCCGGGTGTCTGAGTCTCTGATGCAGGATTTATTTCATATCTTATTTTGGACTATGCATGACATTTTTCCTCCTCACTTGGATCGAGGTGTGCTGGAGACCTTCAGGATCCCAAAGATGAACTGGAAAAGACATTAACCGTCAATATAATAGTTTCTCTTTCAGGAAGGAGTGAAAGAAAAATGGTGAAAAAAGTGCGTAGAGCCGGCATATTTTACTTTGGGACTTAAACAATTGTTCTGACCAAACCAGAGTTGCTGATTGTGAAAACAGTAAACAACTAACTGAGACATGTTTTGTGAGTTTTATCTTATTTCTTTAGTGTTTAACGATGAGTTAACGAGACATAGGCCTGTCTTAGTGTAAGAAGGTGAGCGGTTGTACTGGTGTGGTTTGGATCAGGGTCACGAACAGGCAGACCGCGGTCCGGGTCCGGACCCAGACGCCATTGTCTCTGGACCAAAAACCAATAAATAATGCAGAATTATTACCTTGGGGTTGATTCTACTTAACCGCTGCAGTTTTTCTAGCCTCTCATAGCTCTTGTTCAGCGGTCCAGGAAACACAGCGACCAATTGAACGCACACATAGAACCCTTAGAGCAGAGCATAGAACCATGAGATTAGATTATAGAACCATGAGATTAGATTATAGAACTACGAGATTAAATCATAGAACCCTGAGAGCAGAACATAGAACCCTGAGAGCAGAGGATATAACCCTGAGATTAGATCATCGAACCATGAGATCATAGAACCTTGTTGTACATAGAACCTTGTTCTACGTGCCGTAACCCTGAGGTTACGGCACGTAGAACCCTGAGGTTACGGCACGTAGAACCCTGAGGTTACGGCACGTAGAACCCTGAGGTTACGTAGAACCCTGACGTTACGGCACGTAGAACCCTGAGGTTACGGCACGTAGAACCCTGAGGTTACGGCACGTAGAACCCTGAGGTTACGGCACGTAGAACCCTGACGTTACGGCACGTAGAACCCTGAGGTTACGGCACGTAGAACCCTGAGGTTACGGCACGTAGAACCCTGAGGTTACGGCGGGGGAGTCCTACCAGCAGCCTCCAGTGGGACGCCTCACGGCTGGAATGTCCCAACATTTTACCACAGGCCATTCAACCTAAAGCGAGTCACAGTGAACAGCACCGAGTCTGGACGGGAACGAACACCAGACGCAGACAACAGCAGGGCTTCAGTAAAGATTACGTTGTCACTTAAATGAGAACAGCGGGTCCACCTTAAAGGTCAGCCACTTTAGGTGAGATGAGCTGGAGAACTACGGGCTAACCCCTCCAACGGTAAAGGTTTTTCCTGATGTGAGGTCCTGGGACACTCTCATAATGAATTGACTGAAAAGATACACAACTGCACGGCTCCATTCACAACTGTAACATTACTGCTGACTGCATACTCACCATCACACACTCTCTCGACCAGACTCGCAACACACTGGTGCAGAGTGCCAAGCAGACAATCTCAGACTCTAACCTCAGGCCGGTTTCAAAGCCAAAAGTCAGTCAGTTTTATTGTCAATTTTCCATTTGTGCAAACATTCAGAAGCTTGAAAGTATGTTTATCTTCTGTTCAACATTAAATGTGAGCACGGAGGCTCCGTATGTTCGGCTGCAGCTTGTTAGGTTCCGCAAACACAGGACTTGTTTTGTTTGTTTCATGGTCGGTTGAAGAAGATCAGTTATTGGTCAGAAATAAACGGGTAACATTGGACACCCTTGTCCTGCTGTCTGAACCACATGTAGTTAGGATGTAAAGGAAAGATGTAAAGGGGAAATCATAAGGACTTAGGAAAGGACTCAGCATCTAACTCAGCTGTCTGGTGTACAGGGACTCTGGACTGAGTTGTCTCACCAATCAGCCTGCTGGAGCATTTCAGTCTGATGCAGAGAGTTTCTGCTCTTTGAAGAAAGGTTTCCAAACCACGACACCAGGGAAAAAGATCAAATTGATTTAATAAAAGCATGATAAAATAAGGTCATCATCGTTTTGTTAATGTGGAAGTAAGACAGTTTCCTTAAACAAGACAAACGCTGGTGCCTCTTGTTACACACGACTTCACGGTTTGCTTCAAGGTTCAATTTGGAGTTGATAGTTGTCCCAAGATATTTATAGGATTGTACACGTTCCACAGTCTGACCCTTAATGGATATGGCTTCATGTGTGTGGGCATGTCTTCTAAAATCAATGATCATATCTTTGGTTTTTGAATTGTTAACTGAAGATATGACTCCTCACACCACTTCACAAAGTCATGGATGACCGTGTCTGGTCTCATTGTCCTGGAGCCGACTGACAATGACAGAATCATCTGCATACTTTATAATGGTCCTATTTTCATATCTACTCTGGCACATATTTGTGTAAAGGATGAATAAAAGGGGCGACAGCACACATCCTTGTGGGGAGCCAGTGGAGGAGCACACTCGGTCTGACAGAATCCCATTTACCCTCACTCTCTGTGTCCTCTCAGTTCAAAAGTCAAGAATCCAACCCACCAGATGGTGACTTAAGTTAAATTGTTCTATTAGCCTGCTGGTTCAAATATGAGGTTGGATTGTGTTAAAAGCAGAGGGGAAATCAACAAATAAAAGTTTAATGTATGATCCCTTTCCCTCCAGATGGTTAGAAATTGAATGAAACAAAGTGACTGTGGCGTCCTCCTCTCCTCTGTGTGGCTGATAAGCAAACTGCAGCAGATCAAGTGCTTGACAAGTTTTCCTTAAAATTTCTGACTTTACCAGTTTTTCAGAAGTTTTCATTAAAATTGATCTAAGAGCAACCGGTCGAAAATCATTTAGGCTTTTTGGGGATCTGGATTTGGGAACAGGGACTACTCCAGCATCCGTCCAGGCCGTGGGTACATGCTGTGCCTGTGAGGATTTATTAAAAAAATTGTGCAATACAGGACTCAGTTATTTTGCATTTTGTTTTAAGTAAACAACCACAGATGTTGTCTGGCCCATGATATTAATTTTTATTGAACGGAAGGCCTTTTCCACATCCTTTTTGGTCAAAGTGCTGATTGTCTTCCAGTTTGAGTCAATTCCTGAATTTCTTTACTAAAATCAAAGGTGTCAAAACGAATATAAAAAGGATTGAGGGCATTGGCCAACTCAGAACCTGAATGGAAGCCATCCAGAGTGATACGGCTGTCCTTTGGACTCCGAGGCCTGCTATGGTTTTCATGCTGGGCCAAACCGAGCAGAGGTTATTTGCAGCCATCTTCTTCTCTAGTTCTTTTTTGTAATCATGTTTTGCTCTTATAAAAATAATTCAGCCCCCATGCAGTCGAAACATTCCTGCAGGCAGAGCACCAACTCTTCTGTCCAGTCTTTCATGTGCTTTATCTGTGCTTTCTCTCTCTTTAACACCGTATATGTGTTGGCAGGAGAGGCACACAGTTATGATCTGTAGAGCCCAGCGGGAGAAGTGGAAGTGATTCATATGCATTTTTAACTGATCCATAACAAAGGTCTAATGTCTTATCCCGCCTGGTTGGACACGAGACATATTGATAAAAGTTTCTAGGTGTCTTTTTAAGAGAGACATGGTTATAATCACCCAGAATAAGTTAGGTGCATCGGCGTCCTGGTCGGCTCAGTGAGCCATGACTCAGTGAAGGCCATGACTCAATGAGCCATGACTCAGTGAAGGCCATGACTCAGTGAAGGCCATGACTCAGTGAAGGCCATGACTCAGTGAGCCATGACTCAGTGAAGGCCATGACTCAGTGAGCCATGACTCAGTGAAGGCCATGACTCAGTGAAGGCCATGACTCAGTGAGCCATGACTCAGTGAAGGCCATGACTCAGTGAAGGCCATGACTCAGTGAGCCATGACTCAGTGAGCCATGACTCAGTGAAGGCCATGACTCAGTGAAGGCCATGACTCAGTGAGCCATGACTCAGTGAAGGCCATGACTCAGTGAAGGCCATGACTCAGTGAAGGCCATGACTCAGTGAGCCATGACTCAGTGAAGGCCATGACTCAGTGAGCCATGACTCAGTGAAGGCCATGACTCAGTAGTCTCTGAAGTCCTTCTGAAACCGAACATTTCCCTGGAGTTCGTCCACTTTATTCCTCAGGGACCGGACGTTCCCCATGATCACTCAGGGCAGAGGAATCTGGGTGAGCCGTTGTGAGAACGACCCAGAGACCAGCTGAGAACGACCCAGAGACCATCTGTAGACGACCCAGAGACCAGCTGAGAACGACCCAGAGACCAGCTGAGAACGACCCAGAGACCAGCTGAGAACGACCCAGAGACCAGCTGAGAACGACCCAGAGACCAGCTGAGAACGACCCAGAGACCAGCTGAGAACGACCCAGAGACCATCTGTAGACGACCCAGAGACCAGCTGAGAACGACCCAGAGACCAGCTGAGAACGACCCAGAGACCAGCTGAGAACGACGACCCAGAGACCATCTGTAGACGACCCAGAGACCATCTGTAGACGACCCAGAGACCATCTGTAGACGACCCAGAGACCAGCTGTAGACGACCCAGAGACCATCTGTAGACGACCCAGAGACCATCTGTAGACGACCCAGAGACCAGCTGTAGACGACCCAGAGACCATCTGTAGACGACCCAGAGACCAGCTGAGAACGGAGACAGAGCCGTGCAGACGCCCTGAAAACAACCCATCAATTTCCATCTGCTGAAAGACGTTGAAAGATCCAATAGTGGACTTTGTGAACAGAATTGTCAAACTGCTTCCTCCAAGATCAAAAACATACGCTTGATTAAAAAAGTTTAATTTAAGAAAAGCTGCCTTTGATTAAACTGCATTGTGTTCTTGGTATTTGGTCCAGCACCTTGAGATAACTGTGTTAGTTAACTGGGTCACACAATCCTATAATGTCATTTTGAGTTTGTAAGTATATCTCTACTGACTGTGTTGAATCTTTTTATAACCCTTCCACACTCGGAAAATTGGATTTCTCTTTCGGAGGAAGTCGCAAACGTACTTTGATGTTCCCTCATTGAGTTACCCTGCATGATGCAATCCAGCGAGGGAGAGAAGAAAGGTTATAACAACGCTCTGTGGCACGACGGCAAAAACCTCATTTTCACCACGCAGTATCCAGTATCTCCTTCTGATTGTTTTGGGTTATGAAAACATTGTTACGGATACTGGGAGGCTTTGGAAGAGGAACTGTTCTTATCGGCACGGTGACATGGCGGTGTTCTTTCACCAGACAACAAGAAGATGTGGTCCTTTCTGTACAGATGAAGATGAAGATCCCTTCTGTACAGATGAAGATCCCTTCTGTACAGATGAAAATGAAGATCCCTTCTGTAAAGATAAGGATCCTTTCTGTACAGATGAAGATGAAGATCCCTTCTGTACAGATGAAGATGAAGATCCCTTCTGTAAAGATGAAGATGAAGATCCCTTCTGTACAGATGAAGATGAAGATCCCTTCTGTAAAGATGAAGATCCCTTCTGTACAGATGAAGATGAAGATCCCTTCTGTACAGATGAAGATGAAGATCCCTTCTGTAAAGATAAGGATCCCTTCTGTACAGATGAAGATGAAGATCCCTTCTGTAAAGATGAAGATCCCTTCTGTACAGATGAAGATGAAGATCCCTTCTGTACAGATGAAGATGAAGATCCCTTCTGTACAGATGAAGATCCCTTCTGTAAAGATGAAGATGAAGATCCCTTCTGTACAGATGAAGATCCCTTCTGTAAAGATGAAGATCCCTTCTGTACAGATGAAGATGAAGATCCCTTCTGTACAGATGAAGATCCCTTCTGTAAAGATGAAGATGAAGATCCCTTCTGTAAAGATGAAGATCCCTTCTGTACAGATGAAGATGAAGATCCCTTCTGTACAGATGAAGATGTGGCTTGTACAGGTGATATTGTGATGGTTTTTTTCATCAAGCGTTGGAGCAAAACGTTGTCTGCTTGACCTTAGCTCTGGTGATATCTGGAGCGTTCAGGAGCCAGGTCTCTCAACAACAAGTCTCTCAACAACAAGTCTCTCAACAACAAGTCTCTCAACAACAAGTCTCTCAACAACACGTCTCTCAACAACACGTCTCTCAACAACACGTCTCTCAACAACACGTCTCTCAACACGTCTCTCAACAAGTCTCTCAACAACACGTCTCTCAACAAGTCTCTCAACAAGTCTCTCAACAACAAGTCTCTCAACAACACGTCTCTCAACAACACGTCTCTCAACAACACGTCTCTCAACACGTCTCTCAACACGTCTCTCAACAACACGTCTCTCAATAACACGTCTCTCAATAACACGTCTCTCAACAACACGTCTCTCAACAAGTCTCTCGACAAGTCTCTCAATAACACGTCTCTCAACAACACGTCTCTCAATAACACGTCTCTCAACAACACGTCTCTCAACACGTCTCTCAACACGTCTCTCAATAACACGTCTCTCAATAACACGTCTCTCAATAACACGTCTCTCAACAACACGTCTCTCAACAACACGTCTCTCAACACGTCTCTCAACAAGTCTCTCAACAACACGTCTCTCAACAACACGTCTCTCAACAACACGTCTCTCAACAACACGTCTCTCAACACGTCTCTCAACACGTCTCTCAACAACACGTCTCTCAACAACACGTCTCTCAACAACACGTCTCTCAACAACAGCCGAGCTATAAGACGCACCACAACGATGACTATGACGATATGGATGTGCACATCCACACTAAACAAAATATTCTATTGTACTTTATACTCCAGCTGTGTTGAGCCCCAACATGGAAATTCCTGGAACATGAACGTAGCATCCTGATTGACAGGCGCACACTAAAGGCCGCACGGCCAGGGAGCAGCTCGAGGTCGCCAGGACCCGTCCAACGGGACGGTCCCATTATGGCCGGTTCAGGTTGGAGTCTCCCTCGTCACAAACATTTTCTCTTTTCTTTCAAAGTGAAGGGGTGAGATGCATGCCCCACTTTTTAGTGTTTATTTTGAGGAATTTTACTTTTTTTTCTTCCTTTTTTTATATAACTTTCAATAATTTGGACTATTTTGTGTGGATTTTGTCACACAGCACTGAGTCTGCTGGTTCAGGGTCTCCCTTGATCTTATTTATCTTAAATTCCTCTTTCGACACAGTGGATCTGTTATTTGCATCTAAAAGACAGGAAGTAGTAGCTGAAGTTGCAGCCAGCGCTGCTGAGTGGTTCATCTCCTAAAGACATAAAGAGACACATGGAAACAGTTTCTACAGTCAACGATATAGAAGCTATGGTGTCGGAGGTCCTCCCTCAAGAAATGAATTCACAGCTTTGCAGTCTCACATCATTTTAGACCGTTATTACTGTGATAGATTAAGCCTGAATTCCAGGTTATAATGTAACTTAATATAGAAAATTCCAAGGTGAATATTTTTGCAAGCCACTGTATGTCATTTCACTGTAATTTCTTAAAATAAAAAATATTTTGAAATTGTATTATTAATAAACTACATAATATCGTACTAATTACAGGGAAACAGTTCTGAGGTATTTGTTTATTTGTGTTGAGTTTCAACCAGTTTTTAATTTTACAGCAACCTTGAGATATGATTTACACGTGTCAGTGTGTGTCTATAATTCATTGATGGTCGTTAATTCTTCATAGGATGGTGTTTGGACAGGACCATGCTGCTGGTTTCCGTGCTAGCTTAACGTGTTGTACAGACAAGAGAGTGGTCATGAACTTCTCATACATCTTTGAACCAAACCAAGTTCTTTATCTCAAAATGTACTACTGTTCCCTCGCGTTGGTCAGAAAAAGTGCAGATATGCCTCCAGCTATCGGGGGTTACACCTTAGAAGAATGAAACCTTCGTCCTGCTCGCTGTGCGCTTGTGTGCCCTCGCACGCTGTGGTCCGACACACAAATATGAAACACTCGACTCGTAAAATACTCCGTCGGGGGTTTTAAAATAAGAAGCAATTCAGAAGAAGTCGTTTCCAGGAGCTGGCGTCTCACTGGGGTCCTGGTGCACATGCCAGTATGGCGACCTTCAGTGTTTATGCTGTAACTCCTGGGCAGGGAAGAGGAGGACGCCCCGCAGCATGAATAAGTAGCCCGCAGGCTGCTGCATTAGTATGGATGCTGAGTAGGGGAAAGATGTGATCCTCGGCTGCTGTCAGGTGTGCAAGACGGCTTCATCCAGACTGGTAGTAGCTGGAACACTTCTGTAGGGCGATAACAGACAGGACGCTCAAAAAGATGGGGCCGCAGGGAGTCCCAAAGTGCTTCCTCATTGTCTAGACACCTTATAGACCTCTGTGCCCGCCCCCCTCTCTTTCTCTCACACGGTCTCTTTCAACCACACTATCACTTCATCGGCGAGTTCATTTCCATTCTGAGCGCTCAGTGCTGCTGGGTCAAAGCCCTGATTGTGTGTGGAGCTGATGAAGGCAGAGACTCTCACTTCCCAGTATCTTTATTATGTAGGAGGAGGCTTCCCGCGGGCTCCCTCCTCTTACATCACCGGCTCCTGGCAGCAGTGAGGACATAAACGTATTCATAGCAGTCACAGCAGCCTCTGGATGGTTTGAAATGGGCCTGCTGAGGGATGAGGGAAGAAAATGGCTGTTTGAGCTGGGAGATTATGGGAGGGGGTTATTGGCTTAGTTACAACTCAGCAAGCTGGCCACCTTTGTTTTCCTGAGCTAGTTCCATTTGACCAAGGGGAAAATGTGAAGCGCGATAACAAAGGTTTTTCTAAATCATGTGTATTTCCCGTCTAGTTGTCATCAAGCCGAAAACCAAACACACGTTAGTTCATGCAGGACACAGAAGTGAAGCGATCACCAATCACAGACCACTATCACCTGACTCACCGACATCACTGACTCACCAATGCTCACATTACTCACCATATCTGCACTTGTCTCATTTCGGGCCAGATGACAGGTCCAATATTGAAGAGTGCATCTTCCAAACCCAAGACGATGAGAAAATGACAGAAGAAAGGGCTGAAGAGCATTAATATCCGCTGTCGCTCCCGCCTGCAAGGGAAATTGCTCCATCGAATAAAAACTGTCAAGTGACTAAAATCCTCAAAGCTCTCTATGGCCACAATATCTACGCTCCCCTTGGGGCAAAGCATGGAAAGCTTTCTCAGTTTTTAGTTGTGCACACGCCGCATAGAGCGACCGCTGGAGCTGCCGTCCCCTCAGCTTCAACCTGAGCTTCTTTCCTTCTGCCGCAGCAGTTTCTCCTCAGCTTAGGAATCAGATCCTGACGTTCATTTAATAACAATTCAGCTGTGTACAGCTGAAACATCCAACAGACGTTTTGTTGACTGGAGGTCTCAGTGGTCCACAAAGAAAGCGATCCCAGACAGTCGAAGGTCCAGACCTCGAGGTCTACAGAGACGTCGCATGTGAAGTTTATCCAGAAGGTTTGAACCAGACACTCAGTATTTAAATCAGACCCTGCAATGTCTTACAGGGCCTTTTCTACGAGTACGACAAGTCCAAAAGACTGGACTGGTCCATTGTTGATCTGGCTGTCATAAGCAGAGGCTCACAGGGCATCAGGTCCTTTCCTGTTTTGTGGGCGTTGTCTTCCTCACACAGTGAGTCTTTGCCCAAAAAACCCTATGAGTGAGAAAGGAACAGTGAAAAGGTGAGAACAAAACTCTTCTGACTTCTCTTTGCATTCATTTTAACAAGAAAGTATGTAGATGCTCTAACTTCAGATTATAAGTTCTTACAACTGTGTGTCCTTTCCGCACTCGTCCTGTGAAAACTAAACAAATAAACCTACACCCATCTGCACCCGTCTGCACCCGTCTGGACTATTTCATAATTCTCACTTCTCAACATTCTGCATAAATCATTGAAGTATAGCAACTTCAAAATATTCAGGTGAGAGCTTCTGACTTGTGAGCCGGTCAGGATGATAGCGCTCCAAGAATGAGCCTCTTACCTCTCACGCCAACTGTCAATGATGCAATGCAGTTCATCACGCTAGCCCCAAAGGCCGCTTGTCTGGGAAAGACTGGTACAGTATAACGACCCCTCAAGGTCATTCCACTCCATCCGTCACAGTGGCACCTTGTTGGCATTAAATGGCAAAATAAAAAACAAACATCTTGAAGCAGTTAGGTGTCCATCGCTCTGCAGAGGAAACCCAAGGCCCAGTGAACATGATTGATTTTTTTAGGCATCACATAAGACAGCAATCTTATGCAATAATTATGCCTTTTGAAAAGGTAAAAAAAGATCATTCATATCTAGAATACTGGACCGCTCAAATCGGTGAAGGAACTAAACCATTTTGTTGCCGTAGATCTGATCTAAGATTTTTGGCATTGCTTTCCGATAATTGGAACAGAATCACTGTGTCACTGGTTCAGTATATTCGTCACCTTGCAGATAACGCATCTCTTCAAGGAAGTGCGCACCAGGGCATCACCACACAGCCCTCCCATCAGCACCTGTCTCCAAGGAGATAAGACTGAGAACGGGTTCAGACCGGCCTGACCTAAGACCATCCCATGAGCTGTTTATCACAGTGTATAAAAGTCAGAAACTCAGACAGACCGCTGAGCTACTCGACGCATAACCTGTATATATGATTCAACTGCTCCTTCTTGCAGGAATAAATGACCTGATTAATGATTTCACACTCGTTTCCATCCCCAACGCTCTGTGACTCTCAGGTCCCCTCCATGTTGTTGGGAGGACATAGTGTAGGAGTGTAACTGCTTATCATCAGACTGCTCCGGTACGGCCCTTGAGTCTCTCCAGTTGATCCATAATGCTGCAGCTCGTGTACTAACGAGGACTAGGACGAGAGATCACATTACTCCTGTATTAGCTGCTCTTCACTGGCTTCCTGTAAGATTTAGAGTTATATTTAAAATCCTTCTCCTCATCTATAAAGCCTTTAACTGGTAATGCACCATTATATCTTAAGGAGCCTTGTCTTTCAATGCACATTACTAACTCTACTCCTTCCCGGGAGCTTCTGTGCGTCCTTGCCTCAAGTTTCCATGGATGATGGCTGTGTGGAGCTGGTCCTCCCAATCTCTCCATCTCTTCCAATTCCTAACTCTAAAAGTTACGTTTGCATCCATTGTTCCCTGAATTTTAAGAGACAACATTTGCATCCTGTATCCTACCAACAGTCAACGTTTTTAATAAAATGCGAGGCAGCATGCTATTAAAATATTGCAACATGGCTCCACAAGAGCCCTCTGAATCCTCTGGTTGCCTCTCTGAAGTTCAAGGAACAAACTCAACCTTTCCCTCGCCTCTGAAGCAGCTGCTGCATGAAGCAACGATAAGAGCTCTGCTTTGGAGACGTGGACGCCTGCACAGACTCTTTGTCTGATCACATCCTCTGTGCTCCATGTGAAGGTAGCAGATGTGACTCCACAAGCTAGTATTTGTGCTTAGGTGGTTTGTGTGCTGTATGGCATCAGTATGCATGGATATATATGGAGGGGGAAAGTATCAGCAAGCGGGTCTGGGATGGAGAACTGTTGCTTTAATGGGTTCATGTTAATGTCACTCAATGTTGGCGCTGTGGGATGAATAACAATCCAATCCTCTTGCACTTAGATGTTGTTTCACTTGGGCCCCACAGTGGTGACGAATGGAGATGATCAGAGTGTAAGGCAATGATGCAAGGCATCTGATATTCCAGCGCAAATGTGACAATAGAATAATGCGCCAGCTATCAGAGTAATGAGGTGACACTGAGGCCGACTCCTTTTCATCCGTCTCTATTTATCTGTGCTCCCTGCAGGCGCCAGCCAGAGCTGTTTATTTCATGTTCACACTACGCACTGCCCTAACCACAGAGCCTTCTTTCATGAGTTTTTGCAGCGCATATGAAAATTAAAAGTTCAGATTTTTCAGAAAAGCCCTTTTCAAAGTGTTGAAATATGATGGTAAAGTTACTGAGGAACTGTCTGTGACACATTGAACCCTACAAGAGTAACAAGATGGTGACTGAGGAGCTTCTATCTAAAAGATGAAAAGAAACCCGGCTAGACAACAACTCAGGTTTAACACAGTTCATTACATTGACGTGCATCTGCTTCGTCAAAAGTTGTATTTAAATCTCAAACAGAAGCCTCCCCCTGCCGAACGCCAAGAGGACATCATTGGTTACCTTGAGGAGGCGGTTCTAAAACCCGACTGAAACTTCTGAGAGATGTCATTGACACGTCGAAACTAAGCTTGGTTGTGTTGAAAGCAGTAAGAACAGAGGGATCCAGATTATATCCGATTAAAAGAAGTGTTTAAGAGCGGTTGAAAAGTTCCTCTTGCTGATGAAGTTTTTGTTATATAATTAATAAAACACTGGTCCAACTGTGTCCATGCACATAGTTGATATCAGATGATTTCAGATGAAAAGAATAGCAATACAGGCCGAAGTTGCTAAAATAATTGATGCAATAATTGAAATGAATATTGGTACGTCAACATGATCTGGGGGACAATTTGTTACCTTATGTCCTTGACTTTATTTATAAGTTTAAAAACTGCTCACACATGACTTGAGGCATCAGTAAATAGACCGTTGGTGTGGCCACCGAGGCGATTATATCAAAATAATACTCTGGGATTTGAGTGGTTTTCTTAAATTATGTTTAAGAAGGACGAAGTTCTTGCTTCTTTCATTAATTGCATCTGTCTAAATCTCATAAAATACAACCTCTTTTCTCCTGTTGTTGTGTTTCTCCAGGACAGTCTGACAGCTGTAATTCAAACGTTAGCGCCACGGTTTCATGTAACATTTTAGACATGGATATCTTTTTCCAACCTCACTGTGTAATGAGTATCACTATCATACAGAAAGTCAAACTGTGTTCCAGAGGCAGGTTTTAGCCAAGGGCCAATCGACACGGACTGTGTTGGGTCATCTCTCACACCTCACACCTGCAGAGAGGACCGACGGTCTCCACCATGCTACCGTCCTGTGAAGTGAGAACCAACTGAAAGCCACAGACCGGTCAGAAGGTATCAAGAGGTGGAGCCACACATTCATGCTTTTGGTCTTTTATTGGAAACAGAAGAAAAAAATGACAATTTGTGAACATTAAGTTTTCACATGGCATTACTTTTCCTGAGATATATTATCTACTGCAAATGAGTTGCACGTCCATATAATCATTCAGAGGACATTAGGTTGCATTGCTGCACCACATAACCCACTGGATCTTTTGCACAGTAAAGTGTGTCAGTGGCTGTACGGTAATTTCCACGATGCATCTTGTTCCATTATCGCCAATAAAGCCAAACGCAGTGTGAGCTCTCTGATCAGCCAACAGACAGCTGATGATAGCTGCTTTCTCCTGTATATTTATAGCTTGCTGAGTCAAGGTGACATTGGAAGATTGTTATTGCAGCAGCAGTGGGTCTGTTTCTTTGGAGTGGACAATAATTCACCATTCCCCTTCAGCGACAGCATTTAAAACAAATGAGTACGTCCCAAATGTATTAGCCTTAAACGAAGCAGGCCGCCCCACACCAGCGCTACATCGTGTGTCCGATTGCTTTGCTTCAAGTGTAACATGAACAAGGAGACAGGTGGTGTCATTGTTTCCAGTGTTGTCTGCCTGCATACAGACAGACAACACTGGAGCAACAGGAATTCACCGCTGACATAGAAATGCTGCATGAATTTAATAGAAACACATCAGTCAGCTGTCAATTGCTCCATTGCAATGTTCCTAGTGATGAAACATGTGGAGACAAAGCCGGATGTGTGATGTGCACATTCAGTATAACAACATGTCACATATATAGTGTATGGCACGGGTCACTAACAGGCGGACCGCGGCCCGGACCCAGACGCCGTTGTATCTGGACCCTGGACCTAGAACCGAGTTGAGAATTATTAAAGGTTGACAGAGCGCTAATATTTTAACCAGCTTTCCCAGCCTTTACAGGACTCATTCAATGGACCAGGAAACACACCGACCAATCACATGCATGTCAATCACGTGATGCTCCCCAGCTAATCAAATATGCGTATTCGGGTCAGCGTCGCGGCTTGAGTGAGAGACGGGAGAGACGGACGAGAGGCGGAACAGTCGGTAAAGTCTGTGAGTGAGAGAAGTTACTCCACATGGCGTTCTCCAAAAAGAGAAACGTGACAGCGAGACCAGAGACTTCAACCAGAGTCTTTACCCAGAGTCTTTACCCAGAGTCTTCAACCAGAGTCTTTACCCAGAGTCTTCAGCCAGAGACTTCAACCAGAGTCTTTACCCAGAGTCTTTACCCAGAGTCTTCAACCAGAGTCTTTACCCAGAGTCTTCAACCAGAGACTTCAACCAGAGTCTTCAACCAGAGACTTCAACCACAGTCTTCACCCAGAGTCTTCAACCAGAGTCTTCAACCAGAGACTTCAACCAGAGACTTTACCCAGAGTCTTCACCCAGAGTCTTCAACCAGAGACTTCAACCAGAGTCTTTACCCAGAGTCTTCAACCAGAGTCTTCACCCAGAGTCTTCACCCAGAGTCTTCAACCAGAGACTTTAACCAGTCTTTTACCAGTCTTCTATATTTATTCTTCTTAAGTCAGATTCATTTAGTGTCCCTCCTCCAAAATGACACGTCCCACAGAGCAAACTTCCTTTTTAAAAGAAGTCCCATTTCTTTGGTCTGAGTTTGATTCCACAGTTGTTTTGCCTTTGCAGCACCTTCCTCACATTCTCGACATGGAGGTCAAAGTTCTTACTAAACACCAAGACATCATCAAGGTAAGACACGCATACCTCATCCCTTCGGTCTCGGAGGCAACCCTCCATGTACCGCTGGAAAGCAGCAGGAGCATTTGTCAGTCCTGAGCCATCCATATGATCCCCAGGGCGTGATGAAGGCAGTGCATGTGCGGCTCTCTTCACTGATGAAGCCCTGGTGGCAGGCTTTACCTTGACCAAGTACTGTGAACCATGAGTTTCCTCCAAGATTTCCTGAATTCTTGGATAGTGTGTCGATCGGGGAACGTCTTTTCATTTAGCAGTCTGTAGTCGACACAGAGTCTGATAGTAGAGTCCTTTTTTTTTTTACAATCACGATCGTTAATGAGTAGGAAGAGGTTGACTTCTGGATCCATCCTCTGCTGAGGAGGTCTTGAATGTGTTTTTTCACGTCCTCATACAGGTGACGAGAGATGGAATTGTATGTCTTTGTCGCTGGGAAGTCGTCCTTCAAAAAAATGTTCATCTGTAGATCAGCACTTTTTTGCGCAAAAATAACGTTTCACCTTTCTGTTAATAACCATACTTCACAAAGTAAACAAAGGATTAAATGATAGGATCAATAATAAACACCTCTATGTTATTCTCTGAGCCAGTGTGAATCTAACAAGCTATGATATAATCTGTGTATTAAGATGTGTAAGGATGTGTATTAGTACCTGAAAAGTCCACGTGAAGCCGGGCTGTTTCGTTTTCCTACTCCTTCGACTTTTCAGACTGCAAACTGAGGAAGGCAATTTCACACGTCTTAAGGCGGGACTTATGCAGATTTTGAATACAAGCTTCAACCAATCAGAGCATGTTTAAGCATAAAGCTTCTAACTTGAATCGAATGACACAGTTTTTTTTACTAGAATCCTTGGTAACAGGCGAAGGCTTTGGTTTATTGTGGATTTTTATGGTGATTCCAGTAATTTAGGTCATTATCTTTCCAAAGAGGGTGTTTCAACTCTGTAGGTTGTTGTTTAGGTCTTTCACCGTGGAGTTGAAAACACTCGGAGCGGCTCCAAAACGCATGTGGGGAAATCTTTTCACACCATGCTATAGTAATGTTTAAAATGTGATACTACTTGAACACAGATCTGCTAAATCCTTGAAGCTCATCCCCCTTGCAGGGCACTCTGTGGATTTGATTACTGATAATACATATTTTAAGATATTATTTCATGTTTTCTTTACTTGATTTGACAGTCAGTTGTTGACTTCATACAGATGTTGAAAGAACTGCTCCTTCAATACACGTGGGACTAAATCCTAGCGCACGTTAAACGTTATTGAGGACCTTTGCATGAGGACATTCTCTCAAACCTTGCTGAACATTAGTTGAAGACTCCCGGTGGATGGTGAGCGGACAGCAGCTGAGAATACTATAAAACAGAGGCTCTGCTTTCTTTGCATTTCATTTCTGTCATTTTGTTTAATATAATAATATTCAGAGACAAGCAGCATCTGCCTGAGAGGCGCGGTGGCTCAAGGAGTCTTAGTTTGTATTCCACAGAGGTGTGTGTGTGGTTATAGAGATAGAAGGTGCTATAGGAGGCTTTATGAGCTCCCTGTCCAGGACAGGGTGCCATTACTCAGCCATGTCAGGGCTCATATCAGCTCAAACACTGCAGTCCCCACTGAGCCAGGAGCCACGCAAAGAAACTCTGTTTATCAAGTCTACTTGACCTGAGTGATCCAGCACAGTCCTCACTGGAATTCTTTCTCCTTTATTTACCCAAAGGAGATTAAAATGGTCACAACTGCCATGACGAGTAATCTGGCATTTCTGGGGTTGAATCATGGAGTTAAGGAAGACAAAATAATAAGCCTGTACCCACACTCATAAATAATGCTTCACATAATAGGGATAGTGTTACACTTTATGAACACAATGTCACGAACCTCCATAGTCTTCAGCATTCTTTTCAAACCTTTGCTTTTGTTAAAGTCAGTCCTCTCCAGTAATCTGATTTCTCATGTAAATGAGATACAACTATCCTGCAAAACATCAGTTTACATCCTTTCGAGTCCTGTGCAACTAGACTGGATGTCAAAACAAGAGGAAACAAAAGAAAAACAAATACAACTTAAACAATATGTGTTAATGATCAGATACAGTATCACTTGTCTCTGAAATACAATCTTATGTTCCTAAATCCTCCCTATGCAGTGAGTCAGCGTGTGAATGTGTACATTCTTGTGGTTATTGTTCGATCGGACGATGGAATAAAATACATTAAATACAACTTCTCCATGTAATTATGAATTCAAGAAATACAGTAAGCCCTACAAGGTAAAAACTCTTGGGTGAGGGAGAACGTAACGTTGTAATTTCGTTAGCAAAAGATGGCAAAAAGTAAAAATATTGGACGGCCGTCTGCCGTTCTTGTTGCCCGTGTTCTCTCAGCTTTTAGTTCTCAAGATGGTGAAATGTTGTGAAAAATGCTCTTCCTCCATCAGATATCCTCGTCTGTTACTCTCCATGACATCACTGCACAGCTCTGAATGGGTTGAATCCAGTCAGAATCACCACATTTATGGAAAAACTCAATGAACCGACTGTCCTCCTGTGAACTTTTCACCATGCAGCTCCTCACATCACCTCCACCTGCACGGATACATCCATCCATCCATTATCTTAACCGCTTATCCTCATTAGGGTCGCGGGGCGCTGGAGCCGATCCCAGCTGTCAAGGGGCGAAGGCAGGGTACACCCTGGACAGGTCGCCAGTTCATCACAGGGCAGACATATAGACAAACAACCATTCACACTCACATTCACACCTACGGGCAATTTAGAGTCCAATTAACCTATGCAGCATGTCTTTGGACTGTGGGAGGAAGCCGGAGAACCCGGAGAGAACCCACGCTGCCACGGGGAGAACATGCAAACTCCACACAGAAGGACCTGCCAGACCAGTATCCGAACCCCGCCCCGCCCGGGATCCGAACCACAGACCCTCTTGCTGTGAGGCGTCAGTGCTAGCCACTACACCACCGTGCAGCCCTGCACGGATACAGATGATCCTTTATGAACAAGGACGGGTTCATGACAACTGTCACTTACCTGGTGCACAGCGCCACCTACCAGAGTTTATAGTACGACGTAATGTCTCTGGATTTCATTAGCAGTATACCATTAGGTAACTCAACAATAAATAACTGATCTTATTGTCATATAAAAACAATTAAAACCTAGTTTCCTAACCTAAGGCCTCGTGTCAGTCTCTTGCGGTCCATGTCCTGTTGTTCTAAGTCCCATTCTCTTCCCTTCTTGGGTATAATTATACTTCTAATCTTTAAACATGCGACATCCACAAACCCAGGACCCTCACATGGCCCGAAAACCCCCAAAAGAAACCCTTTGAGGGGGAGAATCCAAGGAAGAACCCTCAGTGAGAAACAGAGGATGATCTCTCCGTCAGGATGGACAGAAGTGTGATGGATGTCATGTGTACACAATGAGCAACACAACAGACGTACAACACATTCAACGCATGTCAAAGTATTCATATGGTTGTCACTGGGATGTCCAGTACATTGTTGGTTCCTGCGATACTATACACCATTTTTACGATGGTTTTCTCCAGTAATAATTCCATTACTGTGACATCCGCAGTGACCTTTTGATTACACTTTATTTTGACACATCATTCTTTAGGGGAGTTTTTCCTCATCCGATGTGCGGTCCCGGGACAGGGATGTGTACAGATTGTAAAACCCTCCGAGGCAAATTTGTATTTGTGATTTTGGCCTATACAAAATAAACTGCATTGAATTCTTCTGAGTGTCAGAATACATACTTTACTGAGCACAAACACAGAAGATGACTGTGGCTTTCACAGCGTGGGCTGCAGGAATGTGCACACTGCACAGCAGCTCTGTCGTCCGGCTGGGGGTCAAGGAGAGAACGGAGATCTCTGCCATGCTGGCTGGGCCTCGGGCCCTTTCGCCCCACGCCCCGCCCCGTCTGGGCCGCCCCCACGGCGGGACAGCGGTGGTGTGTACTGCAGCGGCGCGAGGAGCTGCTGCAGCCCCCTCAGCTGGGACTGAATGCATGAAGAACGGCTGCATTGGTCCTGAAGGCCTTCAACAAGCTCCTTATTATGCCGGCTGAAGCAAGCAGCTCGCTGCTGCCTGATTAAAAAAGAAAAAGTCAATCTAAAAGGAGAATTTGCCTTGGAGGTGATCCAGTTGCCTTCCTCTGATGTGCTGACATGCTGCAGTAAGCGTGTTAGCTCACTTCCGGTTGCCACCGTGTATTCCTGTTAATGTACCTGACCTGCTCTGCTTAACCCAGTTCATAGTGTTGTGGTCTTCATCACAGTGCTATTTACAAGCTACACATTTCATCCTTTACTCGTCACCATTTCCAATAGCTGTTTGATATTTGAATTAAACATGGCCTGATAGATATCAGTCTCCATATCAATATCACTGCCATCATCAGCTGCTCAGTCAAACTGATGCTCCAAACTAAATCATCAGATTTAAAAGGTACTTTTGACTTCGATGAGTTGTCCCACGATGCAAACTCAAACACAAAGCTGCAATTAAAGCCCTCCATTTCTTCTGCTCGCCAAAATCAATTCAGTTTCAACTTTATGTAAAAACTCTTTTCCACAGTCATAGCCTCGCTGTCCATAAAACACCCAAACGTTTCCCTAACACCTGAACATCCATGCTGAAAACATACTGTCTGATTACGGGAGCTCCTTCAGCGACCGGCTGCACGATGCCTGCAGACTTCCTGCATCTCAAACTTTCTCTCAACCGATGCTATCCTTCATGTGCGGTTTTGTGGTTCGTATGAAGTAGAAAATAAAGTAAAAAAAGAATAAATAAAGAGTCAAACTGATTATGTTATTGGTATCCATCATAACAAAAAGGTTCTGTGTGTGTGTAATAATATGTTGAAGCCATATTTTGCTCGTTGGCGTCGTTGACTCTGTTTTCAGACCCTCCACACTGGGGACCAATCCCCGATTAATCCACACTACTAGTTTAACTAGCAAACGGGCGTGGGTGGTCTATTTGGTGAAAAATGGGCTCGGTGTCCCCAGTTTGAGTGTGTGGAGCTCCCAGTGTGCACAAACCTAATGAAACGTTGTGCTTTTTTATAGACTTCTACCAAATAAAATTGGGGATCGAAAATTGTTTCATTATGTAGTTATTGAGATATTCATTTGATCTGTTAATTGCAAATAATTCACAGAAAAATGTGTTTATTTTGGCTTCATAACTCTGTAATAATCCAAATTATTCAGCCGACGTGTGATTCGAAGGATACAGTAAATACATAATGATGTTATGAACAGACATGACACCATCTTTGGTTTCCCCACGTACCTGGGACTTCCACCACATGAACAAGCAACCTCGAGGGATTATTTTGGCTCTGATGATGACATGTTGGTGCCTTCATGGAGGAAAGCGCTCTTCCTCTCCGGAGCGTCGAGCAGAAATACAAATGATCCTGTAGTAACGCAGGGTGAGGCATGTCGTTGCATTTGTTGTGAACACAGCATAGCGACGCTTCTTTCAGAAATCACTCAGTACGTCGTGCGTGTGTGTGTGTGTGTGTGTGTGTGTGTGTGTGTGTGTGTGTGATTGAGGTAGAGAGCGATAGAGAGATGGTGGATGAACTCAGAGTAGACAAACGGTGACATATAATGAATTAGTTTGTGTGAATGTAAAGTGGTAGTAAATGTGCGGTGATGTTTTCCTTTGACTAAGCTAACTTTATGTGTCTTCTCGGTACTCGCCCATCCTCAGCATTGGGAGCAGTGGGCTTTTTCTGAAAGACCTGTTGAATTGTGTGTTCAGTGTCGCTCAAGGACAACAAATTTCTAATTAAAAAAGGATTAATAAAGTATATATCTATCTATCTTTCATCATGATCATCCGCGGCTATCTGTTGTCTCCGTACGGAGCCAATGTGCCTGGAATCACCCCACGATGTCAGACCACGGCATACCACGACATCATGGCAAATGAGCCATGATGTCACACCACGGCAGTGATCGGCTTGCAGCCGTCTGGTGCGGCGCTGCTCGTCTCGCTGAACTCATTCTCAAGCTTCAGCATGATTTGTATCTGAAATGCTAATGTACACTGAGAGCTCGCATGAAATGCTTTTGAATTGTTGAAAAGGTCACTATGAATACAACAGGCAGTGTGAGGCTGCAACAGAATTATGAAGTGCAACTTAGTTTGCCTCCCAGGAGGTCTCATTAAGGCTAAATGATTTATTTACAAAATAGATTTCACACAGCACGTCAACCTCAAACAGAACGTTCCCAGAGAGAAGCAATGCTTTCTAGACAGTATGTTTCAGTCTCAAGTCAGTCCAGCTCCATTCCTAAAGACACAGAGACCAGAGGACAGAGCAGAGCCAACATGGCACCAGGTGCAGAGCCGGGTTGCCCGTGTGGATCCCTGCTCTCAGCGGTGCTGGGTTCCCCGTGTGGATCCCTGCTCTCAGGGGGTCTGGGTTCCCCGTGTGGATCCCTGCTCTCAGGGGGTCTAGGTTCCCCGTGTGGATCCCTGCTCTCATGGGGTCTGGGTTGCCCGTGTGGATCCCTGCTCTCATGGGGTCTGGGTTGCCCGTGTGGATCCCTGCTCTCATGGGGTCTGGGTTCCCCGTGTGGATCCCTGCTCTCAGGGGGTCTGGGTTCCCCGTGTGGATCCCTGCTCTCATGGGGTCTGGGTTCCCCGTGTGGATCCCTGCTCTCAGGGGGTCTGGGTTGCCCGTGTGGATCCCTGCTCTCATGGGGTCTGGGTTCCCCGTGTGGATCCCTGCTCTCAGGGGGTCTGGGTTCCCCGTGTGGATCCCTGCTCTCATGGGGTCTGGGTTCCCCGTGTGGATCCCTGCTCTCAGGGGGTCTGGGTTCCCCGTGTGGATCCCTGCTCTCAGGGGGTCTGGGTTGCCCGTGTGGATCCCTGCTCTCAGGGGGTCTGGGTTGCCCGTGTGGATCCCTGCTCTCAGGGGGTCTGGGTTGCCCGTGTGGATCCCTGCTCTCCCTCCAGTGTGAGTCAGAGCTCGCTCTGTGGGAGCGAGCTCTGAACCCTCCTCTCTCTTTACTTCCGGTTCTATAGGGAGTTTTCATTTTAGCTGCTTGATTTGACATGGAATAAGAAATAAATAAGTGTGTGTGTGTGTGTGTGTGTGTGTGTGTGTGTGTGTGTTATTTAGATGGTTGTAATTACTCCCTGAGGGAGTTTTCCTCCCCCAGAGATATTTGCCTCAGTAGAAAAACAGATAAAGACAATTGCATTCTAAATTACACTCAATGCCAATTACCTTAACCGTATTAAATGTGCTGCCATCTGAGTCTGATATGAGTATGATTTTGAATAAAACCAGAGTTTCAATTCCAGCATGTTATTTTCACTTTGGGTAGTAACGTGTAAAAGATACGAACATAACGGATCGTACAGGCGAGAAGCTGCAGTCTGGATGCTTCATTCAGACACCAACACAGAGCATTTACTTTGTCTTATTCCATGCCATCCACTTGTTTCAGCATCTTCCATACTCAGTCAGTTGTGAGCATCTACAGGAAAATCCTTAATGGCCATATCGGGGAACGCAAAGAGGCAGAGAATGAGCAACAGGCGAGGGCCCGTTGTTGCATTTGGCTTCCTCATGACGCTCCCGCCATGTGCCTTCATTGATGACGGCCAGGTGGCTCCTGCAGAGGGAAGCGGTGAAGAGGTGCAGCTTCATGAGCCTCATTGTCCTGAGCGATACTTTGTCACTGCGTTACCTCCCTCAGAAGGTAGCACTGCCATGCTAACAGTGGTTTGACTGATTCATATTGGTCCATTCCTCTGCCTTTCAGTAAGGAACCCGCGGAGGACACGCTGTGTCTTGTTTCTGGAGACACAGGCCCAGTTCCTGTCCCAGTTTTAGCAGACTTTCTGTTCCTTCCTTGAGGCTACGGTCAGTCTCTCACCTGATATCATCCTCAATCCAATGGTCTGACCGAGCTGGACACTCTTGTGCTGCCTCATCTTCCAGATCCCTGCCTCCTGGAGTAAGTACCACCTGCCTCTTTCTGTCTCTCACCCTTCCTGTGCGCTTACCAACCGCCGCTGTTTCCTGACCTGGACGTTGAGGGGGCCTTTCCCTCTGCACATTCCTTGTACGCAAGTGCCGATCCACCACAGGAACGTTACACAGTATAAGAAGATGGCAGGCCGCGGAAAGTCCTGGCTCCCGCCTGTCGCCTTGTTCAACGTTTGGGTGAACACTCTTGACTTTCCTCTGTGGGGGAATCCCAGAAGTTAGCTTCTTGGTTTGTTGGCCCATTCCTCCTCTATAAGGTCATCATCCCGGAGCAGTTTGATTAAGGACTACCAGGTCTTAAGGGTCCATCCCACCTTCCATGTTGCCCGCATCAAACCGGCCAAAGAGAATCTCTCGCCCCGTATCCTCCATGAAGGACTGGTGTACACAGACGAGGACGTGGACTTTAACGCTGTAAGAGTCCCGCCCAGAGGAACGATCGTGGACTTAAATGTATTAGAATCCCTGTGTTCGCTTGTCTCTGTGCCAGTTCCCCTTAGTCCTCTGTGTTACAGAGATTTCCTTGTGTTCATGTTCCTGGTTTTTGAGCCCATTGTTTCCCCTCCCGTGTTTTTGCCTCATCGTTGCCTGAACTTTGTCTGATTGTTTGACAAATCTCCTGTTCTGGCGAGTCAAGTGTTTTTCTTCACCTTCCTCTGCGTCGTGCATTGAGTCCTGTGTTTCCCTGTGGTTCCACGAGTCATAAGAATATTGCGTGACTGCAAGGAAGTTAAAGTCATAATCCAGACTAATAAGAAACAGGCTTTAAACTGACACGTGTGCAGCTGGTAATAAGTCACAGACTGTGTAAATGCATGGATTCTGTTGTATCTCGAGCACAATATATCTGATTACATGTCTATGTCAAATTAATGTGTAGATACTTCTGGCGTGTGTGACATTTATTTAGCCTTAGTCTGCAACCTCGGCTGTGTGAAATGAACTTGGGATAAAATCAAATATATGATATATATGTTAATTTACACATTCACAGAGTCAGTGATTTATTGTTTACTCTTTGTTTTCAGAACATGCCCTTCTGCTGACAGCAGACGTGTCCATGCTTGTGATTGGCCGTGTGCTGAAAACACTGCCCAGGGGAGGGCTTTAGCCGTGTTGGAACAGGGACGAGCTCCGATCCAATATGCTTTAACCACATTTGTTAAACTTGTTTTTTTGGAGCAGTTTTGGCAGTGCCTTCCTGAGACAATAGGATAAAAGTCCAGCAACAATAAGTGTGGCTTTAGAGTTAACCGCTCTGTGGAGTGTGGCTTTAGAGTTAACCGCTCTGTGGAGTTCTCTGAGACCTGGTTAACGTCCTCTTTGCCCTACAGAGCCTCAGGTCTCGAGCCACGCAATGAAGTCAGCCAAGTCTCTGTTAGGCAGATCCCGTCTAGCTCAGCTGATACGAGATCCGGCTTTGTGGGTCACATGGCTTGTTGTGGAGAGACTGCACGTTGATGTTTTTATCGTAAACACAGGGCTGAGATCCCGCACTAGAAATATGTATCTACAGAACTACGTGACTAAAACTAAAACTACATAACCTATACAGGACAAACTAAGTAAGTAGCCTACAAACTGAAATAATTAACCTCCGACATGACACTCGTGTGGAACCATTACCATACCAATACCTAACAGTGGAAGGACGTTAGTCTCCTGATTCGTTTCCTTCATTAGTCACGTGATCACATGAGTTGCTAGTCAAGTTAACATTAACTCTGTTTTCCTAAACCTATCAAAGGGGTTTCCTTTGACTTCCTTGAAGACGAAACTTTATTTTGAAAAGACTCTATGCATGTAACAAGTAGCAAGTGCCTCGTCAAACTAACACCAGAGAGGTACGTAGAGCATCGTCACTTGACGATTCTGGCCACTAACTAACTGTTGTTAATGGAAGAGTTGGGAGATAAAATGTGTTGTTGTATGAGAACGCACAATATCATACAAACCGTTGTAAAAGGATATGTTGTCATAATTTCACTTTGTCTCTCATCTTGGGACGGTCGACCCTGTCTGCCGCTGTCACTCACTTTTAAGGTTGTTGCTCTGCTGCTGCAGACTTCTACCTTCATGTCTACGTGTTTTTCCTCTTCCACATTTTTCCCTGATCTTTCCTGCCTAATTTGTTTGTTCCTCATCTAATAACTAAAGACTATTACCTACACTGAATCCTGTGTTTTAGTCATGGAATTAAGCCCTGTTGTTCACTAGCTGTAACACAAAGCTCCTCCAGAGCCACAGAAGACACCATACAACAGACTGCACAGGCGGCGTATACTAACCATAAGAAGAAAACTGAACATTATGGACAAAAGAAGATCATTTTTAAATTGGCCTTTATTGTTCCAGTTTGTTGTTTCACATTATTATCAGA
This sequence comes from Clinocottus analis, assembly GCF_023055335.1. NCBI lineage: Eukaryota > Metazoa > Chordata > Actinopteri > Perciformes > Cottidae > Clinocottus > Clinocottus analis. The sequence goes on along the minus strand of NW_027175932.1, from coordinate 15,558,261 downwards.
GGATATCATCATTTCCCTGAAAGGCTTTTACTGTGAAAGTATTGAATGTCATTAACAGCAGCATAGCATCAAGGAAGATGAATCTAAAGGATTCATATTTAAAGGTCAAACAAAGATCAACAACCTGGAGGGTGTGGTATGACTTATGAAAAAATGAACAACGAACAACCTGATCAACTGTTCTGGAACCCAAAACTCAGATTTCAGAGTTGGTCCCACAGACCTGCTTTTGATCACAGCTTTTGAGAGCAATTTGGGGTCAAGCGTCTTGTCCAAGGACACAGCTACGGCCCAGAGTAGCCTGGGATAGAACCGCCGATCTTCTGATTGACCCGCTCTGCCTTCTGAGCAGCAGCGACAGCTTCTCCATGAGGTCTGCTTTGAGGAAGCCTCTTTGCGTCCGAGTGTTTCCATGCACGTGACAAACATACTGTGCATCAGGAAGGAGTGTGTGGGAATCAGGACGCGGTCTCTGGTGCTGTGGAGGTCTTATTGCTCTTGTTCATGATGCGTTCATGACAGCCAAGGCATCCTTCCAGGGGTCCAGGTCCAGGTTTGTTTTTTTGTGTGAAAAAAGGAGATAATGGGTGAATAACATTAGGCTCGTTCGAGATGAGCCAGTTCTGCGCAGAATCGATCGCCGGCGATCGACGTGCAATGCATGCTGGTTAGGTTTGTGTCCGCCTTGCTCTGACGTCATGCACACGTGATCAACGATACTCTTACAAGAGCAAGGCAGCTGTCGATTTCAGAGGCAGGCGCTGCAGCAACTCTTCACCGCCTGCCTGGCCCAGTGCATGATGGGAAACACCTGGCTCTCGTCACATCAGAGAGCTGATTGGCTCTTAGATCTGACAGCAAACATCATTTTATGTGTCGTTGGAATTTTATGTGTAGTTGGAATACCTAACGCTCGATTGTTGACTATTAGTCTCAAGTTTAATATAAAAACATATTTTGTGTGGTTTATAATACAAAATCGTATGTATACAACACATCAAAACCAGTCGTAATGTATTTCACAGGCAGACATAAAAACAACAAAGGATGGAGATACACACACATTTCTACATGAATATATATTTATAATCACATATGAATAAATTCAAACATGAACGGAAAACTACAAGTAGACTACATATCTGAACTAACAGGAAGTATTTGATTCCGTAACTTCCTGTTAATACTTTGAAGGCAGCTGAAAACTGTCCGACTTGATCGCAGTTTCCTGTCAACACCTCCCGCAGCGGCCGCCGCTCTCGTCTGGATCCAGGCGAGAAGCAGCTCTAACCAACGAGGCTATTTAGTCCAATGAGAGATATTTGTTTGGTCTAGCAGCTGGAAGTCGCCATCTTGGATCTCACGCAGCACTAAAATGTGTTCATTTAATGAAGATGTTTCCTAAACATGGCACATGTCAAGACATTACTAAAGACACTTTCTAAACGTGGCGCTTGTCGTCAAACAGGTTAAGACGCTTAACCGAATGCTTGGCATGTTGTTGAAATATTTGACTTTGTTGTTTTCTAAATGGTAGATGGACCTGTACTTGTTTAGCGCTTTTCTAGTCTTCCGACCACTCAAAGTGCTTTAACACTACATGATGACATCATTCACCTACTGATGGGAGGAGCCACCATGCAAGGAGCCACCTCAGTATCATCAACCATTCACTCCGTCGGCGCAGCTACGGGAGCAATTTAGGGTTAAGGTTCTTGCTCAAGGACACATTAACATGGGTTAGCGGCGCCGGGGATCGACCCACCGACCCTCTGATTGAAAGACGACCTGCTCACCACTGAGCCACAGCCGCCCTGTAAATGTGGCATGTCTTGTTGATTTCATTTAGAGCTTTTCTAAATGCGGCCGTGTCATCAAATTGTTGAAGACATTTTCAGTTTACTTCAGCTGATGTAGACTCTGGTTCCACACAAGGAGGCCGGTGGGGAAAATGTGCCGAACAAAGTTGTCTGTCAGCATATATTCTTTTCCATCCAAATCATGATCATGTTTAATAATAACTAGGTTTGGTTTATACACCTAAGGATATTTCTGGAAAAAAGAGGCAAACTTCTCCCATGTGCCTTGATCCTAATGTGAACGTCCGTCCATCTCCTGCTCTATTTCCACTGCTGGAGTCGCACCCAGCATCCTGACCATCCTGTGGTCCAGACTCCAGTCCGTGGGATCCAGTCCTCCTTGTTCTCCTGCCCGCGCTAACGCAGCGCTGTGATTGGTCGCTGGATGCTTGTCAGGAAGAAAGCTGCTGTGTTGAGGCCGAAAGCTCAGACACAAGCGGAGCGACACCGGAGCGCCTCCGTGGAAGGGACATCTCTATCTCTATGCGTTTGACTGGACAACGGGAAGGGATTTGGACGAAGTGAGCGTCAGCGGTCCTCGTGCTGTCGAGGCCGCCGCGTTCCGGTTCTCCCCCCGACACGGCGTCGCTGCCCGCCGCGGGTTACGGTAATCCACACCAGGCTATTAATGGGATTGCGAGGAGAGCGAGGCTGCTGTGAGGCGAAGCAGACGCCACCAATCTGTCTGAGATTCTTTAAGTCGTTAGCCAGCCGAGAGAGAAGATAGCGACTCAGCTGTTGCTGCTGGCGGCCGAGGCTAACAGCTGAGGCTGCCGGGCAAACGTCCCGTTGAAGCCCCAACTCCATGGACCAAGTCAGCGGCGGAGCAGCGCCTCCCTCTGCGCCAGCAGCTGCGATGAGTGCCCGATAGACGCCTTGTCCGTGTTACCGGGCTCTGTCTCCGTGTTACCGGGCTCTGTCTCCGTGTTACCGGGCTCTGTCTCCGTGTTACCGGGCTCTGTCTCCTTATTACCGGGCTCCGTCACCGTATCACCGGGCTCGGTCTCAGGAAGGCGGGCTAAGGGCAGCACTTTAAAGCCTCGCATCAGGTGAGTGGATCCGCAGTTCACGTCCGACCAGCAAACTCTCGTTGTGTTTTAATATTTAATATAGATGCGCTGTGCGTTAACTTCATGTAACCTTTACGGGTCCCTGTGTTTCATTTGGACGGAGCCTGTGTGTTGGCTGGTCCGGAGTTCAGGCATCATGTCGGCTCTCCATCACCCGGACCTGACGCTTCAGCGACCCAGTCCCCACATGGAGGACGGGGACACGGGTGAACACGCAGTCCTAATCCCGGTTTAGAAGATGTCGGTCTCCGTCTCGTCATTTTTTTACTATGCTAATTCGTGTTCCCCCGTGGCGCTCGCGCTGTCCCTCCGGAGCGCGCGGCGCAGCAGCCATGAGGAACCCCGGCGAGGCGGAGCAACAGGCGTGCACGAGCCGGGAGGAGGAGGACCGGGGCCGGCTCCCCGAGCCCGGCCGAGCGGCGCTGCGCCTTCTAGCGTGGAAGTAAATAGTACTTCAAGTTAAGATATACCTATACACCTGAAGCAGTAAGCTGTATGCCACTATCAATAACGTTACTGTCAATACTAGTTATTACACGTTATGATTTCCTGCAGATGTGTTTTTGCCTGGACCAGTCCATATGAGCGACTTGCTATGGTCGACTCAGAGTAAAACCCACTGTTGCTTTTCTTGTGAATGAACCGGTTTTGCGTCTTCTTGCTGTCCCATGGAGAGTCCCTTTCTTCTGAGCAAAGGAGCTCTCAGCTCTGGACCATGTGGGCCTTCTGTCCTCTCCTGCAGTGCTCCATGCATCATGCTCCATGCATCATGCTCTCTGTTTCATGCATCATGCTCCATGCATCATGCTGTGTATCATGCATCATGCTCCATGCATCATGCTGTGTATCATGCATCATGCTCCATGCATCATGCTCTGTGTATCATGCATCATGCTCCATGCATCATGCTGTGTATCATGCATCATGCTCCATGCATCATGCTGTGTATCATGCATCATGCGCCATTCGTCATGCATCATGCACCATGCACCATGCTTCATGCATCATGTGCCATGCATCATGTATCATGCTCCCTTCATGTTCCATGCATCATGCGTTGTGCGCCATGCATCATGCGTCCTGCTGTGCAGTGAGGAGGACGTATGTCTCCGTGTTGAATGTCACAGAGCAACACAAGGTAGTGTGCTTCCACTGGGCTGTGGCCATGTGTCGGTCCTGGTTGGGTTGAAGAAGACCCAGTGGTTGCTGACCCGGAGTTGACTGGCCTTAGTGGGGCAGAAAGACACGCTCTTCATCAAAAGGCAGCAGCTAATGGTGATTCAGCAGCCATGAGTCATTCAATTGAGCCTTTAGCATAAATATGCCACAAGTAATGACAGATAGGAACAGAGTGGAGCTGCTACCAGTGGTTATTGTCCTTATTGATGATCTTTTGGTTAGTGACATGTCAGGAAATAGTGAACAAAACGCCAGAGTTTCTAAGGTGTCTGGAGCCTGATCCTTATATCTGACCATCTTAAATCCAAAGATCCTCAGTGTAACTTTACATGATTATAAAGCAGAACATCTGAGAAGCTGGAACCAGCAAATACGCTTTCTTTAAAAAACAAAAACATTGCCTTATTTTCTCTTCAATAACATATTAATTAATTGACGAATGATCTTCAGCCTACTTCTTTCATTGCACAACCGTTCAATTAGAATAACGCATGTCGATACTGGCACCTCGGGTCAGTAAGAAGACAATCACTGTCCATCTGCCTTGGACACCCACAGTCCATCAGTATCATGTCTGTCTGTCCCATAGTGAGCGTGGAGGCCGACTCAGGGGGATGTGTGGAGCAGCAAACCAGCCTGTAGCATTATACAGACATCACAGCATAATCACTGGAGATGTAATGGAGTTAATGCTTCCACTGCAGATAAACCAGCTAATGAGCGATGGAGCTGATGGAGCATTTGACCTCTACGCACAGCTCTTAGAGATCCACCAGTCACATGTTGGACATGTTCAATGTGGCACTGGCTCTTTTTCAGTGAAGTAAGATGAATAACGGTGTCTTTGGGCTTCTCCAAGCCGTTGTTCTCTAACAATTGCAGACTCTGTCTGTTGTCCTTTGCACTGTGTGCTGATCCAGTGAAGAAAAGCTGCTAAACAAGCCCTTTACTGCGGTTAATGTGGACTGTGTGATGCTTATCTGTCACTGGATTTATTGCTGCTTACAGACCGGAGTCATTTAATGTAAAGCAGTGGTGAACCAGAATACACACATCCTGTGGGGTTTCCACACTGCTGTGCAGCGCGTCCCACCAGCCAACACATGCAGCTGGTTGATGACTGAACGTTAGCTTGACTGTGTGTCTGAACCCTGCCTTCACCCAATGTCAGGGTTCCTGAACAGGATAAGCAGTGATGGATAATGGCTGGATATCATTGGACTTTCACCTCCGTTTCACTGTATTCATCATCAATGATTTCCACTGATGCTATTTACAAAAACACTAAATTAGCATAGCAATAGAAATGATCCTTTATTAATAAAGTAAGTCATCCTTGGTCATGGGCTGCCCTGTGAGGCGCCCGGGGAGCAGCTGTCTTGCTCAGGGACACTTCCACATGGGAACTATGGGGGGACTGGGGATCGAGCCGGCGACCTTGTGGCGCCCCTCCCCCCCCTGAGCTACAGCCTGAGGGATGAAGGAATCAATGCAATTTGTCCACATCCACACGCCAACGTGATATCATGTTTATTGACGCAAACTCATCAATCAACATGGAGGATTAGAGTAACAGCGTGCTGCATTCACCCAAAGGTCAAAAACACGTAACTGTATAATTATCATGAATACCAAGCAAGAGGCCAAATCACCCAACAGAACACGTTCTATAGTTAGTCGCATCATTTATTTATATGTATGTATGTATGATGTTTTAAGTTTACTTTAAGTTATTTGCATTTAAATTTAAATATTTTAATTTTTAAATACTTTAAATTGCTCCATACTGAGTTTAATCAATGATACTTATGAATATGAACGTGCACTGACTAATCCTTGGCTCAATACATTCAGTACTTCCAGTCAAAAGATGAATTTGTGGCAATCTTTAAAAGAAACAGACTTAAACTAATTTACTTAAAATGTACAAGACGTCACATTTTCATTTAATAATGATCACAAATATCGATACAACTCTTGTTTTGATTGTTTTTGTAATAAGTTGTGAATACACACACCCTTTCAAAAGTATTAAAAGTCATAAGTGGATACAGAATACAAAGCTTGCATCTACATTTTAGAGAAACAACATAATGTCACAGTTAAACGTAATTATTTCAAACATTAGTGAGTTCAGATTTCTTCTTGAGACTCCTCCGTCTTAAAGGGCGTGGTTGTGTTTTAGAAGTTATGAGGTCCTGAGGCTCCATCCACATTAAAGCCTTTTCCTTTTAAAACCCAAACTATCTCCAACAGCAACACTTTCCATAGAGTGTGAGAACATATGCCCATGTGAGTCCCAAACTACCAGACTTGTCTCAAGCTGCATCACTGATGCAGCCTCCCAGAACCCTGAAAGCAAACTGGAATATTGATCCTGAGCGGCTCCGTGCTCAGTCCTAAACAGCCCACGGGTGAACTCTCTGTGACCCTAATCGGCTGACTCGGCCCATAAAACAGCTTGAGGCCCGTGACCGAGCACCGCCTGTGTGTTCTGATCAGGTCTGATCAGGTTTTAAAGATATGATGGCCCAGCTTCGCTGGTATTGCTGGTATTGTGGCACAGTGGTTGTTCTACAGGGATTGCATTGCTCTTGGTTGGGGCTCCAGGGGAAGAAGTGCACTTCACTGGTGTTGGGCTGAGCGGGTCCCGGCCTCCTGGCCGCTACCTCGGGTCAGGATCCTGGCTGGTGAAAGCATGTGACCTGTTCTTCTGTGTTCTTCTGAGGACGATGATGCAGCTAAAAAACAGGTGGCTGATGATTCAGCAGCCACATGCAGAAGGCTCCTCTTCTAATACGTTGAATCCTCAACAGCCCGACTGAAGTCATTACTTTCTCTCTCCCAGCTGTTCACCAGCAGAGCCACGGCTTCCTTCTGCCAGATATGCAGCTAGCAGGATCCTCTCGCTCCCATTACGTCTTAATAAAGCCATTATGGATCATTTACTTAATGGACACCTATGTGAGTCAGACAGTATTCATTATTTCATCTTTGAAAAATGCTTTCAGCTCCATTTAATTTCTGCTCAAACTAAAAATTAGTGGTGGGAATCTTTTGATTCAGATTGTTGGTTTGATGGTTAAATTCAGAAGCCAAAACTCATTTCACATTTCATTGGAGCCTGAAAATAGTCCCTGTTTCTGTCATTAAATCAAGAATTAAACATGTTTTCAGCCCGAACGGGAAACTGTGTGTGTGTGTGTGTGTGTGTGTGCGTGTGTGCGTGTGTGCGTGTGTGTGTGTCTTTTGTATTTAAAAAGTAGACGTGAGCTGTTGTAGTCTTCTGCCTCTCTGCTGTACAGCTGCCACACAGCAGATTATGAATCATACAGGATGAATATGGGGATTCTTGTGTGTGCTGCTTCTTTTCTTTTTTAAATCCCCCACCTGGACTACAAATACCAAATCCCTCATTGCCTGCAGTGGGTTGTTTGTCCCGTGTGACATGTTGCAGTCTTCTGTGTGATCGTCTCTTAGAAGCTCAGCGAGCAGGAGACGCTCTGTTCCGAGCTAAATGAATGTCATGTTAGCTTCCAGTAAACAAATGGACACATTAAGTAGACTCCCAGGTGGTTCAGTGTTGTTTGCTGGATTTAACTGATGAAGACAGACATTTTAATAGTAGTGAGTGGTAATGAATGTGATTAAAAGCAGTGTAGTTTAAATGCAAATGAGTGAAGGCGCCCAGACACACCTGGGCCCGAGAGGCAGCGCCACATGGAGGATAAACAAATGAGATCATTTTGAATTTGGACAGAAGGGTAATGGAGAGCTGCACGCAGTCCGACAGCTACAGCCAGTCAGCACGGCCAGCCTGAACACTGCTCGCGCCTCATGTCCCATGGTGCTCGGCGCGGGCTTATTAAATTTGACATGCATGTTAGCGTTGTTTTCAATGTGGCTGGCGGCCATTCAACACGGCACCAGCTGAGGGCAACTCATTTCCCTCTCACATAAAAGAAGAAGATGTGCTCACATCTGCAGCTCAGTGGTAGAGCAGGGTCGCCCTTCAATCAGAGGGTTCGGGTTCGGGAAGACACTAAACCTCAAATGGCTCTGCAGCGGTTCTGAGTGATGTGTTCAAACACTCGGACCTGAACGCCAGCTGCAGACGTCCTGCTCTGGCCTCTGACATGCACATGTCTCGCTCACGGGTCACAGGTCACAGCCTTAAGATTGAATTGAGAAAACCGATAATTAGATACACTTATTTTTTGCATGAATTTGATGTGCACCGTCAGGTCCACACCCTGTCAGGTCCACCACACTTGGATTCTGCGGGATCCACAATAACTTTTCCCTGATAGCTTCACAGTGCAGTAATTAGCTCAGTCTGCCACTGAAATGTCAGTGGACCTGAACATTTCTTCATCCCCAACTGTGAGTCATTCAGTATACAACATGTTTTAGTGGATTACTCGCTGATCAGATGTAATTGGTTATTCAGTATTTCCTATTGATTGAATTTGATTCACTCTAATTGGCTAAACATTTGATTCTGAGTTGCCAATGTGCTGCTTTTGTAGTGTAGTTGTACTTCAGTTAGCAGAGACAGTGAGTGATTAGTGGTTAATGTTTATAATGCCAGATGACGCATTCATTGGTTACACAGAATTTATTTAGCGCGTGAACGCTACGAGGAGATTGATTGATTGATTGATTGATTGATTGATTGATTGATTGATTGATTGATTGTGTTGCCCTGAGTGGCAGCAATGTATAGATCCCACAAAGAGTCCAGGCATGGGCGATGCTGGAGATGCAGATGTGGTGCTGAAGCTGAGGAGGTGGATGGTCCTGGGGAGGCGGAGGGTGGCCTGGGACAGCACCAGGACACTAGAGACGGGCAGACAGCCCATTTAAAAGGAGACGGCAGCCGGCTGTTCTGCGCTGATGGAGGAGGGGGAGGGGCTGCACTGATGGAGGAGGGGGGGGGGCTGCGCTGATGGAGGAGGGGGAGGGGCTGCACTGATGGAGGAGGGGGAGGGTCTGCGCTGATGGAGGAGGGGGAGGGGCTGCGCTGATGGAGGAGGGGGAGGGGTTACAGTACTCCTAAAAGCCAGACCAAAGCCAACAACTAAGCACCTCAATGAAGAGAAGGGATCGTAGTTAACTGTAAACTCATAGCTCATGTTCATGGATTACTTTATTGCCTTTTATACAAGCGCTGTAAAGAAACAAAGTATTTGAGGCATTATAATGAAAACAGTTGAACAGGCTGTCAACTATTTGATTTCAATGGCAAAATGTACTCAAATTAGAATTTTAGAAAAACATTTAGTCATTCTTTGTAAAATCCTCAGATATTAATTGTGCTTCTATCTATGATGACTATATGTAGAAAGCTCTGGTTGTGTGTGCCTATATTTAAAACGGCTTGAGGCCCGTGACCGAGCCCCGCGTGTGTTCTGATCAGGTCTGATCAGGTTTTAAAGATATGATGGCCCAGCTTCGCTGGTATTGCTGGTATTGTGGCACAGTGGTTGTTCTACAGGGATTGCATTGTCTTCTGCTTTCATTCTGTGTGCAGAGAGTAAATAACATGACGGCACAGAAGGTAAGAGGGTCATAATCGTTCATGTTTGACTTGAACAAAGGTGGTTCGGCCTGGTCTCTGTTTGTTTGTTAAGATTTCTACTAAAGCAAAGCTCCAGCATATCTCCAGGGACTGGAGACCAGCCTCCTTAAAACGTATGAAGCAGACGGGATGGTCCAGCCCTGCCTGATGCTTTCACACATTGTCTTCACTATTCTAGTGGTACTTATTCATTCTTGCAACTTTGGCTCCTGGTTGGAGTGAGACTTTGCTGACTTGATGAACACGTATGACAATGTCCTTGTCTGAGTAAAGTAGTGCATAAGTTGGAGAAGAAAGTTCCTACAAAAGTGTAAAAGCATCTCAGTGTTTCTTAAAGTGAGTCACCACTTGGTGAATTCACTTTTTAAAGGTGCTCATTATGAAATGCAGGTCTCACTATGGCCTCCACATGGCGATGGATGAGCTGCTCGAGCACCAGTGGGGCGCGCTCACGTGCACTAACATGCTTCAACATGCACTCAAAGGCCCGACGACGTCACCAGAGCACAGAGAAGCTCTGATGACATCATCTATCTTTACATCATCAATAGTTGTTCTCACTCACTCAGGTCGGCCGACCACGACGTGTCTGGATACAGTATATAGTATATTTTATACAGTGTATTGTGTACTGTACACATCAGTACACGGCGTGTGGTGGAAGCCGCCCAGGTCTTTGCCCCGGCAGCGGACGCTCTGCCTCTGGGCATCGCTGTCACGACACCGGCCTTATCTCCTCGTGTCCAACACATCAGCCTCCCACAGAAGCCCCAAGCGAGACTCCAGCCGCCGCCGAGCGACGGGGGGATGATGGAACCTCTTGACGAAATAAAAAGACTGAGCAGAAAGTGTCTCTGGGATGGAGCACCATGCCGCCAGCCGCCTCCACTTCTCGAGCTCCACGCCAATGTAACGCTCCTGCTGGGAGCGCTGGAGGCGCAGCAGCGACCACAGAAGAGTGCGTCACGACAGAGAAGACGTGTTCTCTGGGCCTCGTTCGCTGCAATGGCCGCCTCCCGCCTCCCTCGTCGCTGATAATGAAGTTGAAGTTTTTCTGAAACTGTGTATTTTCTAGTTAGTACATATGTGTCACATACAAGGAATGTGGTGTGGTGATTGGTGTGTGACAATGAACAATAGGAACAAAAATTCAAATATGAGCAAAAAACAGACAAATTAGGAGTGTGTTAAAACAAGTATGTGATTAAAACGTCCAGTATAAGTAGTTCTGGGGATGTCGGAGTAGGGGGGCAAGAACAAAGCCAGGTCCGGTCTGCCCGCAGAGGGCGGGGCTCTGGGCTGAAGGACCTGAGAGGAGCCTGTACGGTTTGGTCTGGTTCTGTGCGGAGTCCCACCCAGTGAACCGTCTTCTTCCTGACGGTCTCATGTACTCATGTAGGTCTGATCCACTGTTTTCACTGTTTCTGCAGTTAAACGTTGCTCACAGAATCTTTGAGTATTCTGTAAAAGAAGCCATTCAAATAAGCAACCACACTATGAAAGTCTTGTGCGGACGCTGCATCTGCTCTTTGGACCCCAACAAAGAAGTTGCAGCCAGAGAGCGACGAGGAAGGAAAATAATCTCCATGAAGATAAATGTTTCTACAGAATGGTTTCTGTTTCCTCCGCTTGGCCTCCAGCTGCGAGCTGGCCATGAATAATGTCTTCA